>NC_133107.1:14413201-14723098 GCF_022965805.1 Primulina eburnea
GCACCCGCTGTGCTGCATGCGAGAAATCCAGCCCTTCTTCTTAACGTGACACATGGCATGGTATATATATAGAATTGTGCTGATTCATGTTTTCTTCACTTCCAGCACAGAGAACCAAGACTTTTCTCCAAGAATCCTCAAGTTCTTTAAAGTTTTGGGGTAAGATATCTTAAGATTTAGCCTTCTGATTTATATTCCGAGTTGGGATTTTTGTTCCTTGCTTCAAGGGCTACAAGAGGATGTAAGTTTTACTCAGTTTCTACATGACTTGGGATATTGATATTGGAGAAAATGTATTATGCTTGTAGATAAATGTTCTTGTGATGATTATGAGTTTATAATCGAAACCGGAACGAAGAAATGATATCGTATGCGTTTGTTATGAATTCCAGCATGTTTTAAGAATAGATGGTGCAGAATTATTGTGTTCTAGCTTGATATTGTGAGGGATTATTGAGGTGTGAGTTGTTCGGTTTATCAAGAATCTACAGTTATGCCGTCGAATGATATTAAGATAGATTATTGATTCATAGATGTGTTGAATGGAATAGAAATTGATAGAATGTGTATCAATGTATCTCTTTCAGATTTGATTGACAGACTTGATATCGACTTCGAGACTTCGATTGATTCTAACGACAAGAAAATAAGCCATGTTTTGTTTGGGAAGATATAACTCAAATGAGATATCATTTGAGTTCCCAACCAAAAATCACATACTAGAATTGTTGTATATAATGTAACATGTTTATGACTTGTTTATAGAATTATATCCAAATCTTGTAACATGATTGTGCTTTGATTATAGAATTGTATTCAAGCATATAAGATCATTGTGATATTCAGATATGAATATGATTATGCTTTGTTTACAGATTGATAGTCATGGCATCTAAGATAGGAGAGTCTTTGACAGCTATTGTCAATTATCTAGATGTTCGGTGTATCTCAGCTTAGGAGCAGCTCTGACTCCTATTGCAGCCGTCGATACAGCTCAGACCGAAGTCTAGGAATAAACGTACAGTCACCCCGAGTGGGAGGGTAGGTGACAACCATTGACATCTATTCACACCGGATCCCTAGAGTTCTAGTCGAGTCGAGTCCAGACATGGTTTGATTCGCATTGCATGTTTATATGGATGTCCTTCATAATAGCATGTTTCATGATTTAGATGGTTTATATGGCATGTATACATGTTTATATTGGGATTTATTCTCACCGAAGTTTTCGGCTGTTGTTATGTCTGTATGTGTGCATAACAACAGGTCGGGCATGATCTGGGTCACGCAGAGGATGAGAGATGGATATAGCGTGGTGATCACGGGCATAGCAGAGGAACTAGTAGTTTGTACTTTGACATGTATTTTATTTAAATACTGGTTTGTTGAACATGGATGGAGACAAGGAAATGTGTGTATCTTATGTTTGTACATTATGTTGTTGAATAACATATAAACCTCTTGTTTTAGCTTTCATTTGAGTTAATGTTAAAAGCAAAATTTTGACCCATTTTTTTTTTAATAAAGATCCATTTAATCCCAAAGAAAAGAATTAGAGCCCGGGGTCCCCACAACAGGTGGTATCAGAGCAGTAGATCCTGTAGACTGAGATAGGATAGAATGGGCGGGGTAGATCGAGTCATCTTCCTTGCTTATATCATGCTAGCACATATTATGATTTATTGCTTTCCCTATTACATGTTGTGTGTTATCTGAATTGATTTACAGCATGTATTCGCCAAGACTGAATCAGAACCGATTCTGGATTAGAGGTAAGGATCAGAGGATGACTGAGACAGCTTGTATAGAATGTATACTAATCTGTCTGAATAGCAGATACATGCCTCCTAGAAGAGCAGTCGTTCCTTTACGACCACCAGCACCAGAACAGGGTAGCACATCTGGTGATACGATGGATGTTACTGCTACGCCTATGGAGACTCTATTAAAGCGATTCCAGTCTTTCCGACCACCGACCTTAAAGGGTACAGAAAATGCAATCGAATGTGAAAGCTGGCTTGAGGATGTCGAGATGTTATTCGAGTCTCTAGAATACAGTGATGAGAAGAAACGAGTGAAACTCATTGGCCATCAACTGCAAGACGTGGCTAAGTATTGGTGGTTGAATATTAAGAGAGCACTAGAACAGCGTGACACCGAGATATACATGGAAAGTGTTCAAGACAGAGTTTTATCAGCGATTCTTTCCTATATCCTACCGTAAAGATAAAGGCGCTGAGTTTGCAAACTTGAGGCAAGGGCAATTGAACATTGAAGAGTATGTTGCTAAATTTTCTTCTTTGCTTCGCTTTGCACCACACGTTTCAGGTAATGATGAGGCTGTAGCAGATCAGTTTATAAATGGCTTGAATCCAGATATCTTTACGTTGGTGAATTCGGGGAGACCCAATAATTTCGCTGATGCATTAAATTGTGCCAAAGGAGCCGAAGCCGGATTGCTTAGGCAACGGAGTGTTCCGTATGTTGCTCCGAGTCCGAGACCACCACTACCTCCAGTACAACCTCCTCGTAGATTCAATAGCGGTGGTAGTAGCAGCGGGCGGAAGGATCCGTTGAAAGTGAAAGAAAAACAATTCAAGAGAAAAGGGAGCAGTTCGTCGAGCTCCAGTGGGTCCCGACCACGAGGTCCCGGCCAGAGTTTAGAGGAGACGAGTGGATATTGCAGTACTTGTAGAGGTAAGCATGCCACAGAACAGTGTCAGGGTGTAGTGGGCAGATGTAACATATGCAAACTACCGAGGCATTATGCCAAGGTCTGTCCTCAGAGAGTGGTGCATCGAGATTTCAGGCTGCAGGGTCGTCTGCCTCAGTGACTCAGCCTGAGAGGCAAGCTCCATCGGTTCATTTCTTTCAACCTACTCCTCCACAGACCCAGCCTCGAGCTAGAGGTAGCTAGACTGTGAGTCAACCTCCCCGACAACAGGCTCAGGTGTTCGCGTTGACTGAGGAGCAAGCACAGGATGCCCCAGATGATGTCATTGCAGGTAACTGTTTCCTTTGCGGTTGTCCTGCCTATATATTGATAGATACGGGTGCATCGCATACATTCATATCAGAACGATTTGCATTATTGCATTCTTTGCATGTTGAGTCATTGTTGGATGTCGTGTCGATTACTTCTCCGTTAGGAAGTGGATTGATATCGGTGACTACGGTTAGACATTGTATCTTACAGTTTGAAGGTCATGAAATTGAGCTAGATTGCATAGTACTTGGGTTAGATGATTTTGATTGCATTGTTGGGATTGACATGTTAACTAAGTACAGAGCCACCGTGGACTGTTTTCACAAGATTGTCAGATTCAGACCTGAAATGACATAAGAGTGGAAATTCTACGATAAGGGTTCCAGATCTCGAATTCCCTTAGTATCGGCTTTGTCTATGAGTAAATTATTACAGAAAGGAGCAAAAGGGTTCCTTGTGTATGCTGTAGACGTACAGAAATCGAGCCCGACATTGGCAGACTTGCCAGTAGTACGGGAATTTGCAGATGTGTTTCCAGAGGAGATTCCAGGATTACCTCCAGTGCGAGAGGTAGATTTTAGTATTGATCTTATTCCAGGTACCACTCCTATTTCGAGAGCTCCGTATAGGATGGCACCGATAGAGTTGAAAGAATTGAAGGCACAGTTGGAAGATCTGCTAGCCAAGGGATATATCAGACCTAGTGTATCTCCTTGGGGCGCTCCGGTACTTTTTGTGCGAAAAAAAGATGGATCGATGCGGTTGTGTATCGATTACAGGCAACTGAATAAGGCCACGATAAAGAATAAATATCCATTGCCTAGGATCGATGATTTATTTGATCAATTACAGGGATCATCTGTTTATTCTAAGATTGATTTGCGATCCGGATATCATCAGCTCAGAGTTCGAGATATAGACATACCGAAGACAGCATTTCGAACCAGGTATGGGCATTACAAATTTATTGTCATGCCTTTTGGTTTAACAATGCTCCGGCGGTATTTATGGGCTTGATGAATCGAATCTTTCAGAGGTATTTGGATGATTTAGTTATTGTCTTTATCGATGATATTCTGGTGTATTCTAAGAATAGGAATAAGCATGCAGAGCATCTCAGAATTGTGTTACAGACACTGACAAATGAGAGATTGTATGCTAAATTGTCAAAGTGTGAATTTTGGTTGAATCGAGTTGTCTTTTTAGGACATATCATATCTGGAGATGGTATTTCTGTAGATCCAAGCAAAGTGGAAGCTGTGATCAGTTGGCCGAGACCGACTTCTGTGCCAGAGATACGCAGTTTCATGGGTCTGGCAGGATACTATAGACGCTTTATCAAAGATTTCTCCAGTATTGCAAAGCCAATTACCCAGTTAACACAAAAGAATGCACCATTTGTATGGTCTGAGGATTGTGAGTCTAGCTTTGTGGAATTGAAGAAGAAGCTGACAAGTGCTCCAGTACTGATGATACCTTCAGGTATGGGTGATTTCGTTGTATATTGTGATGCTTCTCACCGATGGTTGGGTTGTGTTCTTATGCAGCGAGGTCATGTGGTCGCATACGCCTCGAGACAATTGAAGCCACATGAATCCCGATACCCCATTCATGATCTCGAATTGGCGGCTATCGTATTTGCATTAAAAATCTGGCGTCATTATCTCTACGGCGAGAAATTTGAGATTTATTCCGATCACAAGAGCCTGAAGTATCTATTTTCTCAATCCGAATTGAACATGAGACAGCGTAGATGGCTTGATCTACTGAAAGACTTTGATTGCGAAATCAAATATTATCCAGGAAAGTCGAATGCAGCAGCTGATGCCTTAAGTCGAAAGGTTTGTTCCTTATCCTTATTGACGATAGGTGTTACAAAGCTAGTTGAAAATTGCTGTTTGTCTGGATTAGAATTTGATACAAAGAGTAGGCCACTACAACTTGCTGCTATTCGAGTTGAGCCTGATTTAATAATGAGAATCAAAGAAGCCCAACGAACCGATCATAATGTGCAGAGATCGATTCAGATGGTTAGAGCAGGACATTTATCAGAATATCAGGTACGTGATCATGTACTGTATGTGAATAACCGTCTCGTAGTGCCAGATGTTTCAGACTTGAGACATCAGATTATGTCCGAAGCGCACTGTAGTCGGTTCAGCATTCATCCTGGTAGCATGAAGATGTACAATGATCTGAAGACACAGTTCTGGTGGAAGCAAATGAAGTCAGACATTGCAGAATTTGTGTCTAAGTGTTTAAATTGCCAACAGGTGAAGGCCGAGAGGAAGAAACCCGGAGGTCTACTTCAGAGTTTAGCCATTCTTGAATGGAAATGGGATCACATTTCCATGGATTTTGTGACGAAGTTACCTCGATCATCAAAAAGCTGTGATGCGATTTGGGTCATCATTGACAGACTGACCAAATCAGCTTGTTTCATTCCGTACATAATGACTTACAGACATGATCAGATGGCGGAAATATATGTCAGAGAGGTAGTCAGATTACATGGTGTGCCGAAGTCTATCGTCTCAGATCGTGATCCGCGATTCACTTCACACTTTTGGCACAGTTTACAGCAGGCTCTAGGTACGACATTACACCTGAGTACTGCGTATCACCCTCAGACAGACGGACAGTCAGAGCGGACTATCCAGACTTTAGAGGATATTTTGAGAGCCGTAGTGCTAGATTTTGGCACTAGTTGGCAAGATTCCCTACCTCTTTGCAAATTCTCTTACAATAATAGCTATCAGACGAGCATTGAGATGGCACCGTTTGAAGCTTTATATGGCAAGAAGTGCAGATCTCCGCTGTACTAGGATGATATCTCAGAAGTACCAGAACTTGGGCCGGATATGATTCGTGATATGACTGAGAAGGTGAAAATCATTCAGAAAAGAATGAAGACGACACATGATAGACAAGTGAAATACACCAACATCAGACGTAGACCGTTATTATTTGAGCAAGGAGAGAGAGTGTTTCTAAAGATTTTCCCATTCAGAGGTGTTGTCAGATTTGGCAAGCGTGGGAAGTTGTCTCCTAGATACGTCGGTCCTTACGAGATCTTAGAGAAGATTGGCGATCGAGCATATCGACTGGCTCTTCCTCCTTCTCTATCTGGTATACATGACGTTTTTCATGTATCGATGTTGCGTAGATACATGCTAGATATTTCTCATGTCATTCAGCCTGACGAAGCTGAACTTGATCAGACCTTGAGCTATGTCGAGCAACCGATACAGATTCTTGATCGGAAAGAAAAGAAGCTCAGAACGAAGATTATTCCACTTGTGAAAGTTCAATGGAGTCGTCACGATGCTGAAGAAGCGACATGGGAGACAGAAGCAGACATGCGACAGAAACACCCCGAGTTATTTCAATGATGTAAGTATTGATCTAACTTTGATGTTATTACTTTTAATGCTTGAATTGGTAGAATAACATGTGATTTCGAGGACGAAATCATTTCTTAGAGGGGGAGAAATGTAAGGCTCGAGATTCATTAATCGTCATTAATATGATGAATTAAAGCTTGGCTTGAAATTGCAAGACCGCACCCGTGGTATAGTAAGACACCGCACCCGCGGTGCATGGACAGTAAGTTGGCCAATTTTTACAGTAGCCACACCGCACCCGCGGTACCAGAAGGACCGCACCCGCGGTGCAACTCCAGTAGGGTCACCGCACCCGCGGTGCTGGAGGGACCGCACCCGCGGTGCTGGAGGGACCGCACCCACGGTCGTCGATTTTAGAAAATGAAAATAGGGCCGAAGCTTGAGCGCACCCGCGGTCATAACGTGAGCGCACCTGCGGTGCTGCATGCGAGAAATCCACCCCTTATTCTTAACGTGACACATGGCATGGTATATATATAGAATTGTGCTGATTCATGTTTTCTTCACTTCCAGCACAGAGAACCGAGACTTTTCTCCAAGAATCCTCAAGTTCTTTAAAGTTTTGGGGTAAGATATCTTAAGATTTAGCCTTCTGATTTATATTCCGAGTTGGGATTTTTGTTCCTTGCTTCAAGGGCTACAAGAGGATGTAAGTTTTACTCAGTTTCTACATGACTTGGGATATTGATATTGGAGAAAATGTATTATGCTTGTAGATAAATGTTCTTGTGATGATTATGAGTTTATAATCGAAACCGGAACGAAGAAATGATATCGTATGTGTTTGCTATGAATTCCAGCATGTTTTAAGAATAGATGGTGCAGAATTATTGTGTTCTAGCTTGATATTGTGAGGGATTATTGAGGTGTGAATTGTTCAGTTTATCGAGAATCTACAGTTATGCCGTCGAATGATATTAAGATAGATTATTGATTCATAGATGTGTTAAATGGAATAGAAATTGATAGAATGTGTATCAATGTATCTCTTTCAGATTTGATTGACAGACTTGATATCGACTTCGAGACTTCGATTGATTCTAACGACAAGAAAGGTATAAGCCATGTTTTGTTTGGGAAGATATAACTCAAATGAGATATCTTTTGAGTTCCCAACCAAAAATCACATACTAGAATTGTTGTATATATTGTAACATGTTTATGACTTGTTTATAGAATTATATCCAAATCTTGTAACATGATTGTGCTTTGATTATAGAATTGTATTCAAGCATATAAGATCATTGTGATATTCAGATATGAATATGATTATGCTTTGTTTACAGATTGATAGTCATGGCATCTAAGATAGGAGAGTCTTTGACAGCTATTGTCAATTATGTAGATGTTCGGTGTATTTCAGCTTAGGAGCAGCTTTGACTCCTATTGCAGCCGTCGATACAGCTCAGACCTAAGTCTAGGAATAAAACGTACAGTCACCCCGAGTGGGAGGGTAGGTGACAGCCATTGACGTCTTATTCACACCGGGATCCCTAGAGTTCTAGTCGAGTCGAGTCCAGATATGGTTTGATTCGCATTGCATGTTTATATGGATGTCATTCATAATAGAATGTTTCATGATTTAGATTGTTTATAGGCATGTATACATGTTTATACTGGGATTTGTTCTCACCGAAGTTTTCGGCTGTTGTTATGTCTGTATGTGTGCATAACAACAGGTGGGGCAGGATCTGGGTCTCGCAGAGGATGAGAGATGGATATAGCGTGGTGATCACGGGCATAGCAGAGGAACTAGTAATTTGTACTTTTGACATATACTGTATTTAAATACTGGTTTGTTGAACATGGATGGAGACAAGAAATGTGTGTTTCTTATGTTTGTACATTATGTTGTTGAATAACATAGAAACCTCTTGTTTTAGCTTTCATTTGAGTTAATAAAGATCCATTTAATCCCAAAGAAAAGAATTAGAGCCCGGGTCCCCACAATATTTATGGGACACATCATTCGACTAGTAGGCATGATAAATTTTTCACTCACATATGGGGAAGCCCGAACAAAGAAGATCAGAATTATCAATTTTGTAATTGTTGACGTCCTATCCACGTACAATGTCATCCTGGGTCGGATAGTCATGACCGCCGTCACGGCAGTGGCCTTAGCCTTACATCAGAAAATCAAGTTCTGAATCGGAAGTGTAGTCAGAGAAGTGAAAGGGGATCAAAGTGTAGCTCGAAAATGATACGTGAAATACGTATGGGTCAAACATAAAGACACTGACGGACCTTCCTCCCAGGAGTGTGACTATTTGAACTTAATAGAAGACAATACCCAAGTGACTTCGGAGGAGTGTGAAGAGACCAGTTTATAATATGTTTATTGAGAAACAAGGATGTCTTTGCGTGGTTCGTGGCCAACATCATGGGTGTCCGAAGAGAAGTGATGGAACATAGACTGAACATCTCAAACGAATTCTGCACTTTCATCCAAAAGAAACATAATTCTGGGCCGGAAAAGGATGCAATTATACAAAAAAAGCTGGAAAAGCTACTGAAGGACGGACACATTTAGAAAATATATCTTCCAACCTGGATGTCAAATGTAATCATCGTGCCTAAATGTTCGAGAAATTAGGCTTTAATTAAAGCAAGCCACAAGGACTGTTGTTCCTTGCCCAGGATAGATCAATTAGTCGACTCCGGTGCTGGAAATGAGGTGTTAAGTTTTCTCGACGCTTAACATGGTTACCATCAAATTCCTTTGGCCAAGAAATACCATATCAAAATAAGTTTTATCACTTCTACAAGAACTTGCTACTGTGTTGTCATGACGTTTGGCCTTAAAAATGATGGTGCCATCTACTAGAGGCTAATGGATCAGGTGTTCAGAGAGAAGATCGGGAAGAATGTTGAAGTATATTTTAATGACATCCTAATCAGAACCAAAGCATCCAACCAGTTTTTAGCTTAAGTGGAACAAACTTTCCTGACACTCTGTGATTGCAGATTGAAGCTAAATCCATGTAAGTGTAGCTGGAGTTCAGACTAAGAATTCTTAGGCTATATGGTTACTAAAAGGGGATGGAATCCAAACCAGAAAAATTACAAGCCTTAGCCTTGATGGGTTCCGCCCCCACCACCAATCTTCAGGAAGTCCTAAGGTAGACTGGAATGATAGCCGCACTATTACAATTCATAGCCAGGTCGACATATAGGATTTTCTCTTTCTCTATAGTACTGCGCAAGACGAATAATTTTGAATGGAATGAGCAAAGTGAAGAAGTATTTCAAGAATTTAAAGCATACTTGGAAGAGTTAACTGTTCTAAACAAACAAGTTTGGGGAGATAACCTGATGGTCTATTTATCATTGACACCTCAGGATGCTAGTTTGGTACTGGTCACAACTGATAAACTTGTTTATTTTGTTAGTCATGCCATAAAAAGGCCCAAGCTAAATTACACAAGTCAATAAAAACTATCTCTGGTGTTGGTTATAGCAAGAAATTTAAGGCCTTATTTTTTTATCACACCCCATAACAGTCCTTACCAATAGCATCTTGGGTAGAATTATGGCACACCTGGATGCATTGGAAAGACTGATCAAGTAGGTGACAGAGTTCAGAGAGTATGACATAAAGTATGAGCCCCAAACAGTAGTAAAAGATCAAGCACTAGCTAGCTGAATTCCTAGTAGAAACGGTGCAACTTGAACAAGAGGAACAATGAAAGATTTTCATGGATGGATTTTCTTGCCAAGCTAGGAATGGGGTTGGTATTGTGATTATTTCCCCATGGGGAGAGGAAAGAGGAGTCTTACCAATCAACTTGGAGGTATGGCCCTAGCCAACAAAGAAATACAGGCCGGATTCCATTGGTTGACCGTAAAATAAGATGATTCCATCCTAGTTAAATCCTGCCACAATTGTCAGAAGCATGCGAGTCTCCAAAAGAGGCTGAAGGATTCATGAAAGCAACAATTGCACCATGCTCCTTTGATCAATGGGGAATTTATATCGTCGTGCCATTGCCAAAGGGCTCGGGTCAAAGAAAAGTTTTGTTGGTCATGGTCAAATATTTCTCAAATTGGTGGAGGTCGAACTCCACCCAACCATTAGAAAAGATTAAAAATAGTGCATTCTTAAAATTCATGTGGAAAAATATTATTTGCTTATCTGGGATACCTCGAATACTAATTTTTGACAATGGAAGATAGTTCTACTCTTCCAAAATTCAGGCCCGGTGTGAAGAAAAAAGTATCAAACAAATATCCAACTCTGTGGCCTACCCCGAAGGCAATGGACAAGTCGAAGTCACCAACAGGTCAATAGTTCAGACGTTGAAAGCTCGGCTAGGTGCATGTAAGGTTCAAAATACGATAGCGTAATCCAACTGCATGCAAATCTAGGGTAAATGACTAATTAAATTATTTTAGTTGCATTTATTGAATATGGTAGGCATGTGTACATGATTAAAATGTGGTTTTATACTTGAATACATTAAATTGGAGTTTAAAGGATATTCGAGACGTGATTGAGGAATCGAGACCGGGACCACAAAGGAATATATTTTTATTAAATGATTATTTTTAATTATTTAATTTATGGTATAATTTAATGAATATTTTCGAAAATGTGCTATTTTGCGGTGTTTTTACACGTCGAGTAGTATTTTAAACCTGCAATTAATTTTGACAAAAATAGGGACTTTTTTGAGGATCAGTTAATATTTTCGAAAAACAATAGCTACCAATTGTCTATAGGAATGACTCCTTACGAGGCACTTTATATGAAGAAGTGTAGATCACCCATACATTTGGACGAGTTTGGTGAAAGAGGAGAATTTGGTCCGGACTTGATCAAGCAAACAGCGGAGTTAGTAGTCAAAATCCGAGATAAGATGAAGACTGCACAAAATAAACTAGGACTCCTAGGGCACCAACAACACGCCACACTACACGTTTTTGAGGAGGAATTCACGTAAGGATTGAAGGAAAATTCAGCAAATTCCTCCCCACGTTGACGTCCTCGTATTGAAAATCTTTTTCGAGCGTAAAATACGTGATGACACGCCTTAATCTTCCTTCAATCATCGTTCATAACATATTATATATTTTGATACATATTTGAATGAAAAACATGATACACTTACTTTATTTTCGTTTTTATGCCACAACATTAACAAAACTAGAGTTTTCATCTTTTGAAACTCTTTATTATGATCATAAAGGGGCTGCCATGGTATAGCAATGGGAAGGGATGTTTTTTAAAATGTATAAGGGTCCTTAGGTGCATGTTTTAAGGGCTGTACAAGTAGGGGAAAATAGTGAACGAAAATTGGGATCAAAAGGGGCTAGGGTTGTGTTTTGGGTCCTAGGAAGAAGCAAGTTGTTAGCTGTTGTAGGGACATGATCATGGGCCCTAATGATGTCTATTCATGGTCTAGGTGGCTCAAGGGAAGGCTGGGGCGAAGCCGAGAGCGGAAACAGGAAGTTAGGGTCGCTCGAGGCTAAGGATGGCACGGATTTTAGGGGTGTGCTTGCATGGGCAGTAGAGCTGGTCTAGGAAGGTTCTAAGGGGCACTTTCAAGGTCCTAGGAGTGTTAGCTAGAGTCTAGTTTGGTCAGCTAATATCTTGGAACGAAGGGGACACATGGATTGTCAGGTTAGGGTTTGGTCGATTAAATGAAGAATTGTCCAACAAGGTTCTAGGCTTGTTATATTGTTCTAAATGGTTTGATTTGGGTTGTACATGGGATGGTTGTGTGTTAATAAACTATGGTTGAAGTTTTGAAAAGTTTGGTTAAGTTTTGTGTCAATTCGGGTTAAAACCGAGGAATAAGTTGAAGTTCTAAAACGAAGTGGGAAAACAGTCAAGGAGCTTAAGTTTACGTCGGTAAAATGTTTATGGGTGTATTTTAACGTGTTATGATAAGTTTGGATGAGTTCGGGTCGTCGTTTTAAGGTCTAAGGATAAATTAGGAAAGTTAGGGTTTCAAGGGGAAAAAGTCATTTTACACTTGAAAAATGTTAGACGTCCTGGCAGTGCCCTGAATGCTGTAATGAATGTTAAAATATTTATTTTTAATTTTTATGAAATTTTATGATGAAACTTTAGTGCTAAAAGACGTGTTGCATGCTTGGTTAAAAAAAATGATACACACAGATATATATATATATATATATATATAAATATATATGAATTTTATAAATGATAAAAATAAAGAAATGTGGAGGAGGTGACTTGATTGTGACATAAAAGGATATGATTCGAGATATCGTGAGGGAAAAGCCCTAGA
The DNA here is from genome assembly GCF_022965805.1 of Primulina eburnea. Lineage (NCBI taxonomy): Eukaryota > Viridiplantae > Streptophyta > Magnoliopsida > Lamiales > Gesneriaceae > Primulina > Primulina eburnea. The sequence goes on from NC_133107.1 coordinate 14,425,849, forward strand.
GGGAGGCTCTTTACGGGAGAAGGCCCGAGAGGGAGCCCAACGATCGTATTTCCATTGAAATGATATGACGATATGTTAGAACAAAGATCAGTTGAAGGGTGAGAATGTCGGTGATATGCCCGCCGCCTGGTACCGTGGTTATACGTAGATGGATCCATCGACCTACAGGTAAAATGGAGTCATAATTAACGATTTGAATTCAATAAAAGAAAATATATATGTATATGATGAAAGAAAATGTTTATGATGAAAGGTCTAGAGTTATGCATATTTATGAAAAGCTATTTTAGTAAAAGTATTTTGTTGATGCATGTGATTGTATATGTACTATTAGTTATCACGATTAAGGTCGGCTGAGTCATTAGACTCACTAGGTGTGATCGATGCAGATGAGCATGATTTTGCTAGAGGACTTGATGGTTGAACTAGCTGGACTGATGGTACACATAATCCGATTACCTTTGCTAGTTTTCCACAATTATGTGATTTAAGTTTACGTTAAAGATTTTATGACTTAATATGCTTTTGAGAGATTTTGAGAGAATATGATGTTTATGATTAGTTTCGAAAAATGTTAAGTTTAGGTTTGTTTGAGGTTTACGATTTCATATTTCGAATTGTGTTTTTGGATTTTCAAATACTTAGTTGGTGAGTTTATGTTAATGTAAAATTATTTATAAATAAATGTATGTGTTCTTTTCGTCCGAGAGCAAGTATTTTAAAAAAATCTACTACATTTTAAAGAAAAACGAGTACTGAAAATTTCAGTGCGGCTCAGGGCAATTGAGCAAATGAACTACCGAGCATTCTCTGGTGAAACGTCCACTACTCGTTTTACTTAAAAAGTACTAGAAATTTTTTTTTTGTCCTTAATCTCCGTAATTTGAGATATGCACATATATACTTTAAAATACCTTGAAACCATTTTTTAACATAAAACAACCAACTAACATTTGAAAATCAAAGAAAATAGTTCAAATCGTCCAACGTTTTACCAAAACTAAAAATATTATTTGAAAAGTATAGCTCACACTATAAAATCTCAAAAACCACTAATAAATAAATCGTCGTAAAAATATCTTTAACATCACTAAAAATCATAAATTATAACTAGTGCGGAACACTAGCGTCGGCTCTCGGGTTATGTGCACCTTCAGTCCAGTAAAGTCAACCATCAAGACCTCCAAGAATATTATTATCATAATCACCTGCACCAATCATACCTAGTGATTCTAAAAACTCAACACACCATAATCTTGATAACAAATACTACATATACATATCACGTACAACAGTGAAAATACTTGTACTTAAAATATCGTTTTCAAGAGGATACATAAACTTTAAACATGAACATTTTCATAAATATTTTCATGATGCATAACTTTAAATAAAAGCATTTTCATGATTCATAAACTTTAACTAAAACATTTTCATAATGATGCATCATTTTTAAACATAAAAATTTTCATATCATTCTCAACATATTCATATACATATTATCATCAACATATATGTATTCTTTTTTCCTTACGTTGAATTTAGATTGTTAATTGTGACTTTCATGTTCGTCTACGTATTGGACGATGGATCCATCTACATGTAACCACAATATGGGCGGCGGGGATATCAGCAACACTCTCACCCCTCAACTGAGCCTTGGCCTTACGTATTACCATATCATCGTATTAGTCACAATTACTTCACTTCCTTCAACACTTTATATTTTCATCACTTTATAAAATTTAAAAATGTATATAACGTTTTTTTTAAAACCAAGCATGCAACATATCTTTTAACGTTATCGTTTTCTCATAAAAATCCATTAACATTTTAAAATAAACTTTTTAACATATATCATTCCTTAAACATTTCAAAATAAATGTTTTAACATATTAATCATAATCCATAAACGTTTAAAATAAACTTTTAACATATTAAATCATAAACATTTAAGATAATCATTTTGACATATTAAATCATAAACATTTAAAATAAACGTTTTAACATATTAAAAATCCATAAACATTAAAAATACACATTTTAACATATTAAATCATAACAATTTCATAATCATTTTAAAATAAACATTTTAACATATAAAAATTCATAAACATTTCAACTAATCATATTGGCATATAAAACAACATTCAGGGCACTGTCATGACGTTTACTAATTTTCGTGTGTAAAATTACCGTTTTGCCCCTAGACGTAAAATTTCACATTTTTGACATTTTCTTAATTCCGTCGACTCTAGATTATCCCAAATAATTATTTAAGTTTAAATGTTCCCATATTTTTATTTGGTTTAAATCGATGACTTTTCAATTATTCTTTAAATATAACATATTAACACGTTTTAATCCCGAATTAAACCAAACCTTAGTATAAAATTTCCAAATTAAAAACTTAGACTTTTAATAATTATTTGAGCTTAAATATAATTTTCCATAATTTTATTCCGCATAAAATTTGGTGTTTCAATTAATTCTTTAATTAACACTTCGTGAGGTGATTAAATCCGGGATAAATCCAAAACTCATTATTTTGATCCCAAATTTTAAACATAACAATTTTATTATTTATTCACCCTCTCCAAATCATGAGCCACACCCGTGGACCCATGGTTCCAATATTAGTCTTTTAATTTTTGTTTTTGACACCTAAACGAACACACCGAGCCATCTCCCAAAATACTCGAGCCACGCCCGAGCCAAACCCGAGACAACCAACCTAGGCACCCTTATGACCAAGCCCAAGCTCCTGAACCTAGCCCTTTCTCGATCAAACTCACCTGGAACCAAGCTACAGAACCTGCGCATGGATGAACTCTTGCATATAAACTCTTAGTGACTCTATGACTCTTATAGCCCTTAACCACTGAGCCCACCTGATCCTAGCCATCTCTGGACCACGCCCAGACCCTACCCAGAGCAGCCCTAACCTTGGAACCCAAGCACGAATCACCTGAGTTCAGAAGACACAAGCTGGACGTCTTCGAGCCACAGCGCGCCCAGTCACTCCAGCCCTTGCCCAGACCCTTGTAGGAACCCTCTTGAACTCTTAGAACCTAAGGACTAGGCCCAAGCTTAAAAACCGAAGCCACAACACCTGGACATGCCATGGCCGAGAAACCCACATGCACTAGAACTCTATGTTTGTGATGCTAGGACTCTAAGGACCTAACCTAGCCCAGTCCAAGGCCCCTGTCCAAGCCAATACTCCCTGCCCATCTGTACCACCTGCGTGTGGCCTCGTGATGCTCTCGGGTGGAGTCCTAGCTTGCTAGGACTCCTCCCCAACCCCTGGTCTCGAGTGCTAGCATGGCTAGGACTCCTTCTCAGCCCCTAACTGCTACGCATCTGTGACCCAAGCAAGGACATGCATCAAGTTTCCCCGAGCTTAGACACCCACATCGTCATGTTTGGCTCCAGCGTATTCTATACCTGCGTGCAGCCTTTCGTGTGTGTTCTAGGACCCTTCCTAAACGTGTAAAAACATGCTTAATCATATCTTAATTCATGGCGGCCCTTTAAACAACATACAAAAATGATTTTGAATCAACAAACAAGAGTTAAACACATGCATATATATAGTTGCGAAATTTATAATTTGAGTGTCTTGTTTTCTTTCAAAATATGTTAAAATAAATATTATGGTGTGATAGATGTTTGAAGGAAAGAAATATGATGTGCCTTTGCGTTATTAACGCACGAATTAATGTTGACGAATTGAAGAGCGATGGCTTGAAGAACCCTTGAAAACCTTGAAGAACTTTGATGATTTTCCCTCAAAACCTTTGTGTGTGTGTCGTGTATTTTGCAAGTGAGAGTTTTGAGTGATTAGAGGGAGTGGGCGTGGGGTTTAGTATGTTTAAGGGTAGGTTTTTAGTTTTAAATATTAATCAAAATCATAATCAAACTCTAATAGCTAGCTTAGGTATAATGGCCCGAAAATTCGTGTTTGAAAATTTGCGGAAAAATTTTAAATTTTCTTTTCAAAATAATCAAAATGCCTCATTCATAAAATAAACTGATAAATCATTTTGTTCAAAATAGCAGCGGAAGAAATTATTGTTTGCAAAATAACAAGTTAAAGTAATCCAACAACTGATAAAAATGTTTGAGCATAAAAATGGTAAATGCTGAAAATGAGGTCATCGGGTTCCACTAGTGCTGATCCAAGATGGCTCACTGGTCCCCGCCCTCGATCCCGGCTTCATCAGTACCTACAACAATCAAGTCTAGTGAGTCTAAAGACTCAGCATGCATATATCGTAAATAACAAGTAGTAATAATAAAATTGCATGCGAAGTGAAAATAACATATCATGAGTCTGGCATTACGTAAAAGTATCATGTCATGAATAATTATAATACGTGCATAACTGAATCGATAATCATAAGTGAACTTCTTGCTCCATAGAGCTCTGTAATAAAATAGCCTGTCATAATTTTGTTGAGATTATGTTCTACGCTAGTGGCCCCATGTACCGAACTGAACTGAACCGGTAAGTGACAACCGGGTGATGTAGTAATCGTCTGATCAGACTAATGTCACAGTATACTGGGTGGAACTGAATTGAACCGAACCGGTAAGTGACCACCGGGTGATACAATAATCCCATGATAGTGAAATGGACACAAGCAATATCGCATAAATCTCAAAAATGAATATTTTATATTTTTATACACGCAACATATTTAAATGGCATTATTAAATATCCTGTATTATTTTATCACATGTGTTAGATCGTTCCCATGTGTTATTTTATCACATGTGTTATTTTAAAATGAAAAATATGCAAATGATTTTCTTGACCAAACGTTGTAATTAAATCCAAAAAACGAAACAATTACGCCCAACGACTTCGTATTTAATCATGACCCCGTACCAACCCGAACCAACATTTATTCATGATCAAAATACACATAAAATGATGAAATAATGCTCCTAAAATTTCAGTACTTCGAAATTTAGTGAATGGAGGCCAAAAACAAGAAACGCTCTTTCGAGAGTCAATTTGGCACATCGAACCGTAATTTCTCGTACGACCTCTAAACTTAACCGAATCACGAACGGTCAAAAACACGACCTTCCTAACTTGATGAGGTACTGTTCAGTCCAAGTCCATAGGCTAAACGCCAACCAAGAACTGAAACGAGCATCTGAACCGAAACACCACTTGCTGTCAACAAAAATACATCAGCAGCGCATTCGTTTCCTTGCGTCGTTTTCGAGACTACCGGCCATTGGGCCTTGCACCACCGACCAGAGCCTCTTACCAACATCCTAGGGAATGGTTTGAACCATGTCTAAGGGCCCTAGGCCAGACACAATTCGAACCACATCAGAAAACAACACGTCCCAACCAAGCACCAAATCTGCGCGTGGGATGTTGCAGTGGTTCTTGCTGTCATGGACCATTCCAGTGGCCATTTGGTTGATCATGGCACAATCTAGACATCAAGAGGTAGGGTGTGAACCAGGGATAAGGGCCAGAGGCCAAACAAGGTCCACCCCAAACCTTCAAAACCGAGAGTATACATGCATAAATGAAATGGGGATCGAAGGGGGCTGTGCTTGTTTGTTTTAAAACGGATAGGAACGTGAACCAAGCCATGAAAGGCCGACTTGGTCATGTCCTATACATTTCAAGGAGATGTTCTAACCATGGCTATAGCCTCTAGGGCAGCCAAGATCAGAACACTTGCCTTAGACCAAAAATCGTGCAACCCGAGACGCAAAAATGTAGTTTGGACGTGTTGCTGTCCATTCGAGTTGCTGGGGGAAAAAGAGACTTTAACCAATGGTCAAATCCCTGCTTAACACACCCTATATCCATCCTAGATGCAGCCTGGCAAGCCTGGGCGTGAGCCAACACCCGAACCATCATAAACAACAGAAAACGTGAAGCACAAGAGGGATCCGAAATAATTCTGCACAATGTTTTCGAGTCTTGCATGATGTAATTTCGGTTTTTGCTTAAATAAAATCATGAGTATGTTGTTTTAAAATACCAATATGGCTTGATTGAAGAGCAAATAAAAACATATACATGCCTTGATTCGTTTTGAAAGAAAAACGAACGAAACGACGACGCGGCACGGAGGAGACGGAGTGATCTTCTTTTTTTCTTGTTTACCCTCGATTTCTCTCTTGTTTTTCTATGGCTTTCTCACGAATTTTCTCTGAAAATGCTGTTAGATTTTCGGTGTAAGGGAGAGGGGAAATGGTTAGGAGAATGAAGGGGAGTTGCAATATAAAAGGGATTTAAATGGCATGATCAAGTCTTGCTCTCTTTGAATTGTTAGATGAGGACTTGGTTTGATATCCAAAAGATTTTTGGAGGGATTATGGAGGGCATGACCGATTCTTCATGTCAAAACAAGGCAAAGATAATGATTTATTTTTAATTAATGATGATTAAAAGTGAAAAGATTATCATGCCAAGAAATAATAAGGAAAGAGTCAAAGGTGGTGAGTTGTCAAAGAAATGTTATATCACCTATGGGGTGGCCGAAATTAGGCTACTAAGTGGAGGGGAAATATTGCTTAGTTAGTGTATTTTAAATCTTTAGAGCCTTATCTATCCTTTAAATAATTTAGTGAATTAACACATTAATTATGGAACCTAAATGAACTTATTTCCTATTTACCTCAAGTTACTTAAATAATTCCTTAAACATTCTTTTACCTTAAATTAACTTATTAGTTAGCTAAAATAAATTCTAGGAATGTTTTCTTAATATTAAATTTTATCTCAAAACTCCAACTCCAGTCCGGCCTCACTTAATTAGCTGAAAATGTAACAATTAAACTACTGCGTAAATTAATTAAATTTAAAGGAAGGAATTTAAATACTCATGCAATAATAATTAAAAAATCATTTTACTTTAAATGCTAGAAATTATGCATGACTTATACGTAGTCTGATTTACAGGTTCTACAACCCTCCCCCCTTAAAAGAAATTTCATCCTCGAAATTAAAACTTACCGAATAGCTCGGGGTAACGACTCCTCATCTCTGGCTCAGACTCCCATGTAGCTTCATCCTCTGAATGGTTAAGCCATTTGACTTTGACTCGCTTAACCAGCTTGTTCCGAAGCTTCTTTTCCTGTCTGTCTAAGATATGCACTGGTCTCTCTTCATAAGACAGGTTCGGAGTAAGCTGCAATGGCTCGAAGTTCAAGACATGCGAAGGATTTGCCATGTACTTCCTCAGCATAGAGACCTGGAACACATTGTGTACGCCGGACAGATTCGGCAGAAGAGCAACACGATAAGCTAGCGTCCCAACTCTGTCGAGTATCTCAAATGGTCCGATTAATCTCGGACCGAGCTTTCCTTTCTTTCCGAACCGCATGACACCCTTCATAGGTGCTACCTTCACGAAAACATGGTCGCCAACGGCAAACTCTAGATCTCTCATCCTCTGATCTGCATAGCCCTTCTGTCGGTTCTGAGCAGTCCTCATCCTATCACGGATCTTGACTACTACATCGGCAGCCTGCTGAATAATCTCCGGACCCAACTTTGATCTCTCCCCTACTTCATCCCAATGAACAAGAGATCTACACTTACGAACATACAGTGCTTCATACGGTACCATAACTATAGACGACTGGAAACTGTTGTTATAGGTGAACTCCACTAATGGCAAGCTCGACTCCCAACTCACTAAGAAATCAATAACACACGCACGGAGAAGATCCTCCAAAATCTGAAAAACTCGCTCTGACTGCCCATCCGTCTGAGGGTGGAAAGCTGTGCTAAACAACAACTTCGTACCCACTGCCGAATGCAAACTCTTCCAGAATGCGGAAGTGAATCTAGGGTATCTGTCAGATACGATAGAAACTGGGATACCATGAAGTTGGACTATCTCCCGGATATACAACTCTGCATACTGAATCATGGTGAAAGTAGTCTTAATGGGCAAGAAGTGTGCTGATTTGGTAAGACGATCTACTGTCACCCAGATAGCATTTGATCCTCTGACTGACTTCGGCAATCCGGTCACAAAGTCCATGGTAACATTCTCCCACTTCCACTCGGGAATGGGAAGAGGCTTGAGCAAACCTACTGGTCTCTGATGCTCCGCCTTCACTAATTGGCAAGTCAGACACTCGGATACGAATCGTCTGATATCCCTCTTCATTCCCGGCCACCAATACAATAACTGCAGATCTTTGTACATCTTCGTACTCCCTGGATGAATATAGTATGGCGACATATGGGCCTCTGATAAGATATCTGCTCGAATAGAACCACTGCTGGGAACCCACATCCTGTCTCGGTATCTCACAATACCGTCGCTGACTGAATACAAGACACTGCCCTTGGCCTCATCCCTCTACTTCCACTTTGCCAACTGCTCATCTGCTGGCTGACCACTACGAATACGGTCAATAAGGGAAGACTGAATCGTCAAAGTAGATAAACGAGGAACTCTACCTCGAGGATATGACTCTAGATCAAACCTCTGCATCTCAAGCTGAAGAGGTCTCGAAACTGTCAAATGAGCCATCACTGCTACTTTTCTGCTCAATGCATCCGCAACTACATTAGCTTTACCTGGGTGGTAGTTAATGTCACAGTCATAATCCTTTACAAGCTCCAACCAACGCCTCTGACGCATGTTCAGCTCCTTCTGCGTAAAGAAATACTTGAGGCTCTTGTGGTCGGTAAAGACCTGGCACTTCTCTCCATACAAATAATGCCTCCAAATCTTCAAGGAAAAAACTACGGCGGCCAACTCTAGATCATGGGTAGGGTAATTCTTCTCATGGATTTTCAGCTGACGAGAAGCATACGCTAACACCTTCCCATGCTGCATCAATACTGCGCCCAAACCGAGTTTCGAAGCATCGGTATACTACACAAAATCTCCGAGCCCTGACGGAATGGCCAAAACTGAAGCTGAATAAGAGCTTGCTTCAAAGTGTCAAAGCTCTTCTGACACTCATCGCTCCACACAAATTTATCATTCTTCTTGGTCAATGATGTGAGTGGACGGCAATATAGGAGAATCCCTTAATGAACTTCCGATAATATCATGCTAGCCCAAGAAAACTGCATATCTCTGATGCATTCTGCGGCACAACCAAATCTCTGACTGTTGCAACCTTCGCTGGTTCTACCTGAATACCGCTGCTAGAGACAATATGGCCTAAGAATGCCACCTTCTCTAACCAGAATTCGCACTTACTGAACTTTGCGAATAACTTATGCTTCTGCAAGGTCTACAACACTGTGGTCAGATGTCTGCTGTGATCCTCTTGATTCCTGGAGTAGACGAAAATGTCTTCTATGAATACTATCACAAACTGGTCAAGATACGGCTGAAATACGCGATTCATGAGATACATGAATATCGCTGGCGTATTCGTCAGACCGAACGACATCACAAGGAACTCATAGTGGCCATAACAAGTCCTAAAAGCAGTCTTGGAAACGTCCGCATCTTTCACCCTCAACTGGTGATAACCGGAACGCAGATCTATCTTGGAGAATATCGAAGCTCCCTGCAACTGGTCAAACAAATCCTCAATCCTCGGAAGTGGGTATTTTTTCTTCACTATAACCCTGTTCAACTCCCGGTAATCAATGCAAAGCCTCATAGAGCCATCCTTCTTCTTCACAAATAAGACTGGCGCGCCCCATGCTGAAAAACTCGGGCGAATGAACTCCTTATCTAGAAGTTCATGAATCTGCTTCTTAAGCTCTGCCATCTCTGTCGGGGCTAATCAGTACGGCGCTTTTGATAGCGGAGCCGTACCTGGCATAAGCTCAATAGAAAACTCCACCTCTCGCTCGGGTGGCATACCAGAGATGTCCTCGGGAAAAACGTCTAGGAAATCTCTAACAATAGGAACATCTGAGGCTGACTGACTTGGCGTCTCGGGGACAGATACAAAGGTCGCTAGAAACGCCCGACACCTTCTATGCATGAGCTTCCTAGCCTGGACATAAGGTATATTACGCGGTAAAGAAAAGTACCTGTCTGGCTCAAATAAGAACTGCGTCATCCCAGGCGGTCGGACTAGAACAGATCTCCACTGGAAGTCTATCAAAACTTAGTTCCGCAATATCCAATCCATCCCTAGTATGATATCAAACTCCGGCATCGGCAACACGATCAGATCCGCATAAACGAGGTTCCCATGCAGCTCAAGGTCTATGTATCGGATCACATTGGTAGTTGTCATCTCTTCTCCAGAAGGCAATACTACTGAATAGGCTATGTCTAGCCCCACAGTCTTGAACTTGAGGAAATTAGCAAAGACCTACGAAAAAAACGAGTGAGTAGCCACTGAATCTATCAAGGCTTTCGTAGCGGAACCAGATATAAAAATTCTCCCAGAAATGTTGGAATATCAAGCTGAACCCAATAATCACAAGAACTAACCTATAGACATGCAAAGACCAAAGTTCTTCTAACTTAAATTCCCAAAATAATACTTAGTAGAGCATGCAATCCTACTGCAATTCTATGTTCAAAATCTTAACCCAAAACATTAAATTCCAAATATAAACTTAAAGCGTAAGGGTACCTGTCATAAGCATCGTATCTGGGTTTGGCTCCGTAGCATGGAGAGCGAAAACTCTGCCTTGGGTAGGCAGATTTCCCTGTGGGCACTGTGGTAGCAAATGGTTTGGAATACCACACTTGTAACACTTCCCGGAACCATACATACATGCTCCAGGATGGCGGCGTGAGCACTTGGGACAGACTGGGTGCTCAAAGGTCCTTGGGACTGCACGTCCCTATTACTGCTGCCTCTGTCCTCTGCTCTTGGGTGGGCCATGGAAAGGCCTCTTGTTCTGATGTTGTTGCTGAGGAGGAGGAGGACGGTGTGGTATTGGAACTGGTCGCTTACCCTGACGATCCCTCTCAATGTCACGCTGGTCCTGCTCTGCAGCTAGAGCTCTGGAGACGGCAACATCATAAGTAGTAGGGCCAGCCACCATAACATCAAGGCGCAAGATCGGCCGTAGCCCGTCCAGAAAGTGTCTCAACTTTGCTCCAGCATCATTCGCAATTAGGGGTACGAAATTGCAACCCCTCTCAAACTTACGGATGAACTCCGTAACAGTCAGATCTCTTTGCCTCAGGGTCATGAACTCCCTGGTCAACGTGGAACGCACCTCATCAGTAAAATATCTGGAGTAAAATATCTCCGTGAAGCTTGTCCAGCTCATCGTATCCAAGTTCAGGGCTACTGACGCTCCTTCCCACCATAAGCTGGCATCTCCTCCTAATAGATAAGTGGCACATCGAACTCTGTCTACATCTCCAAGCTCCATGAACTCGAAGATAACCTCGAGGGACTTGATCCAGCCCTCGGCAATCATGGGATCCGTCGTCCCTGAAAACTCCTTAGGACGCATCTTCATGAATCTCTCATAGACAACCTTGGGCCCTGTCGGCCTGGCTGCCACAACATTGTTCCCCGCAAACTGTGCGAAGAACTGAGTCATCCCAGCTAGCATCTGGGCATTCATGTCAGGTGGAGGGGGTGGAGGTAAATCCCTCTCCTGCCTCAGATCCTCCGTGTCCTCCGGGCGAGGCTCATCATCTCTAGTGCGTTCGAGGATGTGTCTAGGGGGCATACTGTTCCATACATTAAAAATCTGAAAGAAAAATATTTCATGAAAACATGCTGTTAAATAATTCGTGCTTTAAATAAAATGTGTAAATGTAAAACTTACAGACCGAAGACGTGACTTCATGAGCTTCTCGTGGTCAGTAGTAGTACAACCCTTTACAAGAGCATAGGCTCTGATACCAGCTATAATAGCCCGAAAATTCGTGTTTGAAAATTTCCGGAAAAATTTAAAATTTTCTTTTCAAAATAATCAAAATGCCTCATTCATAAAATAAACTGATAAATCAAGTTTAATGTTCAAAATAGCAGCGGAAGAAATTATTGTTTGCAAAATAACAAGTTAAAGTAATCCAACAACTAATAAAAATGTTTGATCATAAAAATGGTAAATGCTGAAAATGAGGTCATCGGGTTCCACTAATGCTGACCCAAGATGGCTCACTGGTCCCCGCCCTCGATCCCGGCCTCATCAATACCTACAACAATCAAGTCTAGTGAGTCTAAAGACTCAGCATGCATATATCGTAAATAACAAGTAGTAATAATAAAATTGCATGCGAAGTGAAAATAACATATCATGAGTCTGGCATTACGTAAAAATATCATGACATGAAGAATTATAATACGTGCATAACTGAATCGATAATCGTAAGTGAACTGCTTGCTCGATAGAGCTCTGTAATAAAATATCATGTCATAATTTTGTTGAGATTATGTTCTACGCTAGTGGCCCCATGTACCGAACTGAACTGAACCAGTAAGTGACCACCGGGTGATGTAGTAATCGTCTGATCAGACTAATGCCACAGTATACTGGGTGGAACTGAATTGAACCAAACCGGTAAGTGACCATCGGGTGATACAATAATCCCATGATAGTGAAATGGACACAAGCAATATCGCATAAATCTCAAAAATGAATATTTTATATTTTTATGCACGTAACATAATTAAATGGCATAAATAAATATCCTCTATTATTTTACCACATGGGTTGGATCGTTCCCAGGCTCGCTGCGACCTAAATTTTACATGAAAAATATGCAAATGATTTTCTTGACCAAAATTTGTAATTAAATTCAAAAAATGAGACAATTACGCCCAACGGCTTCGTATTTAATCATGACCCCGTACCAACCCGAACCAACATTCAGTCATGATCAAAATACACCTAAAATGATGGAATAATGCTCCTAAAATTTTAGTACATCGAAATTTAGTGAATGGAGGCCAAAAACAAGAAACGCTCTTTCGAGAGTCAATTTGTCACATCGCACCTTAATTTCTCGTACGACCTCTAAACTTAACCGAATCACAAACGGTCAAAAACATGACCTTCCTAACTCGATGAGGTACTGTCCAGTCCAAGGCCATAGGCTAAAAGCCAACCAAGAATTCAAACGAGCCTCTGTACCGAAACACCACTTGCTGTCAACAAAAATACAGCAACATCGCATTCGTTTCCTTGCGTCATTTTCGAGCCTACCGGCCATTGGGGCTTACACCATCAACCAGAGCCTCTTACCAACATCCTATGGTATGGTTTCAACCATGGCTAAGGGCCCTAGTCCAGCCACAATTCGAACCACACCAGAAACAAACCACACGTCTCAACCGAGCACCGAATCTGCGCGTGGGATGTTGCAGTGGTTCTTGCTGTCATGGAACATTCCAGTGGCCATTTGGTTGACCATGGCACAATCTAGACATCAAGAGGTAGGGTGTGAACCAGGGATAAGGGCTAGAGGCCAAACAAGGTCCACCCCAAACCACCAAAACCGAGAGTATACATGCAGAAATGAAATGGGGATCGAAGGGGGCTGTGCTTGTTTGTTTTAAAAACGGATAGGAACGTGAACCAAGCCATGAAAGGCCGACTTGGTCATGTCCTAGACATGTCAAGGAGATGTTCTAACCCTGCCTATAGCCTCTAGGGCAGCCAAGATCAGAACATTTGCCTTAGACCAAAAATCGTGCAACCCGAGACTCAAAAATGCAGTTTGGACGTGTTACTGTCCATTCGAGTTGCTGGGGGAAAAAGATACTTTAACCTGTAACATCCCAAAAATTTAAAGGTTCACGCGAACCACAAGCATGCAATTATTAAATTGTCTTGTATTTTGATTAAATGTTTTAATTGCATTGATTAATTATGTTGTGCATAATTGCATGTTTAAAATATACTTTTCTACATGGTTGCATTAAAATGTATTTTAAAGGTTATTCGAGTTGCGATCGAGGAACGGAGACCGAGGGCTGAAAAATAGAAAATGTTTTTAATAAATAATTGTTTTTATAATATGATTGATGCTTTTTAGTATTTTTAAAAATGAGGGGTTGTGAGGTGAATTTAATACGCCGGGACGTAAATTTTTATCAGTGTTGGATTTTCAACAAAAATATAAACGTTTTGGCAACCCGGCTAATAAATTCACAAATTTATTTAAACAAAAACTTTGGTTAAATTTTATTTATGTCCTAATTAGACTAATGAGCCTAATTCAATGGCTTAATAGGCCTAAAGCTTAGTTAGTAAACTAATTAGGATATAATATGTTAATTAACCTACCCCTAGCATCACAATTCACGCCACCCACTACTTTGAAAAATATGAAATTCTCTCCCAATCTCACCATAGCACACGGCAGACACCATCACTAATTTGAAGAATAAATTTCGAAGGTTCAAGCAAAAGTTCAAGCCAAGGTGTCCCTTCGTTCTTCGTCGTCAACGGATTTTTGTGTCTAAATTACGCAAAGGCACGCCTATTCTTTCCTTCAAACATCATCACATCATATTATATTTTTATGCATGAAAATTTTGGAGAAAACAAGTAAAACCTCAAGGATTTTCGGATTTGTGATTTATGCTAAACTTTTTGCTTGGTTTTTCCTTCAAAAATCATGTGTTTGTAGTGTTTAGGGGCTGCCATGATATAGGTTACGAATAAGCATGGTTTATACAAAATATAGAGTCCTAGGATCACACTAAAAATGATTTACAGCATGGGGCAAACAAACTGGCAGCATCCTTGGGCTGTGGTAGCTCACGGCTTTGGGTGTGTAAGGGCTTGGCTTTGGCTCGGTTGGGACCAGGGCCTGGCTATGGACGTGGTAGGGTCAAGGGAAGAGTCCTAGCCATGCTAGGACTCGAGACCATGGGCTAGGGAGGAGTCCTTGTTGAGAAGGACTCCACCCGAGAGCCAAGGGAATTAAACAAGCACAGGTTTCATAACTTTTGGCAGGGAGGAGGGGCTCGGCCAAGGGGCTGGGCTGGGTTAAACCAGGTCCTTAGGGTCCTATCAGGGTGCCTGAGGGGAGAGTTCAAGGGTTGGTTTGGTGGAAGGGGCCCTAGAAGCATAAAACGTGAGAGGAGTAGGAGTTGCGCAGCTGCTGGGTTCCTGAACCAGGTGGCTCGCGCGTGGGTTATAGGGTCTGGGTTGATCTGGGCTTGGTCTGGGCTAGGTCCAAGGATGGTCAGGGTTAGGTGGGTTCGGTGGTTAAGGGTTGGGAGGAGTCCTAGACTAGATAGCAGCTTCTTTGTTTAAGGACACTACACACACACACATGCAGAAACATGGGTTAACTTCCAGCAAAATTTTGAGTGGGTTAGGTTCATGTTTTGGGGCTGGGCTTGCACAGTAGTGTCTCTAGATGGGTTGGCTAGGTTTTGGCTCAAGGTGGCCCGGGCGTGGCTCGAGTAAATTAAGAGATGGCTCGGTGTGTACGTTAAGGTGTCAATTTAGAAAATTAAAAGGGTAAAAATGAATCCATGGATCCACGGGGGTGGCTCATGACTTGGAAGAGTAGAATAAATATTAAAAATGCTATGTTTAAAATTTGGGGTCAAAATAACGAGTTTTGGATTTAATCGCCGCACGGAATGCTAAATAGCGAGTTAATTAAAACGCTTAGTTTTATGCTTCATAAAATTTTGAAAAATTAGGTTTAAGAATAAATAATTATTAAAGGTCTAAGTTTTGAATTTGTGAATTTTATATTAAGGTTTGGTTTAATTCGAGATTAAAACGCATTAATACGTCACATTTAACGATTAATTTAAAAGTCATCGAATTAAGCTAAATAAAAATATGAAAAAATTCATATGGGCTTAAATAATTATTTGGGACATGTTCGAGTCGATGGAATTAAGAAAATGTTAAAAACGTGAAATTTTACGTCTAGGGGTAAAACGGTCTTTTTCAACCTAGAAATTAGTAAACGTCATGGCAGTGTCCTAAATGCTATTTTATATGATAATATGATTATTTTTATGATTATGGATTTTTATTAATTTTTATATGTTAATATGTCAATTTTAAGTGTTGATGAATTTTTAAGATGTTAACACGTTTATTTTAAATGTTTACGGATTTTTAATATGTTAAAATGTTTATTTTAAAACTTTTATGTTTTTATGATTTTATATGTTAAAACGTTTATTTTAAATGTTCATGGATTTTTTTTTTATGGTTTAATCTTTGACATTTAAAAGACATGTTGAATGCTTGGTTTCAAAAATAAAACGATATGTATATATGATTTTTATTAAGTGATGATAACATGTTGAAGGATGTGAAGGGATTGTGACTGCTATATGTTGGAAATATCGTGAGGGTTATGGTCCCAGTGGGAGCCCGACGATCGTGTTTCCTTGGATACGGATACGAATACGTGATACGAATACGAATATGTTAATACGTAGGCCAAGGCCTAGTTGACCGGTGAGAGTGTTGCTGGTGTCTCCGCCACCCACTACTGTGGTTTTTATAGATGGATCCATCGCCCAATACGTTTAAGAATACGAGTCACAATCACGATCTGAATTCAACAAACACGAACATGAATACGAACATGAGTATGAATACGACTATGGACATGAATATGAATATGAATATGTTTATGTTTTTATGAAAATTTTTTTATGCATCATGAAAATTTTTACGAAAATATTTATGTTTATGCATCTTCATGAAAATGATATTTTAAGTGCAAGTATTTTTCACTGTTATGTGTTAACTGTATTACGTATTACTCGTTATCAAGAATATGACGTGTTGAGTCTTTAGACTCACTATGTGTGATTGATGCAGGTGATTATGATGATTATGGAGGTCTTGATGGTTGATCTGACAGGACTGGAGGTGCACATAACCCGAGGACCGACGCTAGTTTTCCGCACTAGTTATGATTTATGATTTTAAGTTATGTTAAGAATATTTTTACGTCTTTTATTTATGTTATGAGAGATTTTTGAGAGGTTATAGTATGAGCTATACTTTTCAAATAATGTTTTTAGGTTGGTAAAATGTTTGACGATTTTATGCTTTAAAATATTTCCCTTTGGATTTTTTAATGGAAATTGGATGTTTATTTTTAAAATGATGTCAAAAATATTTTATGGTTCGACCGATGCTAAGTGAGGTTAAAAAGAAAAAAATTCTAGCACGTTTTAAGAAAACGAATAGCAGACGTTTCATAACCAATGGTCGAATCCATTCTTAACACACCCTATATCCATCCTAGATGCAGCCTGGAAAGCCTGGGCGTGAGCCAACACCTGAACCATTATAAACAACAGAAAACGTGAAGCACAAGAGGGATCCGAAATAATTCTGCACAATGTCTTCGAATCTTGCATGATGAAATTTCGGTTTTTGCTTAAATAAAATCATGAGTATGTTGTTATAAAATATTAATATGGCTTTATTGAAGAGCAAATAAAAACATATACATGCCTTGGTTCATTTTGAAAGAAAAACGAATAAAACGACGACGCGGCGCGGAGGAGACTGAGTGATCTTCTTTTTTTCTTGTTTACCCTCGATTTCTCTCTTGCTTTCCTATGGCTTTCTCACGATTTTTCCCTGAAAATGCTCTCAGATTTTCGGTGCAAGGGAGAGGGGGAAATGGTTAGGAGAATGAAGGGGAGTTGTAATATACAAGGGATTTAAATGGCATGACCAAGTCTTGCTCTCTTTGAATTGTTAGATTAGGATTTGGTTTGATACCCAAAAGATTTTTGTAGGGATTATGGAGGGCATGACCGATTCTTCATGTCAAAACAAGGCAAGGATAATGATTTATTATTAATTAATGGTGATAAAAGTGAAAGGATTATCATGCCAAGAAATAATAAGGAAAGAGTCAAAGGTGGTGAGTTGTCAAACAAATGTTAAATCACCTATGGGTGGACGAAATTAGGCTATTAAGTGGAGGGGAAATATTGCTTAGTGAGTGTATTTTAAATCTTCAGAGCCTTATCTATCCTTTAAATAATTTAGTGAATTAACACATTAATTATGGAACCTAAATGAACTTAATTCCTACTTACCTCAAGATACTTAAATAATTCCTTAAACATTCTTTTACCTTAAATTAACTTATTAGTTAGCTAAAATAAATTCTGGGAATGTTTTCTTAATACTAAATTTTATCTCAAAACTCCAACTCCAGTCCGGCCTCACTTAATTAACTAAAAAGATAACAATTAAATTACTGCGTAAAGTAATTAAATTTAAAGGAAAGAATTTAAATCCTCATGCAATAATAAAAAAAATCATTTTACTTTAAATGCTAGAAATTATGCATGACTTATACGTAGTCTGATTTACGTGTATTACATTAGGCCCATTAACAATGTTAATTAGGCCCATATAGTCCACTGGTGTTAAACTAAAATATTAAAAATTATTTTGCTTAATAAAGTTTGTGAATTTATTAGCCGTGTTGCCAAAACATTCGTATTTTTGTTCAAAAACCAACACTGATAAAAATTACGTCCCGGCGTATAAAATCACCTCAAAACCCTTTATTTTCAAAAAATAAAAAATAACCATCAATCATATTTTAAATAATTAAAAACAATTATTTAATAAAAACAATTTCCATTTTTAAACCCTCGGTCTCCGTTTCCTCGATCGCAACTCGAATAAACGTTAAAAATATATTTTAATGCAACAATGTAGAAAAGTATATTTTAAACATGTCCATATTCACAACATAATTAATCTATGCAATTAAAACCATTAATTGAAATACACAAGGATTTAATAACTTTCTTTCATGTGGTTCTCGTAGACCATTAAATTTTTCGGACGTTACAATCTTCCCCCGTTTAAATTGAATTTCGTCCCCGAAATTCGTTTATCCTTCATAAACCAAAGTTTAGATTCAGCTCTAGTATCCCAAAAACCATATTTCTGCTGCGTTACTCTGATAAAAATTATGTTCTAGAATGTCCTTACGTCTTTTTTATCCCAATTAATTTTACCTTCTAAATTCTCGTTTGCAAATCGCAACTTAAAACGACCCATGATGACTTATTGCTATGTTATTATAACCTCGAATTTCAATTTTTCTTATAATTCTCATTATTAAAAGATGGATGACCATACTTTTCATATATTACTTTCCTTATATTATACCCAAAATGTTCATCAACATATCAAATTTCAATCTTAAAATCCCAAACACACCTACAAATTCTTAGATTTTCAAGCTTAATATTGATTCATCCTATAATTCCCTTTATTAACATCCATTATAACGTTATAACATAAGATATCCCAAGGTTCTAATATTCTTACAAGTATAAATTATCGAAAATTCTCATCATTTACATCATTCAATTCGCACTTATTGCTAGACTAGTCTCCAAGTTCCTTAATAATTGCAAAATTATATCTTAATTTCCTCAAAAATTACCCGATTGATCCTTAGTTTTGAAAATTCCACAATTACCCATAAGTTTTTGGTATTCCTAATTCCATTTTTTTAGGTTTCCCATGACATAAATTTTCAAAAATTTTATCTTATTTACTCAAAAATCAATTCTCATAACCAATATACATTTTCATTAAAATCTAACATCCCAATTATACATTTTTATACTCCTAAAGTCGTGGCAATCCTCAAATAATTATTCCTTATGTCAAATTCCCAAAATAACTCAACTAGTTCCCACGAGTCATCAATATTTTCTTAGAAAAATCTACGTGTCCCAAAAGCATTCATAATATTCATGATTAACTTATGGCCCAAAGTATAACGTCAATACTAAAACACAAAAATCAACATAGTCCAATTCCACCACAAAGCCAACATGCATTGAAATCGCATAATTTTTTATTTCATATCGTAACACGTATAAAAATTCTAAACAGTAAAATCTTTTAGCATTACAAAATCATGCAACCATTCAGGATTTTAATAATCAACATAATTAATAATGTAACATATATTTTAAATGTCCATATTAAATCATTTAATGCAGGTAAACTTACAATTTTGAGGCTTGACGACTGAGCTTCCCGACACCGATGGTGTCACAACCCTTTACAGAGCAATTGCTCTAATACCAACTGAAACGTCCACTATTCGTTTTACTTAAAAAGTAGTAGAGATTTTTTTTCTCCTTAATCTCCATAATTTTAAATATACATATATATACTTTAAAATACTTTGACACTATTTTTAAAATAAAGCAACCAACTAACATTTAAAAATCAAAGGAAATAGTTCAAATCGTAAAATCGTCCAACGTTTTACCAAATATAAAAACATAATTTGAGAAGTATAGCCTACACCATAACCTCTCAAAAACCACTCATAAATAAATATTCTTAAAAATATCGTTAACATCACTTAAAATCATAAATCATAACTAGTGCGGAAAAGTAGCGTCGGTCCTCGGGTTATGTGCACCTTCAGTCCAGCAAAGTCAACCATCAAACCTCCAATAATATTGTTATCACAATCACCTGCATCAATCACACCTGGTAAGTCTAAAGACTCAACACACCATACTCTTGATAACAAGTACTACATATACAGATCACATACAACAGTGAAAATACTTGTACTTAAAATATCGTTTTCACGAGGATACATAAACTTTAAACATGAACATTTTCGTAAACATTTTCATGATGCATAACTTTAAATAAAAGAATTTTCATGATGCATAAACTTTAAATAAAAACATTTTCATAATGATGCATCATCTTTAAAAATAAATATTTTCATATCAACCTCAACATAGTCATATACATATTATCATCAATATATACATATTCTTTTTTCATTGCGTTGAAATCAGATCGTTGATTGTGACTTTCGTGTTCGTCTAAGTGTTGGGAGATGGATCCATATACATGTAACCACAGTACATGGCGGCGGGGATATCAGCAAATTCTCATCCGTCAACTGAGTCTTGGCCTTACGTATTAACATATTATCGTATTCGTATTCGTATCCAAGTAAATACGATTGTCGGGCTCCCGCTGGGACCGTCACCCTCATGATATCTCCAACATATCATCGCGTTAGTCACAATTACTTCACTTCCTTCATTGTTTCATATTCTCATCACTTTATAAAATTTAAACATGCATATAACGTTTTTATTTAAAACCAAGCATGCAACATATCTTTTAACGTTATCGTTTCCTCATAAAAATCTATAAATAATTTAAAATAAACCTTTTAATATATAACATTCATTAAAAAATTTAAAATAAACGTTTTAAAATATTTAATCATAAAAATCCATAAACGTTTAAAATGAACTTTTAACATATTAAATCATAAAAATTTAAAATTATCATTTTGACATATTAAATCATAAACATTTAAAATAAACGTTTTAACATATTAAAATCCATAAACATTAAAAATACACATTTTAACATATTAAATCATAACAATTCCATAATCATTTTAAAATAAACATTTTAACATATAAAAATTCATAAACATTTCAACTAACCATATTGGCATAAAAAAAAGCATTCAGAGCAATGCCATGACGTTTACTAATTTTTGGGTGTAAAATTACCGTTTTACCCCTAGACGTAAAATTTCACGTTTTTAACATTTTCTTAATTCTGTCGACTCTATATCATCCAAAATAATTATTTAAGCTTACATAAATTTTCTCATATTTTTTTGGCTTAAATCGATGAATTTTCAATTATTCTTTAAATATAACATATTAATGCGTTTTAATCCCGAATTAAACCAAACCTGAGTATAAAATTTCCAAATTTAAAACTTAGACTTTTAATAATTATTGAGCTCAAATATAATTTTCCATAATTTTATTCCGTTAAAAATTTGGCGTTTCAATTGATTATTTGATTAACGTTTCGAGAGACGATTAAATTCTGGATAAATTCAAAACTCATTATTTCGATCCCAAATTTTAAACATAAAGTTTTATTATTTATTCACCACTTCCAAATCATGAGCCACACCCGTGGACGCATGGTTCCAATATTAGTCTTTAATTTTCGTTTTTACACCTAGACGAACACACCGAGCCACCTCGAGCCAAAATCCGAGACAACACACCTAGGCACCCTCCTGACCAAGTGCAAGCCCATGAACCTAGCCCTGGCTAGCTCAAACTCACATGGAACCAAGATACAGAACCTACGCATGGATGAACTATTGCATATAAACTCCTAGTGACTCTTGTATTCTTCCAGCCCTTAACCACCGAGCCCACCTGACCCTAGCCATCCCTAGACCACGCCTAGACCTTACCCAGACCAGCCCTTTCCCTGGAACCGAAGCACGAAGCACCTGAGTTCAGAAGAAAAAAGCTGTGTGTCTTGGAGCTTCCCTCGCGTTCTCTCGTTTGGCTCGAGCCACAGCGCGCCCAGCCACTCCAGCCCCTGCCCAGACCCTTGTAGGAACCCTCCTGGACCCTTAGAACCTAAGGACTCGACCCCAAGCTTGAAAACCGAAGCCACAACACCTGGACATGCCATGGCCGAGAAACCCACATGCACTAGAACTCTATGTTTGTGATGCTAGGACCCTAACCACCGAACTAGCCTTTGACCCAGCCTCTTGTGCACCCTGTAGAACCCATAAATTTGACTGCGTATAAGCCATGCATAATTCCTATTATTTAATTTGATTTTTATTGCATGAGTATTTAAATTCTTTTCTTTAAATTTATTTATTTTACGCAGTAGTTTAATTGTTACCTTTTCAGTTAAATAAGTGAGGCCGGACTAAAGATGGAGTATTGAGATAAGTTAATAAAGACTTATTTAAGAAGTAGTAATTTAGCATGTTAGTAAATATAATTTAAAAAGTTGACATGCATGCAAGTTATTAAACTTCTTTGGTATTTTATTTAATTATTTTAAAGCATAAAATGCATGTTTATTTCATTAATTTATGTTCAATTATTTTTATGCATTTTAGACATAATTCATACATGCTAGGAATTGTTTCATGAAATTTTAAAAGTTCGTGCATTAAGATTTTTAACTTGCATTTCACATTTGAACGAAGATCGGGGACCGGAGAAACTTCAGGAAAATTATTTTTATTACATGATTAATTTTATTAATTAATTTAAGATGTTTTAAAGGTATTTTTCAAATACTGGGAATTTTTGGGTATTTTTACTCGCACGATTTTAATTTTTAACGGTACGCAAATTCTATCGAATTTGGGGACTTTTTAAAGGTTCGTCTATTATTTTCAAAACCTTTTTAACACGAAATATTTTTCGAGAATGCGTTTGGACTTAATGGGCCTACGTTTAAGCTTGTTGGGCTTAAAATCTTTGTTAAACTTTTAATTATCAAAATTAGGCCCATTATTTGGTTGTTAGCTATTTAAAGATTTCCTAACCTATCATTAACCTAAACCTAATCATCCACAACAGCCGACACCCTCCCCCAACTGCTGTCACTCTCGGTTTCATCATTTTCAGCAAGAGGCCCCATCGGTTAGTCTTGTTCTTGCAATAGAGTTTTCCTCTAGCTTTCACCTCAGGACCCTTGTGTTGGTGCATCATTTCAGGCACATTTTGCACCATTTTTCTGCATCATAACCGTGTAATTTACTGATGATATTTGTCATGCATAAAATGTTTCGATCTAAGCATTTCCATGTAAGATCCTTTCGGTTTTTCGGCGTGCTTCATTTCTAAGAGTGTGACTCACGGTTTTCCCGATATGTGGTGCAATGAGCTGCTGCATAAGGTTGTCAAGGGTTTGGACAATCCATGGTGGTAGAGGTTTAGGTGCTGGTGTGCAGTCGTTCAGGTTTTGATGGTGAAGTTTGAGAGCCGATCGGGTGTGAGGGGAAGAAGCTTCGATCCGTAGTTTCCTGCTACACCAGCTGTGCGAGGGCCCTCCTCAGCCCTGGACCAGGCCCTGGTGGGTATGAGATGGGGTCTGGAATGGCTCAAACCATGCTGGAGTGATGGGAAACCGGTCGGGACAGGTAGTGATGCATTTGGTCTCGGTAGGAGTCATGTTATTGATTCTCGGTTCGGGGCTGGTAGGATTGTGCATGGGGGCGGTGGTTTGAGTTGGTTGGGTACCTTAGGTTCTGATCTAAGTCCCTGGTGTGTGGGCTTGTTATTGGTGCGTCAGGTTGAGGGTAGAGGCGTGAGTTTTGGGAAAGGGTAGTGCATGAGGTGGCTTAACGAGAAGGGCCGAGAGATTTGTTCTTGTTCTCAATTAATAGCCGAGAGTTTTGGGCCTAATATTGTGGTATTATGAGCTTCATAGTGTTTTTAAGATATAATAGTAAGTTGGGAAAATTTCGGGTAAGTTTCGAGTCGTTTCGGATAAAAACCGGGACCCCGGTCTAAGTTATTAAACGAGTCGGTTAAGTTCTGATTTTGGATTGATTTTATGGCTAAGTGCAATTTTAAAAATGTTTTGGGATATTTTAAGGAGTTTGGTAAGCTTCGGGTCAATTTTAGAGGTCCAGGGGTAAAATGGTAATTTTTGGGTTTCCAGGGGCAAAATGGTAATTTTGCACCCGGGGTGAGATTTTGGTCCTAGCAGCGCCCTGAGCACAAATCATGATATTTTTAAATGTTCATGCATCACGTTTACGATTTTTACGCTATTATAATAATTATGGTGCATGCTTGGTTTAAAGGAATTAAGAGAGAGAAAAAGTAAGAAAGAGAAGAGCACCCCGTCTCCGCCGCGCCGCGTCATTATTTCGTTTGTTTTTCTATCAAAACAAACCAAGGTATGTTTATATCTTCTTTCACTCTTCAATCAAGCCATATAGGTATTTTTAAATATCGCAAGTACATGATTTTAATGCAAGAAGATCGAAATTGTTCAAATATAATTATGTTGGTTAATTATATTACGTGCATAGAAAATATTCATTTTTTAGATTTATGCGATATTGATTGGCCACTCACTATCATGGGAGCATTATTTCACTCGGTCGCCAGTTACCGGTCATGGGAGCATTGTATTACCCGGTCGCCAGTTACCGGTCATGGGAGCACTGTATTATCCGGTCGTCAGTTACCGGTCGGTTTAGTTCAGTGCAGGGGCCACTTGCGTAGACCATAATCTCAACAGAAAATTATTACATGTTATTTCAGTACAGGGCTCCAAGGAGCAAACATTTTCACTATGATTTTCAGTTCAGTTATGCACGTATTATAATTGCTCATGACAGGTTATTTTCACATTATGCCTCATGACATGATATTTTATCCCATGCAAATTTTACTATATTATTTACTCGTTATTTACGATATATGCATGCTGAGTCTTTAGGCTCACTAGACTTGATTGTTGTAGGTACTGATGATGTCGGGGCCGAGGGCGGGGACCAGTGAGCTAGCTTAAGTCGGCAGTAGTGGCACCCGAGGACCTCATTTACAACACTTGCCATTTTTTTATGCTCAAATATTTTATCTTTTTGTTGGATTATTCTGAAATTATTATTTTGCAAACAAATATTTACTTCCGCTGCCATTTAGAAAATTAAACTTGATTTATCAGTTTATGTTATGAATGAGACATTTTAATTATTTTAAAAAGAAAATTTTTAATTTTTCCGCAAATTTTCAAACTCGAATTTTCGGGCCGTTATACACCCTATTAGGACCCTAAGGACCTAACCTAGCCCAGTCCAAAGCCCTCTAGCCAAGCCTATACTCCATGCCCATCTGTACCTGTAACGCCCCGAAAATTTAAATGTCCACACGAACCACATGCACGCAAATTATTAAATTCTCTTGTATTTTAATTAATTGTTTTAATTGCATTAAATTAATCATGTTTTGCATATTTGTCTGTATAAATTATATTTTATACATGGTTGCATTAAAATGTATCTTAAAGGTTATTCGAGTTGCGATCAGTGATGCCCTAGGGTGGACTCCTAGCTTGCTAGGACTCCTCCCCAGCCCCTGGTCTCGAGTCCTAGAATGGCTAGGATTCCTTCTCAGCCCCTAACCGAGACCCAGCTGTGACTCAAGCAAGGCCATGCATAAAGTTTCCCCGAGCTTAGACACCAACATCGTTATGTTTGGTTCCAGCTTATTCTATGCATGCGTTCAGCCTTTCATGTGTGTTCTATGACTCTTTAGAAATGTGTAAAAACATTTTTAATCATATCCTAATTCATGACAGCCCCTTGAACAACATAAAAATATGATTTTGAATGACCAAACAAGAGTTAAACGCATGCATATGTATAGAAGCGAAAATAATAATTTGAGTGCCTTTTTTTTCAAAACATGTTCAAATAAATATTATGGTATGTTATATGTTTGAAGGAAATAAATATCGCATGCCTTTGCATTATTTACGCACAAATTAACGTTGACGAATCAAAGAGCGATGGCTTGAAGAACCCTTGAAAGCCTTGAAGAACTTTGATTCTTTTCCCTCAAAACCTTTGTGTGTGTGTCGTGTATTTTGCAAGAGAGAGTTTTGAGAGTCACGCCCCGAGCCTGAGCCCGCGGCTGCGTGACTGCACAATGGGCCCCTATAACAACTATTTTGTATTTTTTCTCGCTTTACGAAAATAATTAACCCAAGTTGCTATTGAAGTCCATTGTAAGCCATTATGAACTCATTTTAAATATTTCATTTTTAAGATGTGGGACAAGAGAATCACAATCACTCCTCCTTCAGAACGTGACGTCCTAGTCGCGGCCTGACACCTTGGTCCACCAGCGCCGAGAATCTAGAGGTGACTTCTACAGGTTCAAGAGGTGGCTCCCGTCATGTAGCACTTTGCTCCGCAGGTTCAAGAGGTGGCTCCCGTGCACGTAGCACTTTGCCCCGCATAGCACTTATTTTCCGGTGTTCCATGCCGGTGATCGGCTTTGATACCTATCTGTCACGCCCCGAGCCCGAGCCCGCGGCTTCGTGACTGCACAATGGGCCCCTATAGCAACTATTTCGTCCTCGCTTTATGAAAATGATTAACCCAAGTTGCTCTATAAGTCCATTGTAAGCCATTATAAACTCATTTTAAATATATCATTTCTAAGATGTGGGACAAGGTAATCACATTGAGTGATTAGGGGAAGTGGGCGTGGGGTTTGGTATGGTTAAGGGTAGGTTTTAATTTTAAATATTAATCAAAATCATAATCAAACTCTAATGGCTAGCTTAGGCCCATTAACAATGTTAATTAGGCCCATATAGTCCACTAGTGTTTAGTTAAAATATTAAAAATTATTTTGCTTGATAAAGTTTGTGAATTTATTAGCCGAGTTGCCAAAACGTTCGTATTTTTATTGAAAAACCAACATCGATAAAAATTATGACCCGACGTATAAAATCACCTCAAAACCCTTTATTTTCAAAAATAAGAAAAATCATCAATCATATTTTAAATAATTAAAAACAATTATTTAATAAAAACATTTTCTATTTTTCATCCCTCGGTCTCTGTTTCTCGATCGCAACTTGAGTAACCTATAAAATACATTTTAATGCAACCATGTAGAAAAGTATATTTTAAACATGTTCACATGCACAACATAATTAATCTATGAAATTGAAAAAATTAATTTAAATACACAAGGAATTTAATAATTTGCGTGCCGCGTTGACCTTTAAATTTTCGGGACGTTACAACTGGTCTTACCGAACCACAGCCCAGACCGCTACGAAATAAACACCCAATAGCATGGTGTATGAAACTGAAGCAGTGCTACCTGCCGAGATCGGCCAAGAAAATGCTAGAATAGTGGGGTATGGCTCTGATAATGACAATCTTCGAACCATGAACTTGGACCTGGTAGAAGAAAAAAAGAGCAGGCCAAGGTAATGATGAATGTTTATCGCAGAGGATGACCCGATCCTAAAAACAAAAAGGTTCTATCTTCGGGTTTGTGAAGAAGAAGACTTGGTGATGAGGAAGATCCAACACAATGGGGAAAAGAAAAACTCGATCCTAAATATGAAGGCCCCTTTAAATAGTGGTGAAAGCGGGGATCACAGCCTATTATCGAGAGGTTACAAAAGGAAATAAGCGTAAATGACCTTGGAATGGTCAACACTTGAAGAAATATTACGCCTAAAGTCCAATCTTGTTTATGTCATACTTGTGATATGTTTATTTCCATTACTATTCTTTGAGTTTCTAGTATGGTAAATGTTTTATTTCCAAGTTATTATAATTAAATTTATAATTTTTATCAACCCATGTGCAAAATCCCATGAATTTGGCACTAATCCAAAAGCTCAACCCTCACATCGGCATTATGTAAGACCATAAATGTGGCATTCATAAGAAAAAACCCAACAAATGGCACTTACCAAAATCCCGACCCTCAACTCGTCATTATATAATACCATGAATTTGGCATTCATAAAAACATAGCCCACAAATGTGGTATTCATCCAAAAATCAGCCCACCAGCTCGACACTATGTAAGACCACGAATGTGAGATTCATAAAAATAAAGTCCACGAATATGACATTCACCAAAGACATACACGTTTGGTATTGTAGAAATCCACGGATGGGGCATCCATATATCAGCCCAATCTTCGGCTTGGAAAAATTATTTAGCCAATTTTGGTTACAAAGACAAAGAGCTTGGACAGTTATCATGTTCATGTTTTATGTTTGGTACTTAGACAATTTTGGTTTCAAGTCAAAGGGACTCGGGCAGCCATCATGTTTGGGTTTTATGTTTAGCCAATCGTGTTTTCAAATCAAAAGGGCTCGCACAACCATCTTATTTGGGTTCTAGCTTATTACTTAACCAATATTTGGTTTCAAGTTCAAATGTTCTCGGACAACCATCATGTTCGGATTTCAAACTCATTACTTAGCCGAATAGGGTTTCAAGTTTATAAGTGCTCGGATGACAATTGTAACATCTAATAATTTAAAATGCGGATTTTTTTTAAATTTTTAAAACAGATCACATTTTTGAAAATAAACTATAGTGATGGTCTCAAATGTTCAAATTGATTTTTTTTATCTCATATGTGTTGTCCATTTTTCTATTCTTATTCATCATAACCCATTAAAATTAAATGTTTATTACATTCAAGCAACCCTACTGAAAAATATGTCATTTAAAACTATTCGTAAATATTTGACAATTTAAGATAATGTAGTTTAAAATGACCAACATCGTCCAACAAAATATGCGTACACATAAACGAGTAAAAATCCTAGTAATCATCAACGTACAAAAATATTCAAATCCTCTCAAATCTCATAAAATCGTGATGTGCGGAAGAAATGTGCTCCTCAGGTCGTGCACGCACATCCAGTCATGCCTACTCAGAATTCGCCACCTCTAGTCCCCTCATCGACATACTCACCTGCATCATTCACACATAGTGAGTCTAAAGACTCAACACACATGTACCAGAATAACAAATACATATACATAGCACACAATAGTGAAAAATACTCTGTAATCAACTTACCTTTCATGAACTTAAAAAGAATAAATGTAAACGTGTCATAAGAAATCATAACATGCCCAAACAGCTCATCGTATCATCATATTCATAAACAATAACTTTAATTGAATTCAGTTCCTTAGTTTTGACCTTCGTATCAGCTTTTATTGTTTCATAATTAAACGGTCGATCAATCTACATAAAACCGTGGTACCCGGCGGTTGTCGGACATCAGCGACAATATTACCTGTAACGAAACGTACTTTGAACTACTTGAAATTTGCGGAAAAAATAAAAAATTTCTTAAATAAATAATAATCTATCAAATTGCAATAAAATAAACTGCTCGTCTAAAAATATTTGAAATAAATGATAACAATCAAAGTTTGCAAAAATCTAAACGTTTAAACAACGTAAACAGTCTCATGAAAATCAGAGTATTTGAATCAACATGCATAAAGTTCTTAAAACATAGGCGGTCCTCGGGTTTAGCCTCCTGCCCAATCCAAGCCGGCTCATTGGTCCCCACCCCTCGTCTTCTCATACTCGTCCTCACCTGCATCAATCAATTCTAGTGAGTCTAAAGAATCAACGGTCAACATGTATAAACTGGAGATAACAAGTAATACCTAATAAAACCATATGCATCTTTAAAGTAGAGCGTACATACTTAAACTTGAACGTACTTGCATAAACTTAGACGTGTCATCGTATCGTAAAACGTTTCATAAACATACTTTCATCATACACACTTGAACATGCATAAACTTCATCATTTTGCGTAGAGATATGTTTCAAAGCAAGTGACCCATACATAAATGCGTCTGATCAGACTAAACCACAGTACTGGGCTGGCAGGGAAAATTCACTACCACATACATGAGATCCCCGGTCATGCTTTACCAGGTGAATTGGTCCCTAGTCATGCATTATCACTTTCTAATCACGATCAAAACCCGGTCATGCTTTATCGGGGCGGAGATGTCCTCGGCCACGTTCACCGACTTCCAAACCCGTTCATATTTGGTCACAAGACATTTAACATACATCAAAAATATAAAATATTTTCTTTTGCATGTCGAACATACTTACATGGCTTTGAGGGATTCGTTGGATTTCGCTTGGGGGCCACTGTTGCACATAATAACTCAATTTCATGCCCTTAAATTCCATACATAGACGTAATAGTCGTGCTCACCACCAAAGTGACAATTGACTTAGGACGTTCTAAAACACTTGGGACTTGACCTCATTCAATCAACATACTAACCCACGACTCGAACCCCGAAACAATCTTGACATAGAGTAAGAAATGTACTAAGTAATGGAAGACACGGAACTCGCTTAAACCGTAGTTCAACGTTCCCCAATCAAACTTCGTAATATATAAACTAAATTTTAGTATGCTAGGACAGAATCACTGTACCATGCTGTTCTAGGGCTTCTTTGGTTGCGATCCACCAACTCTTTGCGACTTCCCGTAACTGGTGTCCAATCAGTTTAACTCTCCGTTCATCTGGGTAATCGATTGAATCAAATAGAATCTCGATATCGTCGAGCCAACTCTCACAATAACTTGTCGTCTCAATACCCCTCAGAATCGGCGGTTGAAATGACTGAAACCTCTTCAGCATTGTTTCCATCGGAGTTTCTGACACATCCATCAGATAAACCGAAGTACCACCTGATTCTGGAATTCTTCGAGGAGGTATATCTGATTACCAAAAGAATTAGTAACCAAATACAACAAACATGTTTTAGTCCTCCTCTGATCATCTTACTACTAATCAAGAATCAGTTCTGATTCATTCTCAATAATACATTTGATTAATCAAATCAGATAATCAAGTAAACATGTATTTTAAAGCGGTAAAACATGCTAGCAATCAAAAGCAAGGAAAGAAAACTCAATCTACCCGCTCACTAGCTTCTATCTCAGTCTCAAGGACCTACAGTTCTAGACCTATTGCTCTGATACCACCTGCTGTGGGGACCCGAACCTAATTCGTCTTCTTAATCGTTATTAAGAATCAATATAACAATTAAGAAATGTTGGAAATAAATTTTTTTTTTTAAATTCAAGTGCGGAAACATAATGTATTCGATCAAATATACATGTCAAAATAAAGGTACAAGTCTTGTACAACATTTATTTATTTCCACTAAAGTTTCGTCACTATATCAAGTACTGAAACCACTCTACTCTAAGTCCGGATCTCCACGCTAAATTCTGAATCTCTCATCCTCTTCCTGATCTCAATCCTGTCCCACTTGTTGTCATGCACACATACAAACAAGACAACAGCCGGATAACTCCGGTGAGAATTATATTCCCAGTATAAATCAAGTATGCATGCATTTCATATAAACAGATATAACATCACAAAACAGATATTCATAATATGTGTCATAATCAGAAACATGAATCAATAACAAACTGTAAATCATACTCTGAACATGTACCATAATCAGGAACATGAATCGGTATCAACCAGTAAATCACATTCTGTAACTCTTAGACTCGGACTCGACTCATTCCTAATCTAGGGATCCCGATCTGAATAAGAACGCAACGTTCTCCCATCTACTTTACCCCAGCTAGATGGTGGTGCGTTCTTAGTCCCAGACTTTGGCTGTCTATATCGAAGATCTGCAATAGGAGTCGGTCTTCTCCTCAATATATCGATATATATACAAAAGTCCAGTGACTTGGCGGTTCTGCCATGGCGATTCTGCCAAAGACTAGGCGGATCTACCCAACTCTAACTCATGCTTTGCTAAAGATCAATAGACTAGGCATATCAATAGCAAGACTTGTAAATATCAATACAGTAATCATTCAGTATGTAATTTTGGGAAACTCAAGTCAAATCTAGCTCGAGTTGTCCAATCCCGAATCAACATTGATTTATACCTTTCTTTTCGTTCTGTCGAAGTCTCGAACTCACTGTCTGTCAAATCAATCTGACAATAACAAAATCAAATACACTGTATCATTGTATAACTCAACTCAATATCTATTCTGATCAATACTCAAATCAAACATAATCTGATCCATATCAACGATATCAGGATACAATCTCAATCAATACTGAATTTGATCAAAATCAATCTACTGATGTTTCGACGGCATAATAATACAATCTTGATAACCCCGTCAATCTCAACATCACAGATATAATGCTACAACTCACACACGATATCAATACGAATCATAATCTTCAATAATAACAGATCATAATACCAAATCATAACAATGATATAAACATCCCGTTCTTCGATCTGACTTAAATTATACGATGTCTACTATGTCAAGAACAACATATATCCATCACATCTGATTCTGGCCGTATCATAATTTCAAATCGTATCGAAACCTAATAACACTTACGTCCAGTTGTAGCCTGTAACGAAAGGGTCACTGTAATGAAGCCAGATTACGAATCAGACGGTCGGATTTCTCACAAATCGAATTAAAACCTTCGAAGGAATTTAGAACTTCCGTGGCCCTCCTTTGTTTCTTCCTTTCTTGCTGCCGATTGAAGGAAGTTTGTATATATATATATATATATATATATACTTATATATATATATATATATATATATATATATATACAAACTTATATATATATATATATATATATATATATATAAGTTTGTATATATATATATATATATATATATATATATATATATATATATATATATATATATATATATGTTGCGTTTTTTCTTAATTGCTTGCAAGTGCACAACGTCAATTTGTAATAAAATGTATTTTCGAGTACAAATGTCGATCCCACGAGGAGTATGTATTTAAATATATATTAATGCTTGCAATTAAAATAGTGTAAATTTTATTTAGAAAAATCAATTGACAGATTTTTTTGCACCAATAACTGGATTGAAAATAAATTTAATTATATTATAACACCAAGCATTTTATAACAAATAACTATGGAATAAAAGATCTAGAGGTCCGATTTCACACAACTATCCACCATGTGTTATTTTGTGTAGCTATATTATAAATGTCCTTCTTATTCATTAGCCGAGAATTCTAAATTATCTACTCTCTCTCCCGAGTGTTAAATAGATATTAATTATCTAATAACGGATTGTCACATAATAACTTCTTTTAATGGCTTCAATAGCAATATATGTCCTCCCGAACTATATAAATACCATCGATGTATTTTTCTCTTTCTTGTTTATAAATTCTCTTTTCCAAGTGATAAATTATAAACATAAGAATCATTCAAGATATGGCCAGTAAACTGAAAGCATTAAGATTGGAAAAATACAAATGAATAATGAGGAAAACTTATATAGCATAATTCATAAATCCCAACACATGGTTTCTAGTTTTGTTCCATCATTCCTCTAGAAATAAAAATTAGTTCATAATAAAAATAACATAACAACAATAAAACATGGTTTTAAAACAAGACATATCAAATAAAAATAAAGAAAGAAGACTTAGAACAAGATGTCGAAGTGCTGATTCCGTCCCCGGATTTGTGCAAAAGAATTCTCAAGAACTTGATGAACTTGATCTGTAATCTTTCTTCAGCAGCCTCCAATCCTTCCCTTGACTCCCCAATACCCTAGATAGTGAATAATAGAAGCCTTTTATAGTCCAGACAAGCTTCCCCACGCAGCTTACCATTTTCCTCTACTTTTGTTCGAAGTCCACAAAGTTACAGATTTTTCGGACTCTGTTTTGCGAAGGACCGCGGGTGCGGTACAACACAGACCGCGGGTGCGGTGCTGTTTCAGGGTACCTTTCATTTTCGAACTACAAAGACCACGGGTGCAGTAAGACAGGGACCGCGGGTGCGGTAAGGCTTTGGCAGAGTCTTTTAATTTCTAACTTTAGGGACCGCGGGTGCGGTCATGCTTCTGCCATTTTTCAACACTTTACTACTCAAAATTCTCATTCTAAGCTTCCAAACTACAACAACAAAAACAACAATAAATCACATAAAAGCTTCTCAAGAATAACAAAATTTCAAGTTAAAAACAAGTAATAAAAGTACAATAAATTGCACTTATCAAATTCCCCCAAACTTAAGATTTTGCTAGTCCCGAGCAAAACAAAACAACACAAACAAACAAGTCATGAAATATTTTAAAGAACTTGGCCTCAAGATATTTTAACTAACTCTTCATGCATTCACAATTCAAATCAATCCAACCACTTGTTCATCCGGATAAAATCATGCAATCGATTAATTTTCTTAACTTATAATCTCTTCAACTCATATTTCAAAACATTCTCAATCAATTTCACTTTTTACAAACACAAATCAAGAGGTCTTTTACGGTAAAAATTGGGTTCAAAGCAATATTCATTCAAGAAATGGATACCCAATAAATATTTGATGCAAAGAGGTGTGTGTAAAATTTATCAAGATTCTTATTCAATGAAAGTGTTTATCGATTGTCCATAAGATAGATCCTCCCAATCACTCTCCACTAGTATAATGGACAACTATGACTAGGTTAATAAGATTTTCAATGGTTATAATGTTAGGCCTTGTCTCATGGCTACAAATAAAGATTAGGAGTTCAAAGAAGGGAGTAAGTTGAATTTTATTTCTTTTGCAAACTGCACTTTTTCTTTTATCTCCAATTTTGTTTTATTCATTTCATCTCCTTTTCTCTCCTTTTTCTCCAACTTCATCAATGTAACATCATTCATTTTTCTTTTCTTTTGTAGGAAAATTTTCATTTCTTTGATCTTGTGAATTCTTAGTCCCTTGAGAAGGTAGGAAAATAAAGTTTAAGATATTTAACGGGGTAGTAAATGTGGGATATTTGAAAGAACATCGAATGTGGGTCTTTTACACATATTAACGTGTGCCATTCGAATTCATATAAGCTCAAAGAGGTGACAAATGATAAATTATTTTTATTTGGTAGCTTGAAAGGCTCAATCGATCCAAAAATCACCTAAATCATTCCTATATCATAAGTTGTCAGTATTTCGCCTTGAGTGATGTTTGAATAGTTCTATACAAAATCTCAATCCACCAACATAAAGTAAAATCTAATCATCGTGAAAATGGTGTCTCAATGCATCAACCAAATACATATATATTCAAAAGAAAAGTGCTTGGCTTCCAAGAAATTTCAAGAACACAATTCTTTTCTCATATAGGCTCAAGAGGGCTTCAAATGAATATTTATGAACAATATAAATAGGCCCAAATAAAATCAAAGATTGCCTCAATCATATATGTGTTTGCAAAAATTTATTTCGATGTCAAATGAAAATCACAGAGTTGTATAGAAATTATAAGTCTCAAACTTACCTAATCTCATGATTGTTCTCTACATTTTTCAAATTGATCGATTAACATGAATGTAATGCATGACTTTTCTTCTTAATGCAACATTTTTCTTTTCTCATCATTGGCCATTTTAAATAAAAAATTTTATGACTATAAACACACAAGCAAACAACTACAAAAATAAATAAACACAAAATAAATAAATAAACACTCAAAAGAAAATAAACACACAAAATAAAATAACATAAATCAAATCTCCCCCAAACTAAAACATGTGTATCGTCCTCGATGTAAATAAGCATGAAAATTAGGAGAATACGCATATCTCGGGCGACGACCGTCAGTGGTCATCGCCATCCTCATCATCTTCGTCATCTTGTTGTGGTTGGAACTCCGGCGGGTGATATATGGGTGGCCACTGTGGAGGAGGTGGGAATGGATTGCCAGAGGTTGAAGCCGATGGAAATTGTTGAGCCAAGACAGATGTAAAATCCATCATATATCCCATAAATGTGTCGGTCCTAAACCGAAATGCATCCATTTCTTGGCATTGATGTTTCATATCTTCTTCCAACTGGGTCAACCTATCTCTCCTATTTCGTTGTTGCGGTTGTGGTTGTGGTTCTTGAGATTGAGCCTGGGCACGTCTCTCTGCAGCTCTTCTGTTAAATTCCCTTTCTGCTCGACGTGCCGCAGCATGTTCACCTCTAACTACCCTATGTGGTTGAACTACCACAATGGGGTTTTTAGGCTTCAACAATTCTTCATTTACTGCCCAAGTCACTCCCGCATTTTGGCATAAAGCAGTGATAAGAGAAGGGTGGAGGAGTCCACTAGGAGAGTTACCTCTTGCATATTCAAGCATCGAACTCTGAAGCAATTGACCTAAATCAATTGTCTTCCACGTCATAATGCAAAAAGTAAGAATTGCCCTGTCCTTGATAACTGTGGTGGTATGCTCAGTAGGCTTAATCCTAGTAAAAATAAATGAATACCAATATTTGGCAACACTTTTGAGATCAGACTTAGCTAGGCTAACATGCACTTCATCCCTCATTCTCCATTCCGCTCCCTCTATGCAAATTGTTTGAAGAATATTATTATAATCTACATGCTCAGCCCAGTATTCTTCATATTCATCGTGCATTACATGAGGGATACCATATAACGTATTGATTGTATGTGCATCAAAGGCTACCATTTTTCCTCGCACCAACACCTTCAACTGATCATGCCTAACCTTGAGGTTAGCATAAAATTCTCTCACCAACGAAATGACAGCATCTTGTGGCTGCCTGCCAAACTCATCCCAATGCCGAGCAGTAAGCATTAGTCCAATTTCAGTTCGAGGGAAACTAATATAAAATCCCCTTTCTTTTATAATGCTCTTGCTCAAAATCTTTCCATAGTTCCCCTCCGCTTGTTCGTCCCAAAACCTGTTTGCATCGTAATTCACAGATGATGAGGCACCCTTAGATTGTTTTTATCTTGGAGGCATTTTATCGAACACCTTTCAATCACTAACTTCTCCTCAATCCAATTCACAAAATTTAATGATTCTTGCACTCCCCCAAACTTAATACTCACAATATCCACACCTCAACAATATACACAACATTCAATCAATAATATCCACAATACCAAGAATGTACTTCACTAAACGTAATTTCCTTCCATAGCAAATAACACCTTCAATTTCGAAATTTCAACAAATATGCAATGGATTTGCTCACCTTGAGTGTGTTGAAATGTTTCTTGAAGAACAAAATCAAAGCTCCATCCAATTCTTGAAGAAATTTTCGAGCCCCTTTAAAACCCTAGGTTTGATGTTGTTTTTTGTGGAAAGAAAAGTGATATTTGATGGAATGAATGAAGATATTTAGGTTGGAGTGGTAAATTTGTTGAAGAAATAACAAAAATTGAGTGTGAAAAGTTTGTTCTTGAGAAAAGATTTCGAAGGAAGGAGAGAAATTTGAGAGAGGTGTTCTTCGATTATGAAAATTTCTGCCCCATTTTGTTTTTAAAACTATCGACCGCGGGTGCGGTGTGCAAGGGACCGCGGGTGCGGTATGCTCTCGAATTAATTTTGATATTCAGTATTCCATGACCGCGGGTGCGGTGCACAGGAGACCGCGGGTGCGATGTGTTCTCGAAAAATGTAGCATATTTCGATACTAATCAACCGCGGCTGCGGTGCAGGAACAACCGCGGGTGCGGTATGCTCTCGGGACATGTTGCGCGGGTGCGCTCCAAAATATACCGCGGGTGCGGTGCTTTCTCGGCAATTTCTTTAAAATTTTTCTTCCTTAACCGCGGGTGCGGTACTCCTTCGGGAAAAAATTTTTTCTTCTTCATTTTTAGAGTCCTGAGAATAAAACAAGTGGAATTCATTAGTTTTGGGAAGATATAAGCACACACTATACTAAAAAAAATATAAACAACCTATAATAAGAATACTAGAATAAAAGCAAAACCGAAAACAAATTGCAAAAGAGAAACAAAAATTTGGGTTGCCTCCCAATAAGCGCTTGGTTTAACGTCTTCAGACCGACTTCCATCAGTCTACATCAAGTCGATCCGCCCAAAGGAATGTTTTTAAGGTGCCTTACCTCAGTTCCATAATATGGCTTAACTCGCTGCCCATTCACCTTGAAGGTCCTTCCATCTTTGACCTCGAAGTCGAATTCTTGTAATAGCAGTATCCACCTTATCAAGCGTGGTTTCGCATCCTTCTTGGCAAATAGGTAGCGAATAGCTGCATGGTCAGTAAAAACAATTACCTTTGTGCCGATCAGATATGGCCTGAATTTGTCGAAGGCAAATACTACAGCAAGCATCTCCTTTTCAGTCGTGGTGTAATTTTGCTGTGCAGCATCCATAGTACGGCTTTCATAATATATTGCCCTAAACATCCTTTCTCTTCTTTGGCCCAATACCGCAACAACGGCATAATCACTTGCGTCACACATCGGCTCAAAGGGCTCCTTCCAGTCCGGCACTATCATGATTGGTGCTGTCACCAATGCCCTCTTGATTTTCTCAAACACCTGCAAACAATCATCATCAAATATGAATGTGGAATCTTTTTCAAGCAAATTACATAAGGGTTTAGTGATCTTAGAAAAATCTTTAATGAATCTCCGATAAAACCCCGCATGTCCTAGAAAGCTCCTTATTCCTTTGATGTTCTTTGGTGGAGGAAGTTTTTCAATTGCAACCACCTTGGCTCTATCCACCTCTAATCCCTTAGATGATACTTTATGTCTCAGGACAATGCCCTCTTGGACCATAAAGTGACATTTTTCCCAATTAAGAACTAGGTTCTTTTCTTGACATCTCTGCAACACAAGAGATAAGTTATGTAAACAATGATCAAATGAAGAGCCAAATACCGAGAAGTCATCCATGAAGACTTCCATGATTTCTTCCACCATGTCTGCAAATATAGCCATCATACACCTCTGAAAAGTGGCCGGTGCATTGCATAGCCCAAAAGGCATTCTCCTAAAAGCGAACGTGCCATAGGGACACGTAAAAGTAGTCTTTTCCTGATCTTCTGGTGTTATAGCTATCTGGTTATAACCTGAATAACCATCTAAGAAGCAATAATGACAATAACCAGCAAGTCTATCTAGCATTTGATCAATAAAAGGCAATGGAAAATGATCTTTTCGGGTGGCATTGTTTAATTTTCTATAATCCATACAAACTCGCCAACCAGTTACAGTACGAGTAGATATTAATTCATCATATTCATTTTTAACCACAGTTATTCCACCCTTTTTCGGTACAACTTGTACAGGAGACACCCAACTACTATCAGAAATAGCATATATCACACCAGCATTCAACAATTTAAGCACCTCATTTTTCACAACTTCTTTCATTGCCGGATTTAATCTCCTCTGATGATCCACATAAGGAGTATACGACTCCTCCATTAAAATTTTATGCATGCATATAGTGGGGCTAATTCCCCTAATATCAGAAATCGACCATCCCAATGCAGTTTTATATTCCCTCAATACTCTCAATAATTTATATTTTTCATCAATAGTAAGGGAGGAAGATATGATTACCGGATATGTCGACTTCTCTCCTAAGAATGCATAACATAGGTGGCTTGGCAGTTCCTTCAGATCAGGAGAGGGTGATATTACCTCTATTTTCTCTTTGACGTTCAACTCCTCAATCAACACATCCGTTTTCTTTTCTTTATGCAATACTTCAAGAGCCACCAGTTGCTCTTTCACTTCCCAGTCGTCTTCACTAACAGCTTCAGCAGCTCTAACCAAGCAACTCTCCAAAGGGTCCCTAATTCCTCCACAGTCAAAGGATACACATGAGTCTATAACATCAATGCTTTTACAAGTACTTACCTCATTTGATCCCTTCATGGCATGATAGATATTAAAAATGACTTCTTCTCCACCAACTCTCAAGGTGAGTTCACCCTTATGCACATCTATCAATGCCCTTCCAGTTGCCAGGAATGGTCTCCCAAAGATTAATGGAGCATCATTATCTTCTTCCATATCTAGAATCACAAAGTCTGCAGGAAAAATAAACTTATCCACTTTTACCAATACATCATCGACGATCCCTCTTGGATTTGTAAGACTTCTGTCTGCAAGCTGTAGGGTGATAGTGGTTGGTTTAACTTCTCCAAGCTCCAATTTCCTGAAAATAGAAAATGGCATCAAATTAATACTTGCTCCTAAATCACATTAAGCTTTACTACAATGAGAACCACCAATAAAGCAAGGAATAGTAAAACTCCCTGGATCTTTCAATTTTTGTGGTAATTTCTTTTGTAGGATGGAACTGCACTCCTCAGTAAGCTTCACTGTCTCAAACTCTTGCAGCTTCCTCTTTTTAGACATCACATCTTTAAAGAACTTGACGTAGTTTGGCATTTGCTCCAAGGCATCAGCAAATGGTATATTGATGTGTATCTTCTTAAAAATCTCAAGGAATTTTGCAAATTGGTCATCTAAACTCTTCTTTTTGAACCTCTGATGGTATGGAATGGCAGGCTTAAATGCAGGAGGTTGTGTAACTTTTGTCTTAGAGTCCTCAACCTTATTCTCTATTATAACCTCAAACTCAACATCTTCCACTGACTTCTCACTTTCCAACATCTTCTTGGGACTTTGAACATCCAATTCTTTTCCGCTTCTCAAAGTGACTGCCTTGCACTGTTCTTTTGGATTAACTTCAGTATTACTCGGAAATTGACCCCTGTTCTGATCTCTCAAAGCATTAGCTAACTGTCCAATTTGTGTCTCCAAAGATTTCATCGTAGCACCCATGTTTCCTATGTGAGTCTCCATGCTATCAAGCCGAGACTCAGTTCTAGCCATCTTCTTTCCAGATTCAGCCACAAATGCACCTACCAAATCCTCAAACGAAGGCTTTCCCTCCCCTTTTGATGTATTGAACCCCGGAGGAGGATTCAACTCATTCTTATTGTTTGCATAAGAAAAATTTTCATGATTTCTCAAACCTGGATGATAAGTATTAGGAGGAGGGTTACCTCGATATCCTTCAAATCCACCAAAGTTTCTGTTGTTGATATATTGGGCTTCTTCAAGAGAATGAGTTTCTTCAGCAACAACGGAAGGACCTTCAGTGTCAGGTATGCTCACTTTATTCATGGCTGCTAGTTGTGTGGTCAATGCAGAAACTTGGGCGGTTAGTGAAGTGATAGGATCCACGGCATAAATACCAGCTGTCTTCTTTACTCCTGACCTTTCAGATGGCCACTGATAACTGTTAATAGTCATTTGTTCAAGCAAATCATATGGTGATTTGGCAAATATCGTTCCACCAGCTGCTGCATCCACAGTGCCTCTTGTTTGTCCATTCAAACCATTATAAAACAATTCAATCTGTACCCAATCTCAAAACCATGGTTTTGACACCTCCTCAACAACTCCTTATACCGTTCCCATGCCTCATATAATTGCTCAAAGTCAGTCTGCCTAAAAGTACTTATCTCTATCTTCAACTGTGCAGACTTCGCAGGTGAAAAATATTTAGCAAGGAACTTGGTTGCTAACTCCTGCCATGTAGTGATACTCCCCAAAGGAAGCGATTGGAGCCATCCTCTTGCTTGATCCCTAGAAACACCATTTATTTTTACTGTATCAGTGATTTCAAGGAATGTTCTGAGATGTAGATGAGGATCTGCAGTAGCGGTTCCCCCAAACTGATTCTGTTGAACCATATTTATCAATGCTGGCTTAAGCTCAAAGTTGTTTGCATTAATAGTCCCTCGTGCTATGACAGAGTAATGAGCATTCAGTACCGGCCTAAAATGATCTCTGATGGGTATTGCAGGGGGTGGATTTTCATAATCTCTGTTTTCAGCCATTGCTCGAATCTCTTCTCTTCTTGCATTTCTTAATCTTCTTGTGGTTCTTTCGATTTCAGGATCAAAGATAAGCAAGTCAAGATTGTGCGATCTTCGCATGCACTGTCAAACAAAGATAAGACACAAATCAATGTTTAATGTATTACAATAAAAACAACTCTAAATTAAAATAAAGACTAATTGGTAACAATACTAATATAAATTTAAAATAGACACTCCCCGGCAAAGACGCCAAAAACTTGTTGCGTTTTTTCTTAATTGCTTGCAAGTGCACAACGTCAATTTGTAATAAAATGTATTTTCGAGTACAAGTGTCGATCCCACGAGGAGTATGTATTTAAATATATATTAATGCTTGCAATTAAAATAGTCTCAATTTTATTTAGAAAAATCAATTGACAGATTTCTTTGCACCAATAACTAGATTGAAAATAAATTTAATTATATTATAACACCAAACTTTTTATAAC
Organism: Primulina eburnea; assembly: GCF_022965805.1. Lineage (NCBI taxonomy): Eukaryota > Viridiplantae > Streptophyta > Magnoliopsida > Lamiales > Gesneriaceae > Primulina > Primulina eburnea. The sequence goes on from NC_133107.1 coordinate 14,468,281, forward strand.
AAATAACTATGGAATAAAAGATCTAGAGGTCCGATTTCACACAACAATCCACCATGTGTTATTTTGTGTAGCTATATTATAAATGTCCTTCTTATTCATTAGCCAAGAATTCTAAATTATCTACTCCCTCTCCCGAGTTTTAAATAGATATTAATTATCTAATAACGGATTGTCACGTCCCCGTCAACAATCTATAATTAAATAACACAATAAGCAATAACTTCTTTTAATGGCTTCAATAGCAATATATGTCCTCCCGAACTATATAAATACCATCGATGTATTTTTCCCTTTCTTGTTTATAAATTCCCTTTTCCAAGTGATAAATTATAAACATAAGAATCATTCAAGATATGGCCAGTAAACTGAAAGCATTAAGATTGGAAAAATACAAATGAATAATAAGGAAAACTAATATAGCATAATTCACAAATCCCAACACATGGTTTCTAGTTTTGTTCCATCATTCCTCTAGAAATAAAAATTAGTTCATAATAAAAATAACATAACAACAATAAAACATGGTTTTAAAACAAGACATATCAAATAAAAATAAAGAAAGAAGACTTAGAAAAAGATGTTGAAGTGTTGATTCTGTCCCCGGATTTGTGCAAAAGAATTCTCAAGAACTTGATGAACTTGATCTTTAATCTTTCTTCAGCAGCCTCCAATCCTTCCCTTGGCTCCCCAATACCCTAGATAGTGAATAATAGAAGTCTTTTATAGTCCAGACAAGCTTCCCCACGCAGCACACCATTTTCCTCTACTTTTATTCGAAGTCCACAAAGTTACAGATTTTTCGGACTCTGTTTTGCGAAGGACCGCGAGTGCGGTACAACACAGACCGCGGGTGCGGTGCTGTTTCGGGGTACCTTTCATTTTCGAACTACAAAGACCGCGGGTGCGGTAAGACAGGGACCGCGGGTTCGGTAAGGCTTCGGCAGAGTCTTTTAATTTCTAACTTTAGGGACCGCGGGTGCGGTCCATATGCTACCGCGGGTGCGGTCATGCTTCTGCCATTTTCAACATTTTACTACTCCAAATTCTCATTCTAAGCTTCCAAACTACAACAACAAAAACAACAACAAATTACATAAAACCTGCTCAAGAATAACAAAATTTCAAGTTAAAAACAAGTAATAAAAGTACAATAAATTGCACTTATCACATATGCGCGACTACCATCGGCGCATATGCGCGAGACACAAAGTCTCGGCGTGTAGCATCACAGCAGCTCGCGCATATGTGCGCCCTTGCTGGGCGCATATGCGCGAGGTCCTTCACAAGTTTCTACCACCCTTGCGCATATGCGCGAATCTTGGTCTCGCATATGCACGAGGTCCTCTGCCTGCCTCGCGCATATGCGCCCCGGCGGGGTCGCGCGAGGGCCCTTCCTCGCACATAATTTGGATAACCTTCCATCTATCCCGGTCTAATCCGTTCTATCTATAATCACATCTAAATCATCGACAAATCGTGTCAGATTAAAATTATCGAAATCTCGGGCCTTACATGTGGTATGTAATGAAAATTCATATTCTCCAAGGCATTGAGAAGCCACTAGTTTCCCAAATGGAGATTTTTCGAGTACAGTACTCTATACCTGGAGCAGGGGATTCACATACCCCTTGCACAAGTGTTAAGTCCGCATCATCCCCAGATGAGTCGACTGAAACAAAAATTGAAACTCCAAATCATTATCTCGATTCTTCAAGTCAACCCTTCACCTCGAGGATTGAATATGGAAATATAAACCTTAGACATGATACAAACAAGGGTAAATCTAAGGTTGATACCAATAAAACTGAAATTTCTCCATTTTAAGTGTATCAACAAAATTAAGAGAATTAAAAACTAGAATATGCATTAATCCAGCCACAATCAAGGTTGATGTATCAGGAAAATATTGTTAGAGTAGGTGCCCGTCGAACCAAGTGCTGGCCGATGGTTCATGTTGAAACTCTATGTATAAAAAATCTTTATTTTAATAAAATTTAAAATTATTGTTTTGGCACTTCTTTATCTGTATACACATGCTAGTTGCATAGATAAAGTGTTTGAATATACAATAGTAGAAAGAATATGAGATGCTCATATGATGAGTATCATGAAACTCATATTTGAAATACTGTATATTCTAAACAGTTTCTAGTCGATTCAGCCGCCGCTAAGAAGGATATATGCCGCTCGAGTTTGAGACTAGTATCTGCGATGTGAGTACCATGTTTCATTGGTAAGGGACATTGTGATGTCCGAGCATGCAGATAGGTGCTCCTTGTAGAGTGCACTGAACAACCCTCCATAAAGGACTTTCCAAGTGGTTCTCACTTATCGAGTGGAAACGTCCTAGTTTATGGTTGTACACCATTAGTCCTTATGACCCGGGACAACATTGAGACTCTATATGCTAGCATGGCAGTTTGACTTGTTTACCGACTCTTATGGGGTCATAAGGTGGCAAGGTTGGGTGTTTTGTTGAAACATATAGGGGTCGATGCAATGTAGTCGAGGATTCATCGCTTACCCTCGGGTATGGATAACGTATATGTATGTAGTTTGAAATCTCTGATCAGAGTTTGGTGGTAATTAAGAAAGGGGTTTCTTAGAGTACACCATTGACGCAACTATGACATGACACATAGTATCGATTCTTTGACAGCTCTCGATAAACCCATAGTTGTCGAATCGGTCGGGATATACGAGATGAAGGGACCGTACTGTACGCTAACCATAATTGAATGGTTCTTGTAGACACTCTCATTTGATACCTAGGAAATCATGTAAGCGATACTGCTAGACGTTTAAAATGATTGGTTGGGTACTATAAGTCTTGAGTTCTGACATTCTTAATATCAAGAGTTGATAATTTAAGAATGGAGAAATTGGGGTATGCTCATATAAGACATGTTTAGTCCCGAATCACATTAAGATGTGAACCCACGGCTAGTTGTATCAATGAACCATTGAGGATCACACAAGTGCTAGTTGAGAAGTCAAATAGTTCAATGTGTTGAACGGCTTATAAAGGAGTTTATAAGTGCAAATAAAATAGAAGTATGCCTTCTATAAAGAGCATGTAACTTTTACTTTGAGGAAGTTTTCCTAAATTAAAAGTTGGCCAAACAAATAATGTATTTGAAAATTGTGATTTTCACAAACATTATTATGGACTAAATTAAATTAATTCAATTTTGAATTAATTAAACAATAGTGGACCTAGTAGAGTCCAAATAATTAAATTAATTCAACTGTTGAATTAATTAAACAACATTGGGCATTGTAGAGCCCAATTAGAAATAATTATTAAATTTGTGGGCTTGAGTAAAATCAAGTAAAGTTTAAATGGATTTTGAGACATTTAAATAAAATTCCATGGGCCTTGTAATTGTTACAAGCCCAAATAGAACTTCATGCTTGGGAGGTGAAGGGTTGGAGGCAAATTTTGAGTTTTTGGCATGACATGCACATGCAACTTTTTGCTTTTAGGTTTTTGCACAACCAAGACAAGTCATCCTTCCCTCCTCCGCTACAAGCCTTGGCCGAAAAATTTGATACATCATTCTCCTCCATTTTTCTTCTTCATTTTGTTGGAAAGATTATTCTTCTCAATGAAAAATGCTCTAATTTTTTTATTGCAAAATTAGAGTGGTTCTACTTTGTTAGTGGTGAACCTAATTTTGAAGGAAGAAGTTCAAGAAAAAGGAGGCTTGTAGATTGGTTCATCCATTCAAAAGCTTAGTTGTTTGACAACTAAGTCGGAGCCATCATCAATCTTACGAGATTGATTGGTATTTCTTTAAAACACTCTATGTAAGACATTTTGTTGTTTTTGTATTTGCTACACACTATAGGATTGAGGTGTTCGATTTTCGCCCTTGAAAAATTATTTTGAAACTTCCGTTGCGCATTCGGGCACCTTAATCGATCCTTTTTCAAGTGGTATCATGAGCTATGGTTACTATTTTGTGTATCATATACCTGATATTATATTGAAAACCTATTTCGAAACGCACGAGAAATTAATACAACAAAACCGAGGCCATTTTTGTGAATGTTTTCCGGCAGCATGTTGCTGCCCATTTTGGGCAGCGCTGTCCGAACCCCCTATTAAAAATAAAAATCAAAAAATTTTGTTGGCCGGAATCTGGCGACGACGATGACGACTAGGGTTTCCAAAAGTGTTTTGTAATATCAAAGTGTCATGGCCTTTGAAGTTATTGGGCCATTAGATGGATAACATTTTTTTGAAATTTAAATGGATCAAATTTTTTTTTTGGTGAAAAATGATTTTTGGGGCCTTTCAGTTTAAATTTTTAAAATTTGTACATATTTTTTCATAAAATAAATAATTGAAGTTGAACTTTAATTATTTATAGTAAATGGTGAGTTACCAGAAATTCGGTTATAAATAAATTAATTAGAAAGTAGACAAAAGAGTTTGTATAATTTGTTAATTTAGTTTATAATCGTGACGGTTAGTGATTAGATCAAGATATATAATATTGGATCAATTGGTTATTGTGATAATTAATTGATATATGTGAATGTATGAAGGATGATCAAAAGCCCAAGCCCAATTTGCTAGCTGTATGCTTGGATATTTTGTGTTGAATGATTAATTATCAAATTTCAAGTGGGCTTGGTTTATGGCCCGTTCCCATCCCATTAGATGTATCCCTATTTGTTATGGATATTTAATTGTAAATATTAGTATAGTGGAAGATCAAGATTGTATGATGGTGACCTTGATGATTATAAAGATCGAAGACATGTAAATATTGGAAGCTTATGTAATAGTTGCATTTGCATCCCATGCATTTCCCTAGGATTGGACCTAGGCCCGTGTTTAGCTCACACGGGCCATTAGTATTGGGGCGATTGATCATTCTTGTTTTGTTTACTATTTATAATATATGCGTGATATATAATAAATAATGAGTATGTGCGTTATTATTATGATAATAACAAAGTTGCATGAATCCGGCAAACATACGATCAAACATGGCGAGTTTTTTAAATAAAATTAATGATGAGACCTTTCAAAATTAAAACAACTCATTTTGAATAAGATATAAAATTAATATCAAGCCCGAAAAGGGGAATTATAAAGGTCTTTATAATTTCCATGTCTTCCATCGACAATGGGTGTATGATGAACGCTACCCATGCCTGGGGCTCGGCTGATATTATTGGGGGCCCTGGACACCGGAAAGTTGTGACATCCATTGACATGGTGATGTGAACTACGTGGAACTCTCATGATTTCGGCTCATATTATTGAGAGAACTCGTGGCGACCGTTCATTAAGGTTCAACATCGATGGGTAAGGCTTGACACGTAAAGATGAACGACGTCATATCATTGGGTCCTAATAAAACGTGAGACAAAAATTTATGTTAAGGGTTGCTTGGTGATGCAATTGGAAACTATCTTTTAGAAATTATGACTGGCTGATATTATTTGGGATCATAATTTGCTAATTGGACCTTGCGTACCTACTGAGGAAAGGAGTTTCCCGTTTTCACTAGAGGGTAGTGAATGATGTCAAAAAAATGGGAGTAAACATTTATAAAGTAAAAGTCCATACTTTATATCTTACTAAATATTTTAAAATAGTCATTAACATTTATCTGTTTTACTTTTCTGCACAAATTTTGACAATGTCTTCGATTTGCAATCCGCTATCTGCAATACTCGAAAAACACATATTAACTGGACCTAATTACCTCACTTGGCTAAGAAACCTGAAAATCGTCTTGAATTCGGAAAGGATAGCATATACACTTACTGAGTCGCCCCCTGTTGAGGCTCCGACTAGCTGCACTCCTGAGGAATTGCAAACTTACAAGGATTGGTGTGACCATGACTTGAAAGCCAAGTGTTATATATAGGATTCTATGAATGATGAGCTGTAGAGGCGTTTTGAGGACGCAAAGAGTGCTGCTGACATTCATTTGCATCTCAAGGAGCTCTTTGGAGAGCAAACACGTCCTCTTAGGCATGCTGCCGTTAAGGAGCCGATCACTTTGCGCATGCGAGATGGGGCCTGGGTCCATGAGCATGGCCTAAAGATGATTGGGCTCGTGGACAAGCTCGTTGTCATGGAACTTACGTTGCCTTCGGAGTTGACCACCGACGTGTTGCTCTTGTCGCTGCCTAACTCATTTGATCCTTTTGTGGTCAATTTCAACATGAACAAGCTTGAGCCTACCCTTGAGGATTTGGTGAACATGCTTGTGACCTTTGAGTCCGCCATCAAGAAAGAGAAGTCGGTTATTTATGTGGGCTCTTAATCTGGTACGAAGACTGGTCCACCTGGCAAGGGAAAGAAGCGTTCTATCCAACGTCCTAAGAAGAACGTGCCCTTGAAGAGCCAAACTCCGAGTCCCGTTGTGGCAGCTACACCAGTTAAAGCTGACAAGACTGTTGACATCTGTCATCACTGCAAGAAGCCTTGACATTGGAGGCGTAACTGCAAGGAATATCTTTCCCAGAAGAGTTCTGGAAATGGTATGTTCTATATTAAAGTAAACATTTCAATTAACTCTACTTCTTGGATATTGGATACCGGTTGTGGTTCACATCTCTGTAATGATTTGCAAGTGATGGAAAGAAGTATGAGTCTTAGGGAAGGTGAGACCTTCTTAAAGATAGGCAATGGGGCAAGAGTTGATGTCAAGGCTATTGGAGAAATTTAATTTCTTTGAACAATGATTTTAAGTTAACTTTAAAAGATTTTTTGTTTGTACCAGATTTAATTAAAAACATTGTTTCCATTTCTATGCTTGATAAAGATGGATATTCTTGTTTATTTAGCAAAGGTGTTTGAAACATTTACAAGAATGAATGTTTAATAGGTACAGGTGAACTTGAAAACGATCTCTACAACTTAAAATCGAAAGATATTCCACTAAACAATGTCCAAGCAATAACAACAACAAACAAGCGAAAACAAGATACTCTAAATTCGGCACAAATATGTCATGCTGGATTAGGACATATTTCCCTAAGAAGGATGAACAAGCAAGTGGGAGTGAGCATGTTTGATATGTCCGATATTAATTCTCTCACGGCTTGTGAATCCTGTCTGAAAGGAAAGATGACCAAAATTCCCTTCATGGGCCATGTGGAGTGAGCCAAAGGGTTATTGGATTTGATCCATACTGATATGTGCGGTCCGCTTAGCATCACCACTAAGCATGGACATGGCTACTTCATCACCTTGACCGATGACTTTTCGAGGTATGGGTATATGTATTTGATGAAATACAAGTCTGAAGCCTTTGAAAGGTTCAGAGAATTCAGAAGTGAAGTAATGAAACACTTGGAACGAAGCCTTAAGTCATTTCGATCGGATTGAGGTGGTGAGTACTTAAGTGCCGAGTTCCAAGAGTATCTTAGGGAGAATGGGATTCTCTCGCAATAGATTCCGCCTGCTACACCACAATTGAATGGTTTTTCGGAGCGTCTTAATCGAACTTTGATGGACATGGTTCGATCTATGATGGGGTTCACGGAGTTTCCGCCATCCTTTTGGGAGATATGCGCTTGAGACAGCGGCGCTGTTGTTGAACAAAGTCCATTCGAAGGCAGTCGATAAGACACCATATGAGATATGGATGGGTAAGCCTCCAAAATATTCTTATCTTACAATATGGGGATGCCCTGCTTATGTGAAGCATATATTGGGAGAAAAATTGGATAGTCGATCTATTTTATGTTACTTTGTGGGATATCCAAGGAATTCAGTTGGATACTATTTCTATCATCCCCAAGAAACAAAGGTTTTTGTTTCTAGGAATTCAAACTTTTTGGAAGCGGAATTTCAATTAGATAGAAAAGCGGAGATGATAGAACTCGAAGAGGTTCAAGAGACACCCACAATTATAGAACACACACCTGAAGAGCTAAGAGAGGAGATACAAGCTCTTAGAAGATCCGAGAGAGTCTCGAGACTACCTATGAGGTATGTTCTGCTTCTTGAAGAGGGCCATGATGAGCCTATCCATGGATGTGATCCAAGGACCTTCAAGGAAGCGTTATCTGATGCCGATTCATCCAAGTGGCTTGAAGCAATGGAATCTGAGATGAATTCCATGCATTTGAACCAAGTATGGAACCTTGGATCCACCTTAGGGAACTATTCCCAGAGGGTGTAAATGGATTTACAAGAGGAAACTTTGGGCAAAAGGGAAGGTATTGAACTTTAAGGCGCGTTTGGTGGCAAAAGGATATACTCAAAGACAATGAGTTGACTTTGAGGAAACCTTTTCTCCAGTTGCAATGTTCTAGTCTATAAAGATATTGCTAGCCGTAGCTGCATATTTTGACTATGAGATATGACAGATGGATGTCAAGACAGCCTTTCTTAATGGGGATATTATGGAAGAGATTTACATGTCCGAACCTGAAGGGTTTACATATGTCGGAAGTGCGCATATGGTACGTATGCAAACTTCAGAGATCTATTTATGGTCTAAAGTAGGCATCTAGGAGTTGGAACCTTAGATTCGATAGTACAATCAAAGAGTTTGGTTTTACTAAGAATCCTGAGGAACCCTGTGTATAAGAAGGTCAGTGGGAGTGCTGTGACATTCCTGGTACTTTATGTTGATGACATTCTACTCATTGAGAATGATGTAGTAATGTTGCAATCAACTAAAATATGGTTAGCGAGTAAGTTCTCGATGCAGGACTTGGGTGAAGCATCTTTTGTATTGGGAATACAGATCTATAGAGATAGATCAAGAAGATTGCTTGGTCTCACCCAGTCCACATACATTGATACCATCGTGAAGCGGTTCTCAATGGATGAGTCCAAGAGAGGACATCTACCAACGTGTCATGGTGTGTCCCTATCCAAGTCTATGTCTCTCAAGACTGATGCAGAGATAGCGGCGATGACAAGCATTCCTTATGCATCTGCGATTTGTAGGCATCGTGTATCGGATGATATCTACACGTCCTGATGTGGCTTTCACACTAAGTGTAGTGATTAGATATCAATCGAACCCTGGTCTTCAACTTTGAAAAGCTGTGAAAGACATTCTCAAGTATTTGAGAAGGACCAATAAGTTGTTATTGGTCTATGGGGGCGGTGAAATGAATTTGGAAGGCTATACCGAATCTAGCTTCCAAAGCGATATCGATGACTCGGAGTCAACCTCTGGGTTCATATTCATGCTCAATGGTGCTAATGTCTCTTGGAAGAGTTCCAAGCAAGACAGTACAACGGATTTCACCACTGATGCAGAATACATTGTTGCATCAGCTGCAGCAAAGGAGGTTGTTTGGATAAAGAATTTCGTCCAAGAGTTGGGCGTCATTTCTAATGGAGTTGCTCCTGTATGGATTCGGGTCGAATTTTTAAGGTCTAGAGGTAAAATGGGAAAGTTCGGACTTCAGGGGCAAAATGGTCATTTCACCTGAAAATGTTAGGAGTCCTGGCAGTGTCTTGAATGCTGTAATGAAGGTTAAAAATGTTTATTTTGAAAGGTTATGGGATTTTGTGATTGAAAAATGATAAATGCTAAAAGAAGTGTTACATGTTTGGTCTAAAAGGAAATGAGATTTATACATATATTTTATAAATTGATGGAAATATTGAAAATGTTTTGAATGAAATGACTTAATTGTGACGGTAAGGAAATGAGGATTCGTGAGAGACAAAGTCCCAGTAGATCTCGTTTACGGGACAAAGCCCCGTGGGAACCCAAAACCGAATTTCCATATGCCAAGGCCCAGTAACGGAAAAGTGGTTTCTGGTGTCCTTGTCGACTATAGGGCAAGACACAGAACAGAAAAGTGGTTATTGTTGCCTCACCTCCTGGTACCATGGTTACAGCTGAGATTGATTAATCGACCGAAAAATTAAAAGATTGTCACAATTCATGAACGGATTTCACCTCAAAGGAAATGTGTGTGTGTGTGTGTGTGTGTATATGATGAAAAGAAAAATATATTGATGAGAATCCAAGTACGAATGAATAGCAAGCACGAATATAGAAATCGCACCCTCAATTCAATAACAAACAAGGATCTATTATGTTGTCCCGATCTTTTGAAACAAGTAAAGATTTGTGATATTCACCTCTAAGTGATTAACACTTAGCAACAAATATCAACGATGATAACAATCGAATTTCGTACGAACCTTCAAAGAACTTGTTTTGACAATCCGTGCGAAGAACAATCGACAAACGCCACAAAGATGAAAATCTTTGATAAGTTTGATTTGGTTTTCTTCTTGTGAAGAACAAAGCTAAAAGCTTTGAAAATTGAGAGAACCTCAAGTTTTTCTTATATCATTCAATTATTTTTCGTTCATAATGTTTACAATGATTAAATAGACAAAACAAAACAAGAAAGGTGTGTGAAAAGGCTTAAATAAGATAACTAGCAAATTTGACACGGAAGTGCGCCTCAGGACCGCGGGTGCGGTGCAGACTGGACCGCGGGTGCCGTATAGTCTCGGAAAAAAAAAAATTTTTTTAAAAAAAAAAAAATTTTTTTTTTTTTTTTTAGCATGACCGCGGGTGCGGTCCCTGTTTGAGCGCGGGTGCGCTGGACCTTCGGCAATTGCACTTGAATAACATTCCAAAGACCTCCAATATTATTCTCATGGTTCCCAACCTCCTCTAATTTAGACATCAAACTTGTAGGACTTCCTTGATAGCTCATCATTAGTCCTTGAAGTGCATCTTTAAACTTCTTGCTTCTTCCCCTCGTTATAGGTCCTTCGTTATATTCTTTGTTGAACTCCACCACTTGCTTGAATATGCTTGATTCATCATCTTTTATCACAATCAAGCTTGAAAGTCTGAAGCAACAACACATCTTAAATCTTCCCCCAAACGTTTGCACACAGTGCCTAGCCAGATTCATATCATATATGATAAAAGAAAATATTTAGGTTTATGCATGTTCATCATAAAACTATATTATTATAATTATTATTCACGGTTGCATGTGGATGTATACATATTACTTGTTATTATGGTTAAGGTTTGTTGAGTCAATAGACTAATTAGGTGTGAATGATACACGTGAGGATATTTATGTTGATACATGAGGGTTGAATGATTGAACTAGATAGACTAATGTTGCACCAACCTGAGGAAATTTGTAATTTTTTCCGCACAATTATGTTTTTACAGTAATTTAAATATTTTCATGACTTTTGGAAGTAAGAGTAGCTTTTGAGAGGATTTATGACGTTTATGATATTTTTTGAAAAATGCTAACTTTAATTTTGGTTTGACGTTTACGATTTTATGAATTTTACTGCAGTTACTGAGTTTTGAGTAAAAAATAGAAGTTGAGTTTATTTTAATTGTGCAAAAAGTATATATATAGGTTTGGCCGAGTTACTAAAAAAAATCTAGTACATTTGAAAGAAAAACGAGTTAGAGATGTTTCATTTAAGCTATATGCCTTTAAGAACCTTACATCTCTGCATGTTTTTAGACTGAAAACATTGCGTAACTGCATGTCTTTAAGAACATTCTCAATACGTAAAATAATATTACGTACCATAATTATGAAGATCAATGATATTTTTCAAAATTTAAAAACTTGAGGAACTCAAACAAAGATTTGAAGGATGAGAAATAAGGAGAAAGTTAAGTTTGGAGATGAGAACTTATTATAAATTTGTCCTAAAAAATACTCCTATCAAATTATAAAAACATTCAAGTTTTATTTAATAAAAACATATTTTAATAAATATGTAATTTATTTATAACCAAACTTATTATCTTTAAAAAAATTATTGTTAAAAATTAATTGTTTATTTTTAATCCATATTTTTAGCCTTTTAAATTGTCATTTCACTTTTAATAATTAAAAAAAATCATTAATTTAAAAATATCAAATCATGATTAGACAATTTTTGAGGCACTGGTTTATTTAAAATAAATAAATTAAATTTTTATGTTATAATCAATAAGCATAAATCACATAGTTTTGAGTTTAACATAATCACATACAAAATCAAGAAAAAGTCACTTTATTATGTAAAAACAAAAACTAAACATAAATTACACATCGACTATTTCGGACTCACCCATGAAGAATACAAGATTTCACCCAATAAACCAAAGAAAAATGAACATCATAGAAATCCTAGAGAGAAGATGGCAACAAAGTTGAAATTTGCAACTACCATTGGACATGAAACATCAAGTAGCGGGTCTAAGCCCCTCTCAAAGGCAAATCGTATCCAAGATAACCTGATCAACCCACATCACCAAGCCGAAACCAGGTCATTCGATCCGAATCCGAACAGGGTCTTAACTAGGTTTCCAAGCTGAGGTAGCAATCAATGGCCTAGTGTGCCACCCCAACATCAAGCACCCATTATTTTCGTCCACTCTATACCCATCCCCACCAGCAAACAGAGCCAACAACATGCTAGCCTGTTTGTACGCATTCGAACCCAGATGGACCGGGCTATAGCCCATCGTACCGAGCCTATTCCTCCACTGATCCAATGTCTCGTGCCTCTCGACCCGGTCCATACCCTCACAAGCCACAACATCGCATATCTGTCTCCCTAAGTACACCTCACTCATAACTTTATCTTGCTCACTCACCACTCCATCGGTGCTGCAACTCTCCAGAGAATCGAACAGGGTCGAGTAATAATGCAATGACTCGTTGAACCGATCCAAGAAAACCGGCCCGTTGTGATTCGCCTCTTGCTCCACTATAGTTAAGATTTCAGGCTTCATTTCCTTGACTACTTTCAATACCTTCTCAATCGCCCCTGGCCTTGCTAGCAACTGATGCAACTCGAAGATCGAATTCACGGCCACCGTTTCGCCTTCGCGGATATCGAACATGGCCGAATCCAGATCTGCCAAAGAGCTAGCCACAAAACCTTTGTACTCAAACTCCACATTAATCGTGTCCGCTAACTGAGCTAATTTCCATCCCACTTCCTGCAAATTATCAGTGTTATCATACGAAGGTGGGCCGATCCCAGTTAGCCGAAACGCTGGCGGGCCACCCGGCCTCCACGCCAAGGCTTGTAACAAGGCTGGCCATTGCATTCCCTGTTTCATACTAAAATCTATCACGTGAACTCTGTTCTTACCAGCGAATGCTTCAAGAATAGCCTGGTTTGCTGTAAAATGAGCGAATTTAAGATACGGGCAAGTCTCGTAGAAGTGCATTTGTAGCAAATCTGTGAAGGCAGAGTCCTGCGGATTTGTTGGATAAAGTTTATATATTCTTCTCGCTAATGCTTCGGCAAAATAAGTGGCGACTTTTCTCATGGCGCCGGCTTGGGAAACTGCTAAAAACCCGATGTTTTGAACCAAAGCCTCCGCGAATTTCAGGTTCTCCTTCTGAACAGCTTCCGCACAGGCCATTAAAGTGTGGACGAGTCGTATGCCGTTCTCCTGCGAGTCGACCAGGACCACCTGACGAGTCGACTCACTGGTCAAACCCCAAGAAACGGCGGCTGGGTTTCCCGAACACGATGCCGTTTTCATCTTCTTCTGCGGCGGGGACTCTGGGGGAGGTGGCGGTTCGACTCGGGGGTACACGGCTTTTCCGGGTATGGCGATGAGATCCGACCCGAAGTCGGAGTCAACCACCATCTGTGCTGAGTGCAGAAATGGATCCTGGACCACAGTGGAGGAGGAAGATTCGAACTCTGGCAACGGGTTCAGACCGGAAATCATGGATTCCAGCCACGAGGACATATCCGAGGGATTGTAGTGAACGGTCTCGGAGGCGAGCTGAGAGAGCTGGCCGTCTTCTTGCGGAATGGTCCCCATCACCTCCTCCAACTGCTCGATCTTTTGCACCACTGATGCCATGTCCGAGGGTTTCACGCTGTAGCCTAAAACAGCAAACAGCTCATCGACCCCGGTATCGCTCTGTTGCTCATCGGTCTCGGAACACCACATCTTAGCCTTTCTGGAGGAATTGCAGCTGCTGGAGTGATTATTTTCTTGATTTAACTGGTCCCTCTTCATCTCCTGTCAAAACAAGCTCTGAATTTCAAAATCTCCGCCTGTGATTAGATAATAATCTACTGGGTTACGATTTTAGGAAGGAAAAACAAGAGGAATCTGGACGGTGGGGATTGGGGGAAGGGATGCTTGGGTTTTCACATATGGCCTTCTGTTTCTGAGTTTTTGTTTGCTCAGAGAGGCGCTTTTTCTCTCTCACGTCTAGTGCGTCTGCGGGGTGTGTGTGTGTGTGAAGGGAAGGGGAGAGAGAAGACTGATGCTATTGGGGACTCCAATAATGGATGTGGAGAGAGAAATGGAATGGGATTTTTGAAAAAAGGTCTTTTTTTTTATATAAATTTATCCTGTAAAAAATGTCACTAAAAAATTACATTGTTAAAATGAAATATTATGAATGTCAAAAGAGAAAATTGGTTTTAAATCCCTAAATTCAAACTCAATTTTACCCTAATTCACTATCCCTCAAAAATTTTACCTAAACTTCCTAAACACCCAAAATATGACCAAAAACACCATCATATTCAAGTGATTGATTTGTTGGGCCGAAAATGATATCAGAACTTAGGTAAAATTATTTCAAACATAAAAAATTATTATTATCAAATAATTAAGTGTTTGAGGAGAAGAATTTTCTCAAATTACATGAATCTGAACCCAAGTTCGAGATTATTTATTTACAGGAATTATTCCAGAACTCTGAAATATTTGTAACAAGAAGATCTAACTAAGGTTAGATATCAAGAAGGAACTTATCAGAGTCCTAAGGTAAACTTATGATTCAAAATAACATGTTCTTACAGATAGTACCGGATTCCTATAAACTCTCGGGAGATCTTAGAGAAATTCAAAAGACGGTACAAAATTATGGAAATTTATGTACTACAAAATGTGGAAAAAATCCTTGAAAACCAGGAAGAAATTCTTGGAATTTTAAAGAATATTCGAACAAGAATTCAAAACCTAAAACAACAACCAAGTTCTAGTAAGTGAACTTTAAATAACATGCATCATTCATAAAATAAACTGATAAAAGATTTAATGTTCAAAGTAACAGCGGAAGTAAATATTGTTTTCAAACCACAACTAAAAAAATAATTCATCAAAGTAAAAATTGAGTTTGAGCATAAATAGTAAATGATGCAAAGTGAGGTCCTCGGGTTCCTACTACTGCTGATCCTAGCTCACTGGTCACTGCCCTCGGTCCCGACCTCATCAGTACCTACAACAATCAAGTATAGTGAGTCTAAAGACTCAACATGCATATATAATGAATAACAAGTAAATATATCATAAAATTTCGTGTAACATAAAAATATCGTATCGTAAAGCGTAAGGTGAAAATCGTGTCATTGATAATTATAAATACGTGCATATCTGAAAATCAGACGTAAAAGCTTTGCTCGATAAAGCTCTATCATAACATATCATATCGTAATTTGCGGTAGAGATAATGTTTCTACGCAAGTGGCCCATAACATAACATGCACGTCTGATCAGACTAAACCACAGTATACTGGGCGTTAGAGATCATCACAGCTCTTAGACTGAATATCCATACCCATACATAATCGTAAACCGGTCGTAAGTCACCGGGTGAAGCAATCCCATAAGCGTTAGGTGGCCACAAGTCATATAGCATATATCTCAAAAATAAACATTTTATATTTTATGCACGTAATATATCGCTGTGACATTATTCTAACATGAGAACATGCAAATAAACTCAACTCGACCAACACTTCATAATCGAACTAGAAACGAAACAATTACGCCCAACAAACTTAGCATTCAACCATGGCTTCGTACCAACCCGAACCAACATTGAACCATTGTTTAGCCATGATTTATGTACTCCTAAAATACTGGAAAACATATCTCTAGGGGTGTAATACACGAAAATAGTGAATGGAGGCCAAAATTGTAAAACGCTATTTCGAGAGTCATTTTAGCACATTGCACCGTAAATTCTCGTACCAAATCTAAACTTAACCAAATCACGAATGGCCAAAAACATGACCTTCCTAACTCATTGAGGTACTGTCCAGTCCAAGGACATAGGCTAAAAGCCAACCAAGAGCTCAAATACCACCTCTGAACCAAAGCCATGCTGCTGTCAAATGTGCGATGGCAGCAGCTGCACTTGTTGTGTTCGTTTACGAGACTAATGATCATTGGGCTTGAACCACCGACCAGAGCCTCTTACCAACCTCCTAAGGTGTGGCATGAACCATGGCTAAGGGCCCTAGGCCAAACACAATCCAAGCAAACACCTAAGATCGACCAAAGTCCAAACCGAGAACTCGAAAAAAATATGTACTGTGATGTATCGATTTGCTTGCTGTCTTAAATCATTCCATTGGCCATATGATAGACCATGGCTCGATCTAGACATCATGAGGTATTGTGTGAACAATGACTAAGGGCTAAAAGGCCAACCAAGATCCACCTAAACACCCAAAATTCGAAACTCACTCACACAAAATCAGAAAAGAGAAACCGAGGGGCACTTGCATGTTTTGTTTTAAAAACCGATGGAACCATGACTCAAGCCTTGAAATGCCATCTTGGTCACGTCCTAGACATGCTAAGGAGAGGTTCTAACCATGGTTACCAGCCTTGGACCAACCATGATTCAAAAACTTGCCTTAGACAACCAAGAATCCGAAAATCAAGACTCAACTCGCAACGATTGAAGAAATTGCTGTCAAGTTTCTTCGTCCAGCATGTAGGGCTCGAACTAATGGACCAACATGATTCCAACTCACCCTATTACGTGCCTAGATGCATCCTTGAGCACCTGGAACCGAGACAATCCCTGAAATCATCAAAAACACACCAACCGTGAAGCACAAGGAAGGGCCGAAAAATCTGTGCAGTTTTTGTTCGAAAGTTGCTGTCAAAATTTCGTTTTTGCTTAATGATTTATGGACACAACATGGTTTTAAAATATGTATAAGACTTGATTGAAGAGAAAAAAATAACATATACGTGCCTAAATTTTGTTTAAGAAAGAAAACAAATACTACGACGAATACGACGCGGCGGAGACGAAGTTTTCTTTTCTTTTCTCTCTTGCTCTCTTACTGCTATACACGATTTTGCTGCTGGTTTAGCTTCTGAATTTCGAAGGGATGGTGGGGGAGGAAGGCTAGGTAATGAGGGTGAAAGTTACCAATTAAATGAGGAGGTTGAATGGAAAATACAAATTTTTCTATCCTAGTTGCTTGTTAGATATGGAATGAGGTGTGATATGGTGGGATTGAGGGAGATTTGATGGGATGAGATGACCGAATATTGCTATCAAAAATAAGGTAGAAATATTTCTTAATTATTAATTGTTGGTGATTAAAAGTGAGGGAATTACCTTATCAAGAAAGGAATAAAAATGGAGAGTTTCCAAAAAATAATTAACTTGTTTAAGGGAGTAGCCGAAATTGCTTATCAAAATAGGGTAAAATATTGCTTAATTAATGAATTTTAAGCCCTTAAAGTTTTATACACTCATTAAGTATTTAGTGAATTAATAATTTAATTTAGGTTAGTAATTTTCTTGCATGCATGGCTAAGTCTTAAAATAAATTAATAACATGTTAAGTTACAATTTCTTAGATAGAATAGGCCTAGACTAATTTATCCCAATTGGTTACACATTTTAATTTAGGCTATTATCTAAATATTGGACATAAAAGAACTTATTTACTACTTAACTTCAATTAATTAAATAAATCCCTAAACATTCTTTTAAACTAAAATAAATTATTTTTGGCTTAAATTAAATTTAGGAATATTTTCTTATTATTAAATTTTATCTCAATACTCCAACTCCAGTCCGGCCTCGTGTATTTAACCGAAAAGATAAAACTAAACTTCTACGATTTAAAATAAATGATCATGACTTAAAAAATTTTAAAATGCCTTAAACAATACATAATATAAAAGAAATCATTTTTAATTTAAATAATAGCAATTATGTATGGGTTATACGTAATCTGATTTATCGGGTTCTACAACTCCCCCCCCCCCCCCACCCCAAAAAAAAATTTCGTCCTCGAAATTAAAACTTACCGAATAACTCGAGATACCGACTTCTCATTTTTGGCTTAGATTCCCACGTAGCTTCCTCCTCCGAATGATTAAGCCATTTGACCTTCACTAGCTTGACCAGTTTGTTCCAAAGCTTCTTCTCCTATCTGTCTAAGATCTGCACTGGCCTTTCTTCATAAGACAGGTTCTGAGTGAGCTGAAACGGTTCGAAATTCAAGACATGCGAAGGGTTCGTCATATACTTCCTCAGCATAGAGATGTGGAACATATTGTGTACTCCGGCCAGATTCGACGGAATATCAACACGATAAGCTAACGTCCCAACCCTGTCGAGGATCTCAAATAGTCCGATGAATCTCGGACTAAGCTTTCCTTTCTTTCCGAACCGCATGACACCTTTCATAGGTGCTATCTTCACGAAAACATGGTCGCCAATGACGAAATCTAGATCTCTCCTCCTCTGATCCGCATAACTCTTCTGTCGACTCTCAGCAGTCCTCAACCTATCACGAATCTTGACTACTACATCGGTAGTCTGCTGAATAATCTCCGGACCCAATTCTGATCTCTCTCCTACTTCATCCCAATGAATATGCGATCTGCACTTACGACCGTACAGTGCTTCATACGGAGCCATACCTATAGACGACTGAAAACTGTTGTTATAGGTGAACTCTACTAATGGCAACTTCGACTCCCAACTCCCTGAGAAATCGATGACACATGCACGGAGAAGATCCTCCAAACACTGGATAACTCTCTCTGACTGACCATCCGTCTGAGGATGGAAGGCTATGATAACCATCAACTTCGTACCCACAGCTGAATGCAGACTCTTACAAAAGGAGGAAGTGAATCTAGGATCTCGGTCAGATACTATAGAAACGGGAATACCATGAAGTATGACTACCTCTCGGATATACAACTCTGCATACTGAATCATGGTGAAAGTCGTCTTAATGGGCAAGAAGTGCGCTGAATTGGTAAGACGATCAACAATCACCCAGGTAGCATTTGATACTCTGTCTGAATTAGGCAATCCTACCACGAAGTCCATGGTAATATTCTCCTACTTCCATTCGACTTCCACTCGGGAATGGGAAGAGGCTTGAGCAAGCCTGATGGTCTCTGTTGCTCTGCTTTCACGAGCTGGCACGTCAGACAATGGGATACCAAACGTCTGATATCCTCCTTCACTCCGGGCCACCAATACAACAACTGCATGTCTTTGTACATCTTCGTACTCCTAGGATGAATAGAGTACGGCGACATGTGGGACTTGGATAAAATATCTGCTCGAATAGAATCGCTGCTAGGAACCCACATTCTGTCTCGATATCTCACAATACCGTCGCTAACTGTATACAAAATACTGCCCTTGGCCTCATCTCTCTGCTTCCACTTTTCCAACTGCTCATCTGCTGGCTGCCTACTGCGAATACGGTTTAGAAGAGAAGAATGAATCGTCAAAGTAGATAGACGGGAAACTCTACCTCGAGGACATGTCTCTAGATCAAACCTCTACATCTCAAACTGAAGGGGTCTCGAAATTACCAAATGAGCCATCACTGTGACTTTCCTGCTCAGTGCATCCGCAACTACATTAGCTTTTCCTGGGTGGTAGCTAATATCAAAATGATAGTCCTTCACTAGCTCCAACCAATGCCTCTGACGTATATTCATCTCTTTCCGCGTAAAGAAGTACTTGAGGCTCTTATGGTCGGTAATGATCTGGCACTTCTCTCCGTACAAATAATGCCTCCAAATCTTCAAGGCAAAAATTACGGCTGCCAACTCTAGATCGTGGGTAGGATAATTCTTCTCATGGATTTTCAACTAACGAGAAGCATACTGTAATGCCCGAGATTTTATATCATGTTAACCTGAATTATGGAGTATGAATTAATATGATTATAGCCGGGCCATTCCGAGAGCAAATTGGACAAAATACATGGAATATTTATTTTTGGGCCGAAGGGTTGGCGCCCGGCGGAAGTTTTGATCGCCCGAGCGCCATTGAGTGAGGGAAGAGGCCCGAGCACCTCGCGCCCGGGCGGTAAGTTATATCCGCCCGAGCGCGAGTGAACAGAATGTCAGGGCCGAGAGTTTCGCGCCCGGGCGGAACTTTATGTCCGCCCGAGCGCGAGACGTGCGCTGTGAAAAATAAGCCACTTGGCTTAGGCAGGTGCGAGATTGTGTATATATATATATACACATGCATTTCATTCCGGGAAAAGGGAGGAAAAGGAAATCCGAAGGGAAATGAGCTTCTTGTGATTCAAGTTGCGATTGTGCGAAATCCATCCGTCTGATTTTGAATCCGACTTCGGTATTGAGTTCCTAGCAACGTAGGCCACAACTGGACGTAAGTTTTGCTACGTTTTGACATGCTTTGAAATTATGATATTGTCAGAATTGAATATGATTCAGATATGATGTTCTTGACATGTTAGACATCATAGAATCGAAGTCAGATTAAGAAATAGACTGATTATGGAATTGTTATGATTTTCTGATTATAATCAGTTAATACCGGACAGATTTGGATTATGGATTGATTATAGATTGTATTGGATATGGGTTATAGATTGTAACTATTATCTGGTGAATTGATATTGACGGGATATTGAAATTGTACCGTTATGCCGTTGATTTTGAATTAAATCAAGATTGATCAGATTGTTATGGAATTGACTGGTATATTGATATGAGATTATTGATATTGTCAGTACCAGACAGATTGTGAGTTCAGGACTTCGACTGAGCCAGGAACCGACGAAAGAAAGGTATAAGTCAATGTGGTATTGGGAGATGGACTTGAGTCGGTTTAGACTTGGGTTTCCCTAAATCACATACTTTATTTTATTGCACGGATATTTGCATTAAATTGGCTAATGTACTTGTTCTCTTGAATTTAGATGACAGGTATTAGACAAGTTATCTTGTGACAGAAGTGCCGGATAGTGGTGGTATCGCCACGGCACATTGCACTATGTCTCAAGATAGGATGCTAGCGATAGAGCTACAGTCCTTGACGGTTAGGTCAGGACACTGGATGTTTGGTTATATCGAGTAATGGAATATATTACGGAATTCGATATAGGAACACCATATTTGGTTATATCGAGTAAAGGATATTGGAATTCTTCTATTACGGAATTCGATATAGGAATACCAGGGCACTGGTTATATCGAGTAATAGAGATTATGGTTCCATCTTTTACGGAATTCGATATAGGAATACCACATCTGGAAACCGGGATCCCTAGACTAGGATTGAGTCTAGCCTGAATTATAATTGATGTCGACAGTTTGATTTGATATTGTTTATGTTTCAGATTTTGATACATATTCATGTTACCTGATTACATGCCTTATATTGTTTATATGATTGCATGTTTCATTGATTTATACTGGGGATTATATTCTCACCGGTATATCCGGCTGTTGTCTTGTCTGTATGTGTACTTGACAACAGGTGGGACAGGATCAGGGTCCAAGAGATGAGGAGAGATCGTGATTAGAGTGGTGGCACCGGACTTGGACTAGAGATAGGGTTGAACACTTGATAGTAGTTGTCAAACCCTAGTTTGAATAAAGGTGTTGTAATACAGGATTTGTATTGTATATACTGATATGTATATATGTTGTATGTCACTACCTTCCGCATTTAAAAAAAAAATTTAGACCCTGTTTTTAATTGATTAATTAGTCCCAATTATGATTAAGAACTTGATTAGCGTCCGGGTCCCCACAACAGGTGGTATCAGAGCTATAGATCCGTGAGATTGAGATAGGAGCTAGTGAGCGGGGTAGAATGAGATTTTCTTTCCTTGCTTTTGATTGCGAGCATGTTTACTGCTTTAATATATGCTACCTGAATTATCTGATATTGATATGGTATTGTATATTATTGGAATGGATCAGCTGTAAGATGATCCGAGGAGGCTTGAAACATGATTATTGTTGGAATTGCTAACCCTTTTGGTTATCAGATATGCCTCCGAGGAGAATGCCAGAACAGGGGAGTACCTCGAATCCTCCCATGGATGTGACACCTACATCAATGGAGAAATTGCTGAAAAGGTTTCAGTCATTTCATCCACCGACTTTGAAAAGAACGGAGAACTCCGTGGAATGTGAAAGTTGTTTGGACGACATTGAATCACTGTTTGACTCTTTGGAGTATACTGAGGAAAAGAGGGTGAAACTGATAATACACCAGTTGCATGACGTTGCTAAACACTGGTGGATTACGACTAGAAGGGCATTGGAACAGAGAGGTACGGCCATTACCTGGAATGTGTTTAAGACTGAATTCTATCTACGGTTCTTTCCAGTTTCTTATAGGAAGGACAAGGGAGCCGAGTTTGCAAACCTGAAACAAGGCCAGTTGAACATTGAGGACTATGTGGCTAAGTTTTCGACATTGATCCGATTTGCTCCTCATGTGGCGGGGAGTGATGAGGCTGTTGCAGACCAGTTCATAAATGGTCTAAATCCTGAAATTTTTACTCTGGTGAATACTGGGAGGCCCAACAACTTCACCGATGCCCTAAACAGAGCCAAGGGAGCCGAGGCAGGCCTGATGAGGCAGAGAGAGGCTTCGTTTGTGCTTCCAGCACCGGGACCACAACCACCTCCTCGATTTGAAGGTGGCAGCAGCAGTAGTACCGGGAAGAAGGATTTCTTGAAGGCTAGAGGAAAGCAATTCAAGAAATCAGGGACTACCTCGTCCAGTTCGAGTGGCTCTAGACAGACCAGTCAGAGCCAGAGCTATGCAGGACCGTACTGTGGTACTTGTGGAGGGAGGCATTCCACAGATCAGTGCCGAGGAGTAGTTGGCAAGCTGTCGTATCTGTAGACAGCAGGGACACTTTGCCCGAGTATGTCCCCAGAGGAGTGCCCAGGGATCACAGGCAGCTGAGTCATCGGGATCCGTGGCTCAGGCAGGGAGACGATCTTCTGTCGTTCATTCCTTTCAGCCAGCACCGTCCACTCTGTCACAGCAGAGGCCAGGAGGGGGCCAGATCGTGAGCCAGCCTCCGAGACAGCAGGCCAGAGTTTTTGCTTTGACCGAGGAGCAGGCACAAGATGCACCCGATGATGTAGTTGCAGGTAACTGTTTTATTTCTGGTTATCCTGCTTACGTACTGATTGATACTGGTGCATCACATACTTTTATGTCTGAGCGATTTGCTTTAATGCATTCATTGCCTGTTGAGTCCTTAGCTACTGTAGTATCTGTCACGTCGCCGTTAGGAATAGGTTTGATATCGGTGAAATCTGTGAAATCGTGTATACTGCAGTACGACGGGCATACGATTGAGTTAGACTGTATTGTTCTTGGTTTATCTGACTTTGATTGTATTGTCGGTGTCGACATGTTGACCAAGTACCGAGCTACAGTCGATTGTTTCCACAAGATTGTTCGATTCAGACCGGAGATGGCTGAAGAGTGGAAATTTTATGGTAAGGGTTCTCGAGCGAGAATTCCTTTGATATCTGCAATGAATATGACTCGATTATTGCAGAAGGGAGCGGATGGATTCCTGGTATATTCAGTTGATTTACTGAAAACGAGCCCAGCATTGGCGGATTTGCCAGTGGTGTGTGAGTTTGCTGATGTCTTTCCAGATGAGATTCCTGGATTGCCTCCGATTCGAGAGATAGACTTCAGCATTGAGTTAATGCCAGGAACAGTCCCGATTTCGAGAACTCCATACCGGATGGCACCAATCGAATTGAAAGAATTGAAGGAACAGTTGGAGGATTTACTAGCCAAGGGATATATTAGACCGAGTGTATCTCCTTGGGGTGCTCCAGTACTGTTCGTGAGAAAGAAAGATGGGTCGATGAGACTTTGTATCGACTATCGGCAACTGAACAAGGCAACGGTAAAGAATAAATATCCCTTGCCTCGTATTGATGATCTGTTTGATCAGTTGCAAGGTTCATCTGTGTATTCCAAGATCGACTTGAGATCTGGATACCATCAACTGAGAGTCAGGGATTCTGATATCTCAAAGACAGCATTCAGAACCAGGTATGGACACTATGAATTTATTGTCATGCCATTTGGTTTGACAAATGCACCAGCGGTATTTATGGGATTGATGAACCGCGTATTTCAGAAATACTTGGATGATTTTGTTATCATATTCATTGACGATATATTGATTTATTCGAAGAATATGATTGAGCATGCTAATCATCTGAGGATGGTGTTGAGAATTTTGAGGGCAGAGAAACTGTATGCTAAATTGTCGAAATGCGAGTTTTGGCTGAAACAGGTTGTGTTTTTGGGTCACATTATATCGGGAGACGGTATATCAGTTGATCCCAGTAAGGTTGAGGCAGTGATTTCTTGGCCGAGACCTACATCTGTGCCGGAAATCCGCAGTTTTATGGGTTTGGCAGGATATTATCGTCGATTCATTAAAGATTTTTCGAATATTGCCAAGCCTATTACTCAACTAACTCAGAAGAATGCTCCGTTTAATTGGTCTGAAGACTGTGAATCCAGTTTTCTTGAGTTGAAAAAGAAACTGACCAGTGCGCCTGTGTTGACGATTCCTTCAGGCACTGGTGGATTTGTCGTTTATTGTGATGCATCTCACCGAGGATTAGGTTGTGTTTTAATGCAGCGAGGGCATGTGATTGCTTATGCCTCAAGACAATTGAAACCACATGAGACCCGTTACCCAATTCATGATCTTGAATTGGCAGCCATAGTCTTTGCATTGAAGATATGACGACATTACCTCTACGGTGAGAAATTTGAAATATATTCTGATCACAAGAGCTTGAAATATCTGTTTTCGCAATCAGAGCTGAATATGAGACAGTGGAGGTGGCTGGATTTACTGAAAGACTTTGATTGTGAAATCAAATATTATCCAGGGAAATCCAATGCAGCAGCAGATGCGCTAAGTCGAAAGGTATGTGCACTATCCTTATCGACGATTGGTGTATCGAATTTGATTGAAGACTGCTGTTTGTCTGGATTAGTATTTGAGACAGATCGTCAGCCTCTGAGATTGTATGCTGTTCGAGCTGAACCAGAGCTACTTTTAAAAATTAAAGAAGCTCAGAAAGTTGATCAGAATGTACAGAATTCGATTGCGATGGTCAGAACTGGACATCAATCGGAATATCAGGTTCGTGATAATGTTTTGTACGTGAATAATCGTCTGGTGGTGCCGAATGTTTCAGATTTGAGACGACAGATATTGTCAGAAGCGCACAACAGTCGATTCAGTATTCATCCTGGTGGCAGAAAGATGTACAATGATTTGAAAAGACAGTTTTGGTGGAAACAAATGAAGAATGATATCGCCGAATTTGTTTCCAAATGTCTGAATTGCCAACAGGTGAAAGCTGAGAGGAAGAAACCAGGAGGATTGTTACAGAGTTTGACTATTCCTGAATGGAAATGGGATCACATTTCCATGGATTTCGTGACACAGCTACCGAGATCCTCCAGAGGTTGTGATGTGATTTGGGTCGTGATTGATCGATTGACCAAATCAGCATGTTTTATTCCATACAAGATGACATATAGATATGATCAGATGGCCGATATCTATGTCAAGGAAGTGGTAAGATTGCACGGAGTGCCGAAGTCGATTGTTTCAGACCGTGATCCTCGATTTACTTCGCACTTCTGGCAAAGTTTACAGCAAGCTCTTGGTACGAAGTTACATCTTAGTACTGCATATCATCCACAGACTGACGGACAGTCAGAGCGTACGATTCAGACATTGGAAGATATGCTGAGAGCTGTAGTGCTGGATTTTAGCACTGGATGGCAAGATGCATTGCCACTTTGTGAGTTTTCGTACAACAACAAGCTATCAAACGAGTATTGAGATGGCACCATTTGAGGCGTTGTACGGAAAGAAATGCAGATCCCCATTATATTGGGATGATATCTCTGAAGTTCCTGAGACTGGACCTGACATGATCAGAGATATGACCGAGAAAGTTAAATTGATTCAAAAGAAAATGAAGGCAGCTCAAGACCGACAAGCCAAATATGCCAACCTCAGACGACGACTGTTGGTATTTGAGGTAGGAGACCGAGTATTCCTGAAAATTTCACCTTTCAGAGGAGTTGTCAGATTTGGCAAGAAAGGGAAATTATCTCCACGATATGTTGGTCCTTATGAAATTCTAGAAAAGATAGGAGATCGTGCCTATCGACTCGCCTTGCCGCCTTCATTATCTGGAATACATGATGTTTTTCATGTATCGATGCTGCGGAAATATCTCCCTGATGATTCACATGTTATTCAATCCAGACGAGACTGAGCTGGATGAGACATTGACTTATGTCGAGAAACCGATTCGGATTATCGATCGTAAAGAAAAACAGCTCAGAACAAAGACGATTCCACTTGTGAAAGTTCAATGGACTCGTCATGGTGTTGAAGAAGCCACTTGGGAGACTGAATCTGATATGAGACAAGAATTCCCAGCATTGTTTCATTAATGTAAATATTTGCTCAGTTGGATTACATTCCTTCTTATTGATATGATGGATTACCTGTGATTTCGAGTACGAAATCATATCTTAGGGGGGGAGAAATGTAATGCCCGAGATTTTATATCATGTTAACCTGAATTATGGAGTATGAATTAATATGATTATAGCCGGGCCATTCCAAGAGCAAATTGGACAAAATACATGGAATATTTATTTTTGGGCCGAAGGGTTGGCGCCCGGGCGGAAGTTTTGATCGCCTGAGCGCCATTGAGTGAGGGAAGAGGCCCGAGCACCTCGCGCCCGGGCGGTAAGTTATATCCGCCCGAGCGCGAGTGAACAGAATGTCAGGGCCGAGAGTTTCGCGCCCGGGCGGAACTTTATGTCCGCCCGAGCGCGAGACGTGCGCTGTGAAAAATAAGCCACTTGGCTTAGGCAGGTGCGAGATTGTGTATATATATATATACACATGCATTTCATTCCTGGAAAAGGGAGGAAAAGGAAATCTGAAGGGAAATGAGCTTCTTGTGATTCAAGTTGCGATTGTGCGAAATCCGTCCGTCTGATTTTGAATCCGACTTCGGTATTGAGTTCCTAGCAACGTAGGCTACAACTGGACGTAAGTTTTGCTACGTTTTGACATGCTTTGAAATTATGATATTGTCAGAATTGAATAGGATTCAGTTATGATGTTCTTGACATGTTAGACATCATAGAATCGAAGTCAGATTAAGAAATAGACTGATTATGGAATTGTTATGATTTTCTGATTATAATCAGTTAATACCGGACAGATTTGGATTATGGATTGATTATAGATTGTATTGGATATGGGTTATAGATTGTAACTATTATCTGGTGAACTGATATTGACGGGATATTGAAATTGTACCGTTATGCCGTTGATTTTGAATTAAATCAAGATTGATCAGATTGTTATGGAATTGACTGGTATATTGATATGAGATTATTGATATTGTCAGTACCAGACAGATTGTGAGTTCAGGACTTCGACTGAGCCAGGAACCGACGAAAGAAAGGTATAAGTCAATGTGGTATTGGGAGATGGACTTGAGTCGGTTTAGACTTGGGTTTCCCTAAATCACATACTTTATTTTATTGCATGGATATTTGCATTAAATTGGCTAATGTACTTGTTCTCTTGAATTTAGATGACAGGTATTAGACAAGTTATCTTGTGACAGAAGTGCCGGATAGTGGTGGTATCGCCACGGCACATTGCACTATGTCTCAAGATAGGATGCTAGCGATAGAGCTACAGTCCTTGACGGTTAGGTCAGGACACTGGATGTTTGGTTATATCGAGTAATGGAATATATTACGGAATTCGATATAGGAACACCATATTTGGTTATATCGAGTAAAGGATATTGGAATTCTTCTATTACGGAATTCGATATAGGAATACCAGGGCACTGGTTATATCGAGTAATAGAGATTATGGTTCCATCTTTTACGGAATTCGATATAGGAATACCACATCTGGAAACCGGGATCCCTAGACTAGGATTGAGTCTAGCCTGAATTATAATTGATGTCGACAGTTTGATTTGATATTGTTTATGTTTCAGATTTTGATACATATTCATGTTACCTGATTACATGCCTTATATTGTTTATATGATTGCATGTTTCATTGATTTATACTGGGGATTATATTCTCACCGGTATATCCGGCTGTTGTCTTGTCTGTATGTGTACTTGACAACAGGTGGGACAGGATCAGGGTCCAAGAGATGAGGAGAGATCGTGATTAGAGTGGTGGCACCGGACTTGGACTAGAGATAGGGTTGAACACTTGATAGTAGTTGTCAAACCCTAGTTTGAATAAAGGTGTTGTAATACAGGATTTGTATTGTATATACGGATATGTATATATGTTGTATGTCACTACCTTCCGCATTTTAAAAAAAATTTAGACCCTGTTTTTAATTGATTAATTAGTCCCAATTATGATTAAGAATTTGATTAGCGTCCGGGTCCCCACACATACGCTATCACCTTCCCATGCTGCATCAACACTGCACCTAAACCGAGCTTCGAAGCATCGGTATACAAAACAAAGTCTCCGGGCCCTGACGACATGGCCAATACTGGTGCTGAGATAAGAGCTTGCTTCAAAGTATCGAAGCTCTTATGACACTCATCGATCCACACAAATTTCGCATTCTTCTTTGTCAACGACGTGAGTGGAACTGTGATAGAGGAGAATCCCTGAATAAACTTCCGATAATATCCTGCTAGTCCAAGGAGACCACGGATCTCTAATGCATTCTGCGGTACAACCCAATCTCTGACTGCTGCAACTTTCGCTGGGTCTACCTCGATACCACTGCTAGAAACGATGTGGCCTAAGAATGCCACATTCTCTAACCAGAACTCACACTTACTGAACTTCGCGAATAGCTGGTGCTTCTGCAAGGTCTGCAAAACTGCGGACAGATGTCTGCTGTGCTCTTCTTTATTCTTTGAGTAGACGAGAATGTCGTCTATGAACACTATCACGAACTGATCAAGGTACGGCTGAAATACGCGATTCATGAGATCCATGAAGGTCGCTGGCGCATTCGTCAAACCGAACGGAATCACAAGGAACTCGAAGTGGCAGTAAAGAGTCCTAAAAGCAGTCTTGAGAACTTCGGAATCTTTTACCCTCAACTGGCGATAACCAGAACGCAGATCAATCTTTGAGAATACTGAGGCTCCCTGCAACTGGTCAAATAGATCTTCAATCCTTGGGAGTGGGTATTTGTTCTTCACTGTAACCCTGCTCAATTCCCGCTAATCAATGCAGAGCCTCATCGAACCATCGTTCTTCTTCACAAACAAGACTGGCGCACCCCATGGGGAAAAACTCGGGCGAATGAACTTGTCACACCCTTACTCTATACTTAGCATAATTACCATAATCAAAATAAGGTTTGAATGATTTAACTATAGTATGAAGCAAATCAAACAAGGGGCATCACTTTGACGGTTTATAAAAAATTTGGCATGATGTCCCTATATTTTGTAAAAGCCAAAAACTCAACTCAAGCGACAACCTCAGGCATATTTTCATACAGAACCATACACCATATTGTTATACATATACAGGCATACTTTATATCATCGTAAACATCGTAAAAACTTGTTCAAACCCTGACATATTTTAGTACAATACATATGCGGAAGTTATACAATAATAAGTCCCGGTTCTTGTCGAGGTGAGGCACGTCACAAGCATCCATTGGCGAACTGGCATCCTACGTCTCGTCACTACCTGATCCTGTAATACATGAGCTACGTGAGTTTATAAAACTCAATAAGTTGGCACTAGTACGTATCAATATGCGTCGAAGGAACATACATATCAAGTCGTGACAACAATGAATCTTTAAATCATGTCATATCATAGCTAATATTCATGTTCATTTTTGTACTTGAGCCTCATTAGTTGACCTGTACTACCGTGCTTGCTTTATTATATAGCTACTACTGTGTTGGACGTCAGGGAGCAACCTTTGGCAACCCCATGCCCCATGAACATATATTGGCCAATAGCTTTGGTGGACTTAAAACCACCCATGATGTCAACAAGCTCTATATCATGTAAAAATCAATCATTTTCCTTTCATGTTCATGTTCATGTTCATGTTCATTACATAGCACCCATCTTCAATATTCATGAGTTCCTTTCATATTTAATACATAACAATGGAATATGGTGTTATGTTTTCAACAATAAGATATTAACAATGTACATATAACAATAAAAAATGGGAAGTATTTGAAATCATAATATTACTCATGTATTACTTGAAGAACATGCCAACTTACACTCCAAGCGTACAAATACTTGTTTGAGACGATGTTTATTAGTCCTATGCTGTAAATAAACCAATAGTTCAGTTACTATTTCTAGACAAGGTGAAATTTACCCCTCTACATGAAGAACCACTAAAAGAGAAGAAAACTTACACCCTTAGGAAGCTCTTGGGATGGAGAACTAAGTTCTAACCTCAAAATGATGAAAGGGATGAAGAATGAAGCTTTTGGGAGAAATAAATATTGTTTCCTTCGAGTTCTTGCTGGTAAAGTGGTGGAGAAATGGTTGGAATGGCTTAGAAAGTCGATACTTATCTTTTTATACAGTGCCGGGCGCATATGCGCGATATTCTGGGCGCATATGCATGGCCTTTTCTGCCCTCCCGGCGCACATGCGCGAATTCTGGCGCATATGCGTGCTACATTCTGCCACAAAACTCATTTTTAACTTCCGAATTAGCAAAAGTGGTAAACATAAAAGTTGTCGCCCTATGTGTTTTCTTGAATCTCCCCATATTTCAGGTCATTTGGAGGTCTGCGTAAAAAGTTATGCTCATTCTCCCAACATATGTCAGTGCAAGAACAACGAAACACATAACACTCTTGGCGTCACTTTTGGGCTCGTCTTCCCTAAGGATTTGAACAAAACTCAAAACGTGAAAGTTATGACCTTATATCTTATCTTTCTAATGGAAGTGACCTCACATAAATTGGATCAATATTCAAATCATTATGCTAAAACCCCTAACAACTTCCACAATTTCGTCTCATTTCCTGCAGTCCTATACTAACTTTCATTACACTATTTCTACCTACACCTCTTACTACCACTATTTTAACACATATTCATTCTTGATACACCATAGACAATATAAAAATCATGTTCAATCTCAATATTGATACTTCAATCATCACGTGAAATCTAATGAGCTAAATAACTACATAATAAACGACATAAACGCATTATTATCATTTGTACGAGTAACCGAGCATTACAATTCTCCCCTCCTTCAAAGAATTTCGTCCTCGAAATTTGACGTACCATATAGTTCACGATATCTTTGTTGGATCTCGTCTTCTCGCCCCCAAGTTGCTTCTTCAATTGCATGATTGCGCCATAATAATTTCACCAAAGGTATTTCCTTGCCTCGTAACACTTTTGATTTCCTATCGAGGATTTGGACTGGTCGCTCTTCATACAAAGAGATTCGATGCAAGCTCCAATGGTTCGTAATGAAGAACGTGAGAAGGATTGGCCAAATATTTCCGTAGCAAGGAAACATGAAAAACATTATGAACATTTGACAAGTTCGGTGGTAAAGCAACTCGGTAGGCCCTGTCTCCTATTCTTTCCAAGATTTCAAATGGACCGATATATCTTGGACTCAATTTTCCTTTCTTAACAAAACGCAAAATTCCCTTCAATGGTGATATTTTTACAAATACATGGTCACCAACCTGAAATTCCAATCGACGACGTCGCGCATCAGCATAGCTTTTCTGTCGACTCTGGGCAGTGTGTATTCTTTCTCTGATCTTGGTTACTAATTCAGCTGTCTGTTGTACCAATTCAGGGCCTAATAATTTCCTTTCTCCTATTTCATCCCAATGTACTGGAGATCGACATTTTCCACCATATAATGCAGTATATGGTGTCATTCCAATGCTTGACTGATAGCTATTGTTATATGTAAACTCAGCCAACGGTAGTTTACTGTCACAACTACCTGGGAAGTCAATAGTACATGCCCTCAACATATCTTCTAAGATATGATTCACTCGTTCTGATTGTCCATCAGTTTGAGGGTGGAATGCTGTGCTGAATGACAATTGAGTTCCCATAGCATGATGCAAGCTTTTCCAAAATGCAAATGTAAATTTGGGATCTCTATCTGATACAATGGACACTGGGATGCCATGAAGCCTCACTATCTCTTTGATGTATTCTTCAGCATATTGATTCATCGTGTAAGTGGTCTTCACTGGAAGAAAGTGAGTTGATTTCGTAAGTCGACCCACAATAACCCATATAGCATTGAATCCTCTTTGTGTTCTTGGCAAACCAAGGATGAAATCCATTGTGATATGTTCCCATTTCCACTCAGGAATGGGTAGTGGTTTCAGGAGTCCTGCTGGTATTTGATGTTCAGTCTTGACCTGTTTACAAGTTAGACATTGTGCAACAAATTGAGCAATGTCCTTTTTCATACCTGGCCACCAAAATGATGGTTTCAAATCCTTGTACATTTTTGTGCCTCCTGGATGGATCGAATAAGGAGTAGCATGAGCATCAATAAGAATGTCGGTTCTGATCGTTCCTTGCTTTGGCACACACAATCTCCCTCGATATGTCCATATTCCTTCCCCACTCAATTCAAAGTTCAGATTTCCTTTTTCTTCATCACGCTGCCTCAATTGCTGTAATTCATTATCTGTATTTTGTTCGACCTTAATCCTGTCTGCAAGCGTGGGTCGAATCCTGAAGGATGATAACTGGATTACAGCCCCTTTTGGAATAACATCTGAAACGACCCTAACTTCTAATTCATTTTAATTTACACTAGTTTTTTTTTTTTTTTTTGTAAAGTCATGCATAATTATTTCATCATGAATAAACTAGCATAAATAATCAAATAAACAAAACTCCATATCATCCATAATCATTCATGCGGAATAAGTAAAATAAGCATTAAAAATCTAAAATTAAAAGCGATAATCCATAAAATCATCAAAAGTCTTTAACATATGCGGAATTTATAGGTCCTCGGGTATGCACTGCGCCCTCCGGATACACCTCAAGACTCAACATCATCATTACCTGCAACCATTCAAACCTAGTGAGTCTAATGACTCAGCATGCTCAAACCTCATATAGCAAGTACATAAATATACAATCACATACATAAAAATTACTTTTACTAAAAATAGATTTTTCTATGCAATCATGAAACTTTCAAAATATGCAACTTTAGAAATCATGCTTAAAAATGAACCTTTTCTCTTTAAAATTATCCTTTTGATGTGAAGTCCGATCCACGAAAGTGACACCTCTTATTCGATTGATCAATCTATAAACCATAGTACTAGGCCGCCGGGTTCAACGTCCACGTTTTCGACGATCCCACCGACTATCATAAACATAACTTCACCGTTCACGTTTTCAACAGATCTGTTATCATTGAGATTCCCGCCCACGTTTTCGACGGTTCACTCCCTTCCTTAATTGCAAGTTCACCGTTCATGTTTTCAACGGATCCCTTATTATTGAGATTCCCGCCCACGTTTTCGACGGTTCATTCCCTCTTTTTATTCCAAGTTCACTGTTCACGTTTTCAACGGATCCCTTACTACCTTTTCGTCACAATCAATTCGCATTCCTCAAAAATATTTCGCTTTACCTTTTAATTTAATCAAAAATTCATAACTTTCCATATTCTTTAATTTTCCCAAAAATAGCTCATATCGTTCGTATACGTCGAAATTGCTAACAATGGCAAATACATGCAAATACGTTAAAAATTCTTAAAATAGCATATATCATGCATATATTTTAAAACTTCTAAAAATAACCTTTAACATGATCTGGAATTGTTTAAGGAAGTTGCAAACCACCCTCGTTTTCCTCGAACCGGCCGCACATATTTCAATGTTATACGTATCTGGACGACCCTAGACTTTGACTCAAGGAGAAAATTCAATTTTAAAACTTTAAAAATACCCAAAAATATCCAGTAGCTTTCTGGAAATTTAATCTTAGGTCCTACGTTTCAAAAACGACTCAATTCGCTCACCGGATGGATCGTTTGCCACCTTTTTTGCATTTTCGGTAAAACAAATGACCAAACTACCCTCCCGACTCGAACCAACCCGAGACCAGACCTTTATTAACATCCTAAGACACCATTTAAGTTGCTGGAAGTCCCCAAGCCCAAGTAAAAACCGAAATTAGGCTTTAGAATTTAACCTAGGCTCACTTCGCTCCTATTTTGACATGTTCAGGCAATTTACGACCCCGAATGGACCACGGCTTGAAATGACCTCGAACCAGGCCCTAGACACCTTCCTTAGACACTAAATAAGACCATGTTCAGGCCCCTTTTTGCACAGACCCAACACCCCAATCCCTAGACACCACGCACCAGCAGCACAGCGCATGCACTCTTGCGCAGCAGCAGCTCTTGCACGCAGCAGCAGCTGTTGCAGCCTTTTGGCTCGACCCTTGGCTAACTCCAGACCCTCACTAGGACCCTAAGGCAAGACCCTAGCCCCTGGTACAGCCCTTGAACCGACCCCTTAGCCCTAGGTACCGAACACAACCCAAACAAGCCAACAAGGCCAGTTTCTGGAAATTCGGTCGCAGCGCTTTGCCCGCTGGTATAGGCACTGTCTGCAACTCTCCAAGCCCTTCCTAGGACCCTAACCCTTCCCTCAAGACCACGGCTAGGACCCCATGCAGCCACCATGGCCGATGGACCCAAGCCGCCGCCCCTTAAACCACACGGCCTGCACACATTTGTGTGCAGGGATGAACAGCCCTATGGGGCTTCTTGGTTCACCCTTTTTCCCTTAAATCCTCTTCTTAAACATCTATACCAGCCCTCTCTTACCTTGGTTTGCATCCTTCCCTTAACAATTTAATAAACTTCAAAAATCTTTATGAAAACATGAGATGCACATGTAGGAAATTGAAAATCATCATCCTTGTAAACTTCACACACAAAATCAGAATACATGCAATAATATGGATTGAATGGTGCATCAAGAAGGGTTTGAAAACATGCCTTGATCCTCTATTCTTACAAGATACGAGAGACGGCGCGACGAGAGACGAACGAGAAGCGAAACTTTCCTCCTTCCCTTGTTTCCTCTAGGTTTTGGCCACCCCTAGGACTCTAGTGTGTGTTTGTGTGTGCTGGTGGTGTGAGAGACGTGAGTGATGGGGAAGGGTTGGGTAGGTTTTATTTAAATAAACCATTAAGTTGTTAATTGGGCTTAATTATTCATAATGGGTCCTATAATTAATTAATTAATTATCAACAAACTAGGCCCATTAAGGTGTTGATTAAATACATATTTAATCCACTAAAAAGTCCCAATAAAATTAAAAATATTTGGTGCTACTCGTTTCTAATATCGCACGCCCGGAACTACTAATTTTCTTCGTAAAAATTCGTTACCGAATAAATTCGTCCCTTACTATAAATTTATTTCCGCTTTCTTAATTTAGACTTTCTAAATATAGAATTTATATTTATAACTTTCTAAAAATAAAAACTTTAACAAAATCGTCCCCGGTTCTCTCGCCTTTGCCGTACATCGTGAATTCGACTTCAGAAGGTTCATATTCATAACATTCGATTAAATAATCATTTAACCATGCAAATACTTAAGCATGCTTCAAATAAATTTTCATGCATGCATGTGGTTAGTGTGTTCGAGTTTTCGGGCGTTACAACATCAATCTTCAAGTTCTGTAAATCCCATAAAATTTGTTCTTGTATTTGCATTGCAGCAATAAAACTGGACTTTCTACTTAATGCATCCGCAACAACATTGGCTTTACCTGGATGATAGTTAATAACACAATCATAATATTTTACTAATTCCAACCAACGTCGTTGTCTCATATTCAATTCTTTTTGGGTGAATAAATATTTCAAACTCTTGTGGTCCGCGTATATTTCACACCGTTCGCCATACAGATAATGGCGCCATATTTTCAATGCAAATACCACTGCTGCCTGTTCTAAATCATGTGTGGATAGTTCTTTTCATATTCGTTCAATTGTCTTGAGGCATAAGCAATTACCTTCCCGTGCTGCATTAAAACTGCTCCTAAATCTTGTTTCGAAGCATCACTGTATACCACAAAATCTCCTGGTCCTTCTGGTATAGCAAGGACTGGTGCTGATGTCAATTTTGCCTTTAACTCTTGAAAACTGTGATCACATGCTTCGTTCCATACAAATTTCACATTCTTTCTTATTAAAGCAGTCAAAGGCAATGCTATTTTAGAAAATCCCGCTATAAACCGACGGTAATAACCAGCTAACCCAAGAAAACTACGTACCTCAGTAACAGTGGTAGGTCGTGGCCAGTTATTAACAGCTTCAATCTTACTTGGATCCACTGATATGCCTTCTTTTGAAATGATATGACCCAAGAATGATACTTGTTCAAGCCAAAATTCACATTTCTTCCATTTTGCATATAAATGTTTATCTTCAAAGTTTTCAAAACTAATTCCAGATGTTCTCGATGCTCCTCTACAGTTCGTGAGTAGATAAGAATATCATCTATAAACACAATCACAAACTTGTTCAGAAATGGCTTGAAAATTCTGTTCATTAAATGCATAAAAGCTGCTGGTGCATTCGTTAGTCCAAATGCATTACAAGAAATTCATAATGCCCGTACCTGGTTTAAAAGGCAGTCTTTGAGATATCATTTGATTTCACTTTTAGTTGATGATAGCCTGATCGTAAATCAATCTTCAAAAAAATGGCAGCTCCTTGTAATTGATCAAACAAATCATCAATTTTGGGGAGTGGATACTTATTTTTGATTGTCACCTTGTTCAACTCCCTATAATCAATACATAAACGAAGGGTACCGTCTTTCTTTTTCACAAACAAAACAGGTGCACCCCACGGTGAAAAGCTCGGTCTAATAAACCCTTTATCAAGCAACTCCTGTAACTGTTCTTTCAATTCTTTCATTTCTGTAGGAGCTAATCGATAAGGAGCTTTTGAGATCGGATGAGTTCCTGCCACAACATCAATTACAAATTCGATCTCTCTATCTGGGGGTAAGCCTGTTACATCATGAGGAAATACTTCTGGAAACTCACACACGACATCTTTATCTTTTAGTTCACGAACCGGTGAATCAATAACTAAAACAGATGCTAAATATCCTTGACACCCCTTCTGTAATAATTTACAAGCCTTCATACAAGAGATTATCCGAAGAGGTAAGGATATACCTGCACTTGCTACTGTGAATGGTTCAGCTCCTACTGGTGCAAACTTGATCATCTTTATGCCACAGTCAATAGTAACTTTATACTTCGAGAGCCAATCCATTCCCAATATCACATCAAAATCCGTCATCCTCAGAACTATTAAGTCAACATACATCTGATGGCCTTGGACGTATATTGGACACTCTCTCACAATCTAGTCTGTCTGTAATTCTTGCCAAGAAGGTAAGGCTATGACGAGTTGTGTCTCTGTTTTACTTGCTGTAATGCCCAGTCTCCTTACAAGTAATTCCGAAATAAAGGAATGCGTGGCTCCTGAATCTAGTAAAACAATAACAGCAATACCAGAAATAAAGAACATACCAGTGATCATCGATGTATCCGCATCCACTTCTTCTTTGGTCATGGAGAAGAGGCGTCCCTGTACTTTCTCAGAACTTCCTGAACAATTCTTGGCGAGATGCCCTGGCTTCTTCCAACGATAACAGACATTAGAACCTTGCATACATTCCCCGCCATGAAGTTTGCCACATTTAGGACAAGGTGGTCTGTCCTGTTCTTTACGTGGAGGGGGACCCTTGCCACGTGATTCCTCTGGTCTAATTCCTTTGTTATCGGTCTTTTTGCCTTGTCCTGTTCCTTGACTCTTCTGAAAGTACTACTTCCTTCGTTGTTGCCTGTCTCTGTCAATGTCTTGCTCATCCTGTTCAGCCATAAGTGCTCTTTCCACTATCTCCCCATACGTAGCAACTTTCGACATTCGTATCTCTTTTAATTTCAGAGCAAAGTCCTCGCATGAAATGTTCGCCCTTATTGGTGTCATCTTGTGCAATATATGGTACATATTGGACTCCGACCTCAAATTGTTGTATGTATTCCGTCATTGACATGGTCCCTTGCTTTAAATTCAGAAAATCACTATCTTTCTTGGCTCGTACGTCTTTACTGAAATATTTGTTGTAAAACACAGTTTTGAAAGTTTCCCATTGTAATGACCGAGATTGTAGGTTGATAAAATGAAATTATGAAGTGTTGTATGAAATGAAGACCGCACCCGCGCCTTAAACAAGACCGCACCCGCGGCCATTTATTTTGAATTTCAGAATGTGTTGGCGAAGCAACACATCACCCACGCTATGAAAAGGACTGCACCCGCGGTTGATGGGCAGTAGGCTGGAGAATTGTGTGTGAACCCACACCGCACCCGCGGTGCGGAAGTGACCGCACCTGCGGTCGAATTTTCTAATTTGTTGGATGGCATGCCGAAGGTTGAGTGCACCCGCGGTCTAGGAAACAGCGCACCCGCAGTCATACGTGTTTGCTGAAAAATCAAACACTTGGCCTTAACAATTCAATATAATGAGTTGTCCTTTATTCCTTTCATTCTTCAGCAGACAGAATCGAGAGATTCAGGGAGAAAGCTTCAAATTTCTTGTGCTCTTAAGCTTGTGATTTTGAAAGATTCACATATCTAAACTTCAATCCAAACATAGATTTGTGCTCATTGCATCAAAGGTTACAAGAGGATGTAAGTATTATTAAGTTTCAGCATGTTTTGAAAGTGAGAGATTTGGGAAATTAGATTTTGATGGTTAATATGTGTTCTTGTGAGTATAGTGATTGTGGAAATGCAACCGGATCGAAGAATGAACACATCATGCTATTATTATGATTTTTCAGCATATATGGAGTTGAGATATACTGATTTCAGAATTGATATTATGTTCTAATAAGGCTTGTGAGTTGTTGATATTGAGTATGTTGTGTTGATATGACTGGTATCGAGAAACTACGCTGTTATGCCCTTGAATTGTATCGAGATGTATTATTGATTCACATTTGTGTTGAATGGAGTTGAAGATTGATAGAATGTGTATCGACATTGTTATTTCAGATTTGATATTGTCAGATTCGACATCGAGATTTCGAGTACGATAAAGACTGTGCGACGAAAGGTATAATGCAATGTTTGATTTGGGAAGACACAACTCAAATGAGATTCGATTTGAGTTTCCCAAAATCACATACTTGTTATGTTTGTACTTCATATTATTTTATATATATATGTACCGAGATAGGAGAGTCATTGGTAGATACGTCAATTTCTAAACGTTCGGTGATATCGAAGCATAAGGGAAGATTCACTCCGATTGTAGAATTCGATATAGACAGGACCGAAGTTTAGGAATAAAATGTAACGCCACCCCGATTGGGAGAGTAGGTGGGAGACCTGTTACATCTTATTCACACCGGGATCCCTAGAATTAGATATGAATTGAGTCAAAGATATGAGTTTGATTTACATTGCTTGACTTATTCTGATTATGTTTTATAGTCTATAAGATGAATTATTGTTGATTACATTCATGATAGTATGTTCATGATTTATATTGTGTATATGCATGTATACATGTTTTATACTGGGATTTGTTCTCACCAGAGTTTCCGGCTGTTGTTGTGTCTGTATGTGTGCATAACAACTGGTGGGGCAGGATCAGGGTCAAGACAACGATGAGAGATTGGGATAGCGTGGAGATTACGGGCATAACAGATGAGCTAGGAGTGTTTACATTTGATATGTAATGTATTTTAAACACTAGTTGTATGGATGTACTAAACCAAAATATGTATTTATGTTTGTTGAAATAAAATAGAGAAATATCTTGTGTTTGTTTTAGATACATTTGATTTAATGTTAAAAGCAAAATTTTGACCCACATTTTCTAAGAAGATCCAATTAATCCCAAAAAGAATTGAGTTAGAGCCCGGGTCCCCACGACAGGTGGTATCAGAGCGATAGATCCTTTAGACTGAGATAGAATAGAATGAGCGGGGTATATCGAGTTGTCTTCCTTGCTTTTGTGTGCCAGCATGATTTATTGCTTTCCCTATTACATGTTGTGTTGTTATCTGAATTGATTTAAAGCATGTATTCGCAAAGATTTAATCAGAACCGATTCTGGATCAGAGGTATATGATCAGAGGACGGCTGAGACAGATTATATAGATTATGCACTAATCTGTTTGATAATCAGATATGCCGCCTCGACGAGTACCGCAACCAGTAGCAGGTCGGGTACCAGAACAGGACAGTACATCCAATGATCCGATGGATGTTACTACTACACCGATTGAGACCTTGTTGAAATGGTTTCAGTCTTTTCGGCCACCGACACTGAAAGGTACAGAAAATGCAGTCGAGTGTGAAAGTTGGCTAGAGGACATCTAGATGCTATGTGAATCCCTTGAGTACACTGATGACCGACGAGTGAAATTAGTTGGACATCAACTGCAAGAAGTAGCAAAGAACTGGTGGATTACTATGAAGAGAGCATTGGAGCACCGTGGCACACAGATTACTTGGAAGGTGTTCAAGACTGATTTTTATCAGCGATTCTTTCCCGTGTCCTACCGAAAAGATAAGGGTGCCGAGTTCGCTAATTTAAGACAGGGACAACTGAACATCGAAGAGTATGTTGCCAAGTTCTCGTCATTGCTCAGATTTGCTCCTCATGTTGCCGAGAATGAAGAGGCCGTTGCGGATCAGTTTATTAATGTCTTGAATCCAGAAATCTTTACCTTGGTAAATACCGGTAGGCCCAACAACTTTACTGATGCGTTGAACCGTGCCAAGGGAGCGGAAGCTGGACTACTTAGGCAATGAATTATTCCCTATGTCGCTCCGACCCATAGACCGCTACTACCTGCAGTTCAACCCCCTCCCCGATTTGAGAGCGGTGGTAGCAGCAGCGGGAGGAAAGATCAGCTGAAAGCAAAGGGAAAATAGTTCAAGAGATCAGGGAGCAGTTCGTCGAGCTCCAATGGGTCCCGACAGAGAGGTCCTGGCCAGAGTACAGAGTATACAGGTGTATATTGCAGTTTTTGTGGAGGCAGACATGCCACAGAGCAGTGTCAGGATGTTATGGGTCACTGTAACATCTGTCGACAGCAGGGACACTTTGCCAGGGTTTGTCCTCAGAAAGGCGTACAACAAGCTCAAAGTGTAGGAGCATCTAGTTCAGTAGCTCAGCCTGAGAGGCGAGCTTCATCATTCATTCCTTTCAGCCCACTCCTACACAGACCCAGCCCCGAGCCAGAGGTAGCCAGCCTCCCAGACAACAGGCTCAGGTGTTTGCATTGACAGATGAGCAAGCCCAAGATGCACCAGATGATGTGATCGCAGGTAACTGTTTTCTTTGCGGTTATCCTGCCTATGTTTTGATAGATACAGGTGCATCTCATACATTCATATCAGAACGTTTTGGATTATTACATTCATTGCCTGTCGAAGCATTAGCTACTGTAGTGTCTATCTCTTCTCCGTTGGGAAGTGGTCTTATATCTGTGACTTCTGTTAGACATTGTATACTTCAGTTTGAAGGTCATGAGATTGATTTAGATTGTATTGTGCTTGGGATAGCTGATTTTGATTGTATTGTTGGGATTTATATGTTAACCAAGTACCGAGCCACTGTAGACTGTTTCCAAAAGCTTATCAGGTTCAGACCAGAGATGGCTGACGAGTGGAAATTCTATGGTAAGGGTTCCAGATCTCGGATTCTCTTAGTATCTGCTTTGACTATGAGTAGATTGTTGCAGAAAGGAGCAGAGGGGTTCCTTGTATATGCAGTAGATCTACTGAAATCGAGCCCAGCATTGGCAGATCTGCCAGTGATACGTGAGTTTGCTGATGTATTCCCCGATGAGATTCCAGGGTTACCTCCAGCTCGAGAGGTAGATTTTAGCATTGATCTCATACCAGGTACAGTTCCTATATCTCAAGCTCCTTATAGAATGACACCTATTGAACTGAAAGAATTGAAGATCGATGATTTATTTGATCAATTGCAGGGATCCTCTGTTTATTCTAAGATTGATTTGAGATCCGGATATCACCAGCTGAGAGTCCGAGATGTTGATATACCGAAGACATCATTCCGAACCAGGTATGGACATTACGAATTTATTGTCATGCCTTTTGGTTTAACGAATGCACTAGCGGTGTTTATGGGATTGATGAACCATGTTTTTCAGAGGTATTTGGATGAGTTTGTTATTGTTTTTATTGATGTTATTTTGGTGTACTCGAGAAATGAGACTGATCATGCCGAGCATTTAAGAATTGTGTTGAAGACGCTGAGAAATGAGAGATTATATGCTAAACTGTCAAAGTGTGAGTTCTGGTTGAGACAGGTTGTCTTCTTGGGTCATATTATATCTGGAGACGGTATCTCTGTTGATCCGAGTAAAGTGGAAGCTGTGATCAGTTGGCCTAGACCGATTTCTGTGCCAGAGATACGCAGTTTCATGGGTCTAGCAGCCTACTATCGATGATTCATTAAAGATTTCTCCAGTATTGCGAAGCCAATTACCCAGTTGACATAGAAGGATGTGCCATTTGTGTGGTCTGAAGCCTGTGAGTCTAGCTTCTTAGAGTTGAAGAGACGACTGACCAGTGCTCCAGTATTGACGATACCTTCAGGTACTGGTGATTTCGTTGTATATTGTGATGCATCTCACAGAGGGTTAGGATGTGTTCTTATGCAGCGAGGGCATGTGATTGCATTTGCCTCGAGACAGGTGAAGCCACACGAGATTCGATACCCAATTCATGATCTTGAATTGGCGGCTATCGTATTTGCACTAAAGATCTGGCGTCACTATATATATGGCGAGAAATTTGAGATCTACTCTGATCACAAAAGCCTGAAGTATTTATTTTCTCAGTCAGAGTTGAACATGAGACAACGAAGATGGCTCGATTTGTTGAAAGATTTCGATTGCGAGATCAAGTATTATCCAGGAAAGTCTAATGCAGCAGCGGACGCCTTGAGTCGAAAGGTATGTGCTCTGTCCTTATCGACGATAGGTGTTTCGAATTTAGTTGAAGATTGTTGTTTGTCTGGTTTAGCATTTGACACAGATAGTAGACCATTGAGAATTGCTACGATTCAAGTTGAGCCAGACTTGATTATGAGAATTAAAGCAGCACAAAGAACTGATCAAAATATTCAGAAGTCGATTCAGATGGTCAGATCAGGACATCAGTCAGAATATCAAGTACTTGATCATGTTCTGTATGTGAATAACCGTCTTGTAGTGCCAGATATTTCAGATTTGAAACAGCAGATATTGTCAGAAGCGCACTTGTAGTCGGTTTAGTATTCATCCGGGTGGCAGGAAGATGTATAACGATCTGAAGAAACAATTCTTGTGGAAACAGATGAAGTCAGATATTGCAGAATTTGTGTCTAAATGCTTAAACTGCCAACAGGTGAAGGCAGAGAGAAAGAAGACCGGAGGTTTACTTCAGAGTCTATCTATTCCTGAATGGAAATGGGACCACATTTCCATGGATTTTGTTACGAATTTACCACGATCATCCCGGGGCTGTGATGCGATTTGGGTTATTATTGACAGATTGACCAAATCAGCTTGTTTTATTCCGTACAGAATGACGTAGCGACATGATCAGATGGCTGAGATATATGTCAGAGAGGTAGTCAGATTGCATGGTGTGCCGAAGTCTATCGTATCGGATCGTGATCCCCGATTCACTTCACATTTCTGGCACAGTTTGCAGCAGGCTTTGGGTACGACATTGCATCTGAGTACTGCTTATCATCCCCAGACAGAAGGACAGTCAGAGCGGACTATCCAGACTCTAGAGGATATGCTTAGAGCTGTAGTGCTAGATTTTGGCACTAGTTGGCAGGATTCACTACCACTTTGTGAATTCTCGTACAACAACAGCTATTAGACGAGCATTGAGATGGAACCGTTTGAAGCTTTGTATGGCAAGAAGTGCAGATCGCCGCTGTATTGGGATGAC
This sequence comes from Primulina eburnea, assembly GCF_022965805.1. Classification (NCBI taxonomy): domain Eukaryota; kingdom Viridiplantae; phylum Streptophyta; class Magnoliopsida; order Lamiales; family Gesneriaceae; genus Primulina; species Primulina eburnea. Next base: position 14,512,434 of record NC_133107.1, read on the forward strand.
ATCTCAGAAGTACTAGAATTGGGGCCCGATATGATTCGTGAGATGACTGAAAAGGTAAAGATAATTCATAAGAGAATGAAGACGGCACATGATAGACAAGCCAAGTATGCAAATATCAGACGTAGACCATTAGTATTTGAACAGGGAGATAGAGTATTCTTGAAGATTTCTCCATTCAAAGGCGTTGTCAGATTTGGTAAACGCAGGAAGTTGTCTCCTAGATACATTGGTCCGTATGAGATTCTAGAGAAGATTGGTGATCGAGCATATCGACTTAATCTTCCTCCTTCTTTATATGGGATACATGACGTTTTTCATGTATCGATGCTGCGTAGATACATACCTGATGCTTCTCATGTCATTCAGCCTAACGAAGCCGAGCTTGACGAAACACTCAGTTATGTTGAGCAACCATTACAGATTCTGGATCGAAAAGAAAAACAGCTCAGAACAAAGACTATTCCGCTAGTGAAAGTTCAGTGTAGTCGTCATGGCACTGAAGAAGCAACTTGGGAAACAGAATCAGAGATGAGACAGAGATATACCGAGCTATTCTTATGATGTGAGTATTTATTCAGTTTGATCATATTGTTTCTTGTATATACTTTGATTGATTGATTGCGAGTTCGAGGACTAACTCTTATCTAAGAGGGGGAGAAATGTAATGCCCGAGATTGTAGGTTGATAAAATGAAATTATGAAGTGTTGTATGAAATGAAGACTGCACCCACGCCTCAAACAAGACCGCAACCGCGGCCATTTATTTTGAATTTCAGAATGTGTTGGCGAAGCAACACCGCACCCGCTCTATGAAAAGGACTGCACCCGCGGTTGATGGGCAGTAGGTTGGAGAATTGTGTACGAACCCACACCGCACCCGCAGTGCGGAAGTGACCGCACCTGCGGTCGATTTTTCTAAATTGTTGGATGGCATGCCGAAGGTTGAGCACACCCGCGGTCTAGGAAACAGCGCACCCGCGGTCATACGTGTTTGCTGAAAAATCAAACACTTGGCCTTAACCATGCAATATAATGAGTTGTCCTTTATTCCTTTCATTCTTCAGCAGACAGAACCGAGAGATTCAGGGAGAAAGCTTCAAATTTCTTGTGCTCTTAAGCTTGTGATTTTTAAAGATTCACATATCAAAACTTCAATCCAAACATAGATTTGTGCTCCTTGCATCAAAGGCTACAAGAGGATGTAAGTATTATTAAGTTTCAACATGTTTTGAAAGTGAGAGATTGGGAAATTAGATTTGATGGTTATTATGTGTTCTTGTAAGTATAGTGATTGTGAAAATGCAACCGGATCAAAGAATGAACACCACATGCTATTATTATGATTTTTCAGCATATATTGAGTTGAGATATACAGATTTCAGAATTGATATTATGTTCTAATAAGGCTTGTGAGTTGTGGATATTGATTATGTTGTGTTGATATGACTGGTATCGAGAAACTACGCCGTTATGCCGTTGAATTGTTTCGAGATGTATTATTGATTCACATATGTGTTGAATGGAGTTGAAGATTGATAGAATGTGTATTGACATTGGTAGATACGTCAATTTCTAAACGTTCGGTGATATCGAAGCATAGGGGAAGATTCACTCCGATTTTAGAATTCGATATAGACAGGACCGAAGTTTAGGAATAAGATGTAACGCCACCCCGATTGGGAGAGTAGGTGGGAGACCTGTTACATCTTATTCACACCGGGATCCCTAGAATTAGATATGAACTGAGTCAAAGATATGAGTTTGATTTACATTGCTTGACTTATTCTGATTATGTTTTATAGTCTATAAGATGAATTATTGTTGATTACATTCATGATAGTATGTTCATGATTTATATTGTATATATGCATGTATACATGTTTTATACTGGGATTTGTTCTCACCGGAGTTTCCGGTTGTTGTTGTGTCTGTATGTATGCATAACAACAGGTGGGACAGGATCAGGGTCAAGACAACGATGAGAGATTGAGATAGCGTGGATATTACGGGCATAGCAGATGAGCTAGGAGTGCTTACATTTGATATGTAATGTATTTTAAACACTAGTTGTATGGATGTACTGAACAAAAATATGTATTTATGTTTGTTGAAATAAAATAGAGAAATATCTTGTGTTTGTTTTAGATACATTTGATTTAATGTTAAAATCAATATTTTGACCCACATTTTCTAATGAAGATTCAATTAATCCCAAAAAAATTGAGTTAGAGCCCGGGTCCCCACACCCATGTCAATGGTCCAACCGGTAATGCCACTCTAGCACTATCCCACCATATCCTTTCATGCTTTGTTAACAAAAAGATGGCACAAGTGACTTTATCAGCATCTTCCATATGAAGATAGGAGAAGATGACTCCAATGACTTAATCCACTCTTCTGCTACTGCTGGATCAGTGCTTCCCATGAATTCAGGAGGATTCAGACGTCGAAAACGATCATATACGTCTGTCTTAACAGGCACATGTCTGTGTACTATGGCTTGTGCTTGCGCCTGTTCATGAGTAGACCGTTGCATCTCTAGTAGCTGCTGTATTTGTTCACCATGAACTTTTGCTTGTTGTTGGAGTAATTGAGCGAATTCATCTATCGGTTGTGGCGCACTGCCCTTACCTTCGACTGCTGGGGCCTTTCCCTTAGATGACTCTCCTTCATGTACTTTACGTTTCGGTGGCATTGTCGCTTATCTTAACCTACATGTAGGATACATAGACATATAACTTAGCATAAACTATGAAATGAAAAGATACTTACTTGCCGAGTTCCCCATGTATGGATGAAGTGCAGTGTTTTCCCTGTCGAAGAACCGTGGGCTCTGATACCACTCTAGATTGTCACACCCTTACTCTATGATGAATATGATGACATGTTTTGAAGGAAGATAGTTGGTTGTCACTAAATACGATGATACGATGACATGTAAGGCCAGGGCTCAGTGAAAGGGTGATAATGTCTCTGATATCTCCATCGTCGGGTACCACAGTTATACTTAGATGGATCCATCGACTAATACGATGATACAAAAGTCATAACTATTGAACGAAATTCAAATAAAGAAAATGAATACGTGCTGTGTCAAAAGCCAATCTGGTGCCCAAGGCTCTGTGCAAGCTCTTCCAGAATTCATAAGTAAACCTCGGGTCACGATCAGATACAATTGACAGACGGATACCATGAAGTCTCACAATCTCAACTACATAGACTTCAACATACTGGTTCATTGTAAACGTTGTCTTGACCGGAAGAAAATGAGCCGACTTGTTTACCCTGTCAACAATCACCTAGATGGAGTTGTAAGCCTTTGGTGTTCTTGGAAGTCCCGTTACGAAGTCCATTGTGATGTGCTCCCACTTCCACTGAGGTATTGGGAGAGATTGCAAAGCTCCAGCAGGTCTTTGATGCTCAATCTTTACCTGCTGATATGTTAGACATTCAGATATAAACTTTTCGATATCACTTTTCATACCTGGCCACCAGTATATACGTCGGAGATCCTGATACATCTTGGTACTACCTGGATGTATCGAGTATGGCGCGGTATGAGCCTATGTCAAAACATCCCGACAAATGTCATTACCACTAGGGACACATATCCGACCTCTCAATATTAACAAATCATCATTGTTCATCGCGAACTCTGTATTTCCTTTCTTATCGACTTTGGGTCGCAATTCCATCAATTGATTATCATTAGGTTGCTCCGGACTTATCCTATCTGTCAAAGTAGGTCGAATAACCAAAGATGAAAGTCTAGCGATGGTCCCATGCTCTACTATAGCGATCTCGCTCCTCTGAAGATCCAATAACAACGGCTTCTGAATCAATGAGCTCAAAGAAGAAACTGACTTGCGGCTCAAAGCATCTGCAAAAACGTTTGCTTTACCTGAGTGTTAGCTAATGGTCACATCATAATCTTTAATTAGTTCTAACCACCTCCTCTGCCACATATTAAGTTCCTTCTGTGAGAATATATATTTCAAGCCCTTGTGATCTGTGAAAACTTCACATTTCTCGCCATATAGATAAGGCCTCTATTTTCAATGCGAATACCACAGCAGCCAACTCAAGATCGTGGGTGAGATAATTCTTCTCGTAGTCTTTCAACTGACGAGAAGCATAAGTGATTACTTTCCCACGCTGCATCAATACAGCTCCAAGTCCCATATTTGACGCATCAGTGTATACAATAAAATCTTCAGTACCGCACGGAAGTGCTAGGATAGGGGCTGATGTCAAATTGTCTTTCGACACTTGAAATCCATGTTGGCACTCGTTTGTCCACTCAAACTTTACTGCTTTCTTCGTCATATTGGTTAATGGCAGGGCTATTTTGGAGAAATTTGCAATAAAACGTCGATAATAACCTGCCAAACCAATAAAACTATGCACCTCGGAAACTGTCGTCGGAATAGGCCATTGTTTAATCGCTTCAATATTAATGGGATCCACTGCAATGCCGTCTCTCGAAACGATATGGCCAAAAAATGATACTTGCTCTAACCAGAATTCGCACTTTTTCAAATTCGCGTATAACTGCTTTTCGCTCAATAACTACAATTCAGTTCTGAGATGGTCAGCATTAAGTTTCCGAGTCTTGGAATAAATCAGGATGTCATCAATGAAAACGATAATGAAGCTATCCATATATGGCTTGAAGACCCGATTCATTAGATCCATGAAGACATACGGAGCGTTCATCAACCCGAATAACATGACCAAGAACTCATAATGGCTGTACCTGGTTTTGAATGCAGTTTTAGGGACGTCAGCTTCCCTAACTTTTAGCTGATAATAACCAGAACGTAGGTCGATCTTTGAAAACAATGTCGCTCCCTGTAGCTAATCAAAGAGATCGTCAATACTCAGCAAGGGATATTTATTCTTTATCGTTACTTTGTTGATCTCTCTGTAATCAATGCACAACCGCAAAGATCTATTTTTCTTTTTGACAAATAAAACCAGAGCTCCCCACGGAGAAGAAATCGGACGAATAAATCCTTTGTCTAATAGATCCTGCAACTTTCATTCTTTAGCTCCTTCATTTCGTATAGTCGGGTCCATTCGGTAAGGAGCTTTAGAAATCGGAGCAGTACCTGGAACCACGTCAATAAAAAAATCAACTTCACGGTCAGGTGACAATCCAGGCACATCATATGGAAATATATACAAAAAATCCCAAATTACCTCAATCTCATTCAACTTTATCGTCATCTCAGTATTTACATATATCACAACAGCTAAAAACCCCCCGACACCCCTTTGATAACATTCCCTGAGCTTTGAAACAACAAATACAAGGAGTGCCAAGCGAAATACCTGAACTCTGGAAAATCCCGCTATCATCATCTTCTGCAGAAAATCGCACTGTTTAGCCACGCAATCAATAACGGCACGATATGACGATAGCCAGTTCATTCCCAAAATAACATCAAATGCCACCATGGGAATAATAATAAGATCATCAAAATAGATTTTCTCATTCACTTGTACTGTACAACCTTTAAGAATACTAGAAGGCCATAATTCGTCTCCCGATGGCAACAAAATACTATAGTGGTTGGGTTCATAAGATGGAACAACATTCAAGGAGCGCAAGAAAATTTAAGACATAAAGGAATGCGTAGCACCAGTGTCAATCAATGTAATAGCGGCCTTGCCTGAAATTAAGATAATACCTGATATAACAGAAGAATCAGGATTTGCGCCTTCTTTGGTCATTGTGAAGATTCTGCCTTGAACCCTGTCTTTTCCTTTCTCACCTTTTACCGGACAATTTTGATAACATGTCCAACACCTCCACAACAAAAGCATCGATTACTTCCAACCAAACACTCACCTGTATTCACTTTGCCACATTTTGGACATACAAGTCGATCATATGTAGGCGGTGGCATAGGAGCTTTGGGTCGATGTTCCTCTTTTTCTTTACCTCTGAACTTGTCCTTACCTTTCCATCCGGTTCTTTGGCCCTTATCAGATAATTCTTGGCGCTTCAATTGTCTTTCTCTTTCAATATCCTTCTCGTCCTGCTCGGCCATCCTTTCTTTTTCAACAATCTCTTTATATGAAGCAGCTTTAGACATTTGAACGTCTCTTTTAATTTCAGCCCGGACACCTCTTAGAAAATGCTCGCACTTTTCAATGTCATTTCTAGCCAGTTATGGGGCAAACTGACACCCCTCTTCGAATTTGAGAATACACTCTTGCATTGACATATTTTCTTGGTTCAGTTCTAGAAATTCCTTCACTTTTTGACTTCGAACATCTCGAGGAAACTATTTGTCGTAGAATAAATCTTTAAACTCCTGCCGCTTGAGTGCCGAGACATTAACTGATACCTTGGTGGCATCCCACCAAATTCTCGTCATCTTGGTCAGTAGAAAAAATGGCACAGCTGACTCGATCATTATCGTAAACCTGCAGATAATCATAAATGGCATCCACAGCTTTGACCCATTCCAATGCAACCATGGAATTCGTGCTACTATCAAATTCTGGTGGCTTCATCTTACAAAATCTTTCATATGCGCCTTTACTACTGGGCTCGGGCCTCACTTGCTCTCTCTCTCTCTCTCCCTCGCCTACATTCTGCATCCGCAAGAGATGCTGGATTTGCTCACCGTGTACCTTGTCCTGTTCTTTCAGTAACTTGCTAAATTCATCAACCACTCTATATGATGAACTATCCTTCCCCTTCTGATGCTTTACGCTTAGGCTCCATGATCCTATGATACATATTAGTTTAAAACCATTTCCAGACATAACATATCATAATTATTGAGGCTACACATCCATATTATATCAAATGATGTAGGTACTATCATACCGAATTGTCGACAGCAGAGGAAGTCATATGCCAAATCATTGGTCCGAAAATCTCGGCTCTGATACCAATAAATGTAACACTCGTGACTAAATTGCATAATTAGAGCGGAAGCTTATAAATATAATTTGGAAAAAATTTGTAATTTTTAAAATTTGGGCAGCATCTCCCCGCAAATAGGACATGCCACCTGTCTCAAGAAAAACATAAAATACATACAAAAGATTTCCATATCCATCAAATACCATTTAATTCAGTAACTACACATATTTCTGATTCAAATGCAAAACAAGATTTTCAATGTTTCCCAAAATAACCAAAAGCTTAACATATCAAAGTAGCATCCAACCACTATCTCCTAAGTTTGGCATATGTCCTTCACTCGCTTCGAAAACTCAGGGATGATCAATCTTTCTTACCTGTGGCTGCATCACATGAACATAACTGGAATGAGTATAAAACTCAGCAAATGGAATCTATACTAACAAGATACCTATATATCATTTTATTGTAAAACATAAAATGTATAGCCTCACTTTCATTTTGTTTAAAAACATTATCCATCTCATTTCATAAATGTCGAATCATCATTAATATCATCTGTCAAGAATCATAATACAACAATACATAGGGATGATATTCATTTCATTGATTAACTAAATAATTGATAGTTCTTATAAGATAGTTCATTCATTTCTAACCCTCTTTGTAAAAACGAATCTTATAGGAGGGACATGTACCTTTGCATAAAATGCATCTTATAATAGAGCACATGTTTTCATCGTTATTTGGCCAATTACATTGTGGATTTAGAATTGCCAGAGGCAACACCGCTACTATCACTATCAATCCCATCATTCAATCATATAAAACTTCATTCAAACATTTTGTCGAACATCTTAGAGGCATCCCGTAAAGTTTAACTCCTTTCATTCAAAAATGCATATAATTGCACTATGATATATACATATTTACATATATATATCATGAATGAAATTTGAAATGAGTTAACGTCATAAAATCATCAAAACACATACATATAGGATCATGTGATGCATTGAAGAAATTATTCCACTTACTACACTTGGAGAACTTGGTTTCCTAAACCTTGACGATGATCCTACAACAATAAACCCCATAGATAACCATGAATACCAAAATAATAACCTTAAATTACCATTTAATCCAATACATCCATCACAACTATCATGCCCTAACTCCAACATCTTCAATAACTCAAGAACAAGAAGAAAAACCACTTACCTTTGCTCCTTTCCTTACTAAAATGAAGTTCCAACTCCGGATTGAAGATTAATTGCTTGATTGAATGAGAGAAGAAGAGGAAGATGAAGAACCCTAGCTTAGAATCGATGGAGAAGAGAAAGGAACATAATGGAAATGAAGAAAATGAGAGTCTCATTCGATTTTATGCCTTAATTCACCCAAAACACGGTTTTCCACTGTACAAGGCGCTAGGCGATCACGTTTTACCGCCTTAGCGTGGACCTTACAGTCCGGAACCCAAAAATACAGATCGAGGCGCGCTGGGCCGATCTAACGTTACCGCCCTAGCGCGGCACCTGTTTTCCCGGCACGCGCTCTGCGCACATCCTCTCCAAAGATTGCTCCAACAATGCCTCTTCCCTTCATAATCTGAGAAAGTGGTAAACATGAAAGTTGTATCTATATGTATTGGCTTGCATCTCCAAATTGACTCATGTCATTTGAAGGTCTGAGTAAGGAGTTATGGTAAATCTATCAACATGTGTAACTAGAGGAACGACGATAGACACGACACACTTCGGGATGCTTTTGGCTTGTCATCAACAATGATTTGAAGAAAACTCAAAACATGAAAGTTATAGCCTTATGTCATATCTTTCTAATGGAAGTAGCCTCACATCATTCGGATCAATATACACAACATTATGCTAAAACCCACAACTACTGCCAAAGTTTCATACGTTTTAGCACTTACAATACTTATTTGGCTAAAGATCAACTTTCTATTCTACCTATACATTCTTTGTTTCATTCTATATCATTCAATACCATTCATATCATATCTTGAAGCCATAAACCATCACCATTACATCACATATCCCAAACGATCATCATAATAAACTATAAAAAGAATAATGATCATACTTAATCATAATCATTACCTTACATCATATGCATACGAATGTCTGGGTGTTACAGAGCACCTCTCCGTATTGAAACCACGTGAAGATTGTACAGTTGAAGACAAAAGGAAAGCAAACTTGGACAATGTGGCGAATAATACTTTGTATAAAACATTGGACAAAAATATTTTCTGCAAAATCAAGATGTGCAAAACTGCCAATGAAATTTGGGAAAAGCTGATGCAGCTATGCGAGGGCAATGAGTAGACAAAGGAAAAACTCTCAGTCGCAGTACAAAAGTTTGATAATCTCAAATGAAGATTGGAGAATTAATGAACGAGTTAGCAACATTATAAATGAACTGAATGCACTAGGGAAATTGTATTCAATTAAAGAAATTGCTTTGAAAGTTGTTCATGGTCTTCCCAAAGAATGGGATGTTAAAACAATGGTAATGTGAGAATCCGAAGACCTAAACAAAGTGAAATTACACGATTTATTTGCCGATCTCAAAGAATACAAATTCTAACTGCAGACAAGATATGGAGAACCATCGACTCCACCAGTTACAACTGCTCTCATCGCCTTAAAGCTTTAACCAACTGTTTCAACTGAAAAATTTGTAGAACAGTTGAGCAATGATGTCATGTCATTGTTCATCAAGAAATTTGAAAGGTTTATGAAAAAGAACCAGGGATTCTTCCAAAGACATTCTCACAAGAATATTTTCAAGGAAGAACCAAATGTTTGCTACAACTGTCGCAAGACTGGACATTGTTTTACTGACTGTCCTAATCCAAAGAAGGATAGTCGACATTCAACTGATAAAAAAAAAGTCATTTGAGAAGACGAGGAGAGCTAAGGATGACAAGAGAACATTCATGAAGAAGCATGAAGCTCTATTAGTCGAAGAAAGCAAATCCAAATGGACTGAAACTAACAGTAAAGAATCAAAAACTAAAAGCTCGAGCAGCTTCATCGATGAAGAAGAAGTAAAATGCCCAATGGCTTATTATACAGAACTGGAATCAAGCAGCGATGAGGTATTTGATTTCAGCTCAACTAATTTTACACTGGAAGAACTTATTTCCATAATACACGACATGATTAATGAGTGTCACAAACTTGCTCTCTCATTTGAGAAGGACAAAGCTAAGCAAACTGATCATCAAGACAATAAAAACTGAAACTAATCATTATGAATCAGTTGAATTGTTGAGTCTAAGAAAGGATATTGTTGAGCTAAAAACTGAAATGAATGAGAACCAATATGTGATTCAGCAGCTGGAGCTTGAGAATTCAAGACAAACTGATCTGATTCTAGCTTGGAAAAAGTCATCAATCGTATTGACTGAAATGTATGATTTGCAAAAATCAGTTACTGACAAAATTGATTTAGGCTTTAATAGCCAAGATGAATCTTCAACCAGTGGTACCAAGCCAAAATGAACATGTGCAAAGGGAAGTATATTCACTTTGTAAAATAAGTTACGTCACATGAACAATCGAAGCCAAGTAAACCAGTTGAACAAAAGATTGGTGATAAGAACAGGGCTAAGAGGTATGGAATCAAATATAGTGATCAAGCAAAACTTGCACTTTAAAATCCTCAATAAAATTTATAAAATTCGAGCTTGAAATAATCTCAATTGCACGATGTCAAGTAATAATTTAGTGTACCAAAGTACGAGTATCGTTCCACTAGACTGAATTTTGCAATTATTATTCTCAGTTATTAAAATATTTAGCAACAACAATTTAGATGATTGTCTACTATTACTATGATTAAATAAAAATTCAAAGAAATGATTGACAACTTAAAAGATGAGATAAATAAGATAAATGATTGAGGAAATATTCAATAAGAAATGAATTTTTTGGGAATCTCGGTTCACTTACCCATCGTCATTTACATAATTCATTCGACAGTGATCTACGCTTCCGACAAGATTCCCTATCCTATTGAACACGCCCTCTCAAGCTATGCCAAATAATTCTACTCAGTGAAGTAATTAAATCTTTTTAATTATTTTTAAAAGGTGAATTGCATGTTTTTCCATGAAATCTCCTAGCTTTCGCCCTACTGGACTACGACTATCGACGCGTATCCGACATCATATTTCTATGTAAATTATTGTAAATTCACGGGTTATGCTACCCGTTCCTATCATGGGCTATTTTCTCAAACTCACTCGCAATATTAAATCGTTATTAAATTTAGCTACGCTTCAACAACGCAATGAAAATAATAGCACAATCAATAATAAATAAAAAGTCGATATGTGAATTAACTAAACTCGGTTGCAGGGTAGGATCCCCTTAAATCCCAAAAAATAATGAAAATTAGATACTCAAAGTCATTATCAAACTAAATCAATATTTAAATAGAAAGAAATTAAACTAGAATTATGAGTCGTGACTAAAATGCAAAGAACAGTACCCGGAAATCTTGGAATCTTCACTCCAAGCCTTCTTCTCTCTTCCCAAGCTCCTTCGCTGCTGAATAATCATCCAAAAACTTCGTATGGTTGTTTTTTAACAGTGCTCTTTTGCAACTTCTCCCTGAAGGCAAGAAATCATCATCAATAATTTTTCCAAGTTAAGTACCGCTCGGGCGGTCGCCAACCCTTTTGTAATTTTGCTGGTGAGGTTCGGCACTCGCGCTTGAGCGGTAAGATTCTACCGTCCGAGCGCCAAGTCTTCTATATTGGAAACCACATTTGGCGCCCGAGCGGTAAGATTCTACCACTCGGGCGCCAACCCTTATGTCCAAGGCTTCCAGAAATCTCTCCTAGCGCTCGAGCGGTAGGATTCTACCGCCCAAGCGCAGGGCTTTCTGCCAAGTACTCTCATTTCTTGTGACTTGTAGATTTCTGTCCCGATTTCAATTCTCCGATCATTTCTCTTGCAAAATCATTACATACAAGTTAGACAAGAACAAATGCAAATGTTAATTCTAAAAAGAACAAAATGTAAATGAAATGTACACATGCACAATTCAAACACACACAAAACTAAAGAAATAAAACACATAAAACCGACACCTATCAACACCCTCGTACTGACCTTTTGCTTTCCCTCGAGCAAAATAGGTCATAGTCCACAACCAAGACACGAAACAAAACACAAAGTAAAAGTACTAACACAACTAAATCAATGGTGAAACAGCAAACTGACATCTCGTGCCTCATCGGGTTTTTGAACTACATCAAATTAGTCAAATCACAATCCATTAACACCCCTGTCAAAACGCCACATAGCATTTTTATTTTGGACAGAAAATGTGTTCGTGTGTGTGATGTGGGTTCTACTAGATTGTGCTTCAAATAGTTTATTCGCAAATTATGTGAGTCATCAAATCAAGAATTCAACGCGTGTTTTCACTCTTCTGAGTTCCGTTTCTATTCATGACCGACCAGTAAACACAGTGTAGTAGGATTTCATGGTTGTACAAGGATATTTAGTGGAAGTAATGTCAAAAGTGCTCAACTGGTTCAAAAAGATGGGGAGCACACCGATCATTGTCATTGTGCACTTGTTAGGAATTTCATCTGACATTCCTCAATGCCTTAAATCTCTGTCTTTTTAGACTAAGGATAGGATTTCATCCCCTTTTTTGGCTCCCCCACACCTTACATCCCATTTGGTTTTTCGCACCGTCATTTCTTTGTTTTTTTTAATAAGTGCATAATTTTCTCTTAGGCTTTGAATATATGTCACGTTCATTTATTTGGCCTATGGATAGGATTTTCAAGTTCCATGCACGATTGGGGAGAAGGTTATTCCAGATTTATTAAATTTTTATACTCGAGTTCATGCCACTGGTCAGTCATTCCTTTCCATAGACATTCTTTAAAGTTCTACTCACATCTTATGTTTTTCCAGTTTCCCCCACAGCTTTTAAACTCGACTTTCATTCAGACAAATACCAAAACCCACTATACGTGCATATAAAAACTCAGAGTTCATGCTACAAGGGTATTCATAACAAGTGACAAAACTAAGAAACATGTCATTCATTAAGCCCAAATCATCATCGGCTACCAACCTGCTTGTTTCACCATCAATTGACACACATGCATAACACAAAAGACCCCCTCATACTAATTTTGTGCAATGTCCTCATTGCACCAAAGATTAAAACACATAAACGACACACGCATGCATAACAAAGAAACGAATGCAGTATAAATGACATAATGAAACAACAGCTATAACAAAATTTTAATGCAACATAAAAAAAATGAAAAGAAGGGAAAATAGTGAACTCCCCTGATCAAGGATCATCTCATCGTGTTCAGGTGGTGGCACTCCCGATGCATCCATTGCTACTGATATTCATACAGAAAATGGAAAGGGGGAATGAATAGCAGAGGTGGTGGTATGGTCCCTGGGTCAACGCCCTTTTGGACGAGCATAGTACGCATCATGCACTCGACATAGGCGAAATGTTCATTAAATCTCACGTTGACTCGATCCTGATGAGTCATGAAGGCGAGAGTCTCATCCATCTTGTCGTCTTGGGACCGCAAACAGGGTTGTGGCTGCTGGCAACGCGGGGCGACGATGTTCGATCCACCTGCATCTACCTCGTCAGTGGGGAAGTCAATTTGTCATTTCGCGCTCTTTCGCTGCAAGTCCTCCACACAAATGGGTTTCATTGGTTGCAGCCATTCCTTGCATCCGAAAGACAACCCCTGCCCTCGCACATAACTCCGAGATAATGGTGGGGAAGAAGAGACTGATGTGACTGCTGTGAGCACGCATCATGATCTGAGAATTTGTAAGCTTGCCCACATTAATGTTGTTCCCTTTGGTCAAGGCAAACAGTAGCACCGCCCGCTCCTTTTGCACCTTGCTATTGTGATAGACCGGCATCATCCTTCTCGCTACAAATAGATACCATAGGGCAATATCGGCTTTCAGATATTTCTCGTCAAAACAACTCGCTGATCCACCCAACGGTTTCCAAGTCGCGCCCGGATAGCACAGCGCCACGAGTATCATCTCATAATTTGGGTTGGCGACCAATGCCTCTAATTGAGAGTCATCAACCTCAGCCGACTATCGTAGTGCGTTAATTGTAGTAGAATCAAATGGTACAAGTCGACCTCTAACAAAAACTTTTCCTTCTGCCCCCTCTGCCATGTTGGCATAGAATTCTTGAACCACCGATATCACTGCCGCATTAGGTTGATCTCAAAATTTCTCCCAGCCCCGCCTCTCTAACTCCACAAGAGTCCCTAAGTTCCTATCCTCAAATTGCCGACAAAATACCCTCTTTACGATTGGGTTTCAATGAATTTTTGCATGGTCATACAGAGCCTGAGTCACCTCATTCACAAATCGAGTTCTATCAAATGAAGAACATGAGGAAGAGTCGGGATTACCTCTCAGTTTCTTGGGGGCCATGGAAAATACAATGGAGATAGTGAAGTGTGTCGTAGAAGGTGACCAGAGAGAGGATGCCGCTTGATTCTTATGGAGGATTGCAAGCCACGTTGCTTAAACCTTGAATTTATGGATTTCGCTGCGGAAAAAACGAGATGAGTGCGGATAAGTGTAGGTTAAGAGAGAAATTTTTGAAATTTTTGTGCAGAATGAGAAAAGGGAAAGAGGAGGGGCGAATTTATGTACAGTCGCGTCCGAGCGGTGAGATGCTACTGCCCGAGCGCCGAATGCGCTGGAATTTATGTCATAACAGAGGCGATCGTGCTCGAGTGGTGAAATATTACCGCTCGGTCGCGAACACTCTCCTTAATTTTAAATTTTTTAAACGAGTTCTCAATTTATAGTCGAGAGCTGAACTGTAGGTTTCACTCAGCTCTGATTGTTTTGGAATCGAATGACTCCAATTTGTGGCTCCAATGTGCCACCCAAATAGTGCTTCAGTCTTTGATAATTAACTGTAAAAGGCTCATTTTTTCCATCTCACAAAGTTATTACTCCCGATGGAAATACTTTGGTGATGATGTAAGGGCATGTCCATCTTGACTTGAGCTTACCAGAAAATAAGCGCAGCTTGGGGTTGTACAATAGCACCGCTTCACCTTCTTTGAATTCCCTTTGAAATATGCATTTTTCGTGTGCTTTCTTTGTACGCTCCTTGTAGGCCAAGGCCAGGTCATAGGCTTGACCCCAGAATTCTTCTAATTGATCCAACTGCAGCAACTTGTGTTCACCTGCAAGAGTAAAATCAAGATTCGGTGCTTTTGTTGCCCAATAAGCTCTATGTTCTAACTCAACCGGTAAATGACAAGCTTTTCCAAAAAATAACCTATACGGTGTCATGTCTATAGGTGTTTTAAAAGAAGTTCTATACGCCCAAAGCACGTCATCCAACCTCAACGACCAGTCCTTTCGATTTATTCCCACAACCTTCTCCAAAATCCTCTTGATCTCGCAATTTGATACCTCAACTTGACAACTTGTTTGGGGGTGATAGGGGGTGGAGATTTTATGATTGACTCCATATTTGCCCAAAAGTTTTTCAAAAAGTTTATTGCAAAAATAGGTGCCACCATCACTAATGATTGCTCGTGGTATTCCAAAACTGTTGAAAATATTCTTCTTTAAAAATTTAAGCACCACTTGATAATCATTCATGGCATATGATTCTTCTTCCACCCATTTGGAAACATAGTCAACCGCAACCAAAATGTTTTTTTTTGTAAAAGAGGTTGGAAACGGTCCCATAAATTCTATCCCCCAAACATCAAAGACCTCGTGCTCGATAATATTATTTAAAGGCATCTCATGGCAATTAGAAATGTTACCTATGCGTTGGCATCTATCACGAGAGAGGACAAATAATCAACGTTCATTTTTAAATAGAGTTGGCCAATAAAATCCACATTCGAGTACCTTGGATGCCGTTCGTACGGGTCCAAAATGACCACCTACCTCGCGGTCATGACAATGACTGAGAATCGATCTCATCTCTTATTACGCTACACATCTCCGTATCATGGCATCTGCACAGATTTTGAACAAAAAAGGTTCCTCCCAAAAATAATATTTCACGTCGAAAAGAATTTATTTCTTTGGTGAAATGTTAAATCCGGAAAAAAGAAAATTTGCAAAATCTGCAAACTATGGACAATTTTTCAGCTAACAGTTGTTCATCTGGAAACCAATCATCTGTCTCATCATTTTCAATTTTTTGCTAACATGCTCAAGCCTAGAAAGATGATCAGCTGCCACATTCTCTACACCTTTTTTATCTTTTATTTTGTGGTCAAACTCTTGGAGTAGTAAGATCCACCTAAGAAATCGTGGTTTGGCCTCTTTCTTAGCAAGAAAGTATTTAAATGTAGAGAGGTCAGTAAATACAATGACTTTCGACAAAACCAGGTATGAATGGAACTTATCAAGTACAAATAATACTGAAAGTAATTCTTTTTCAGTGGTTGCATAATTTAATTGTGCTTCATCTAGAGTCTTACTTGAATTGTATATAGTGTGAAATATCTTGTTCCATCTTGGGCCTAGGACAGCACCAACTACAGTATCATTGGCGTTGCACATTACCTCAAAAAAGGCATATCTCAATCTGGTGCCACCAATACAGGAGTTGTCACCAAGCGCTCCTTCAGGTTCTCATATGCCTGCAAACAATCAGAGTTAAAGTCAAATGGTGGATCTTTCATGAGTAGGGATGATAGAGGTTTAGAAATTTTAGAAAAATTTCTAATCAAACGCCGGTAGAACCCGGCATGCTCTAGAAAACTTCTAACTCCCTTTATTGAAGTCGGTGGTGGTAGGTTCTTGATGACTTCCACTTTAGCCTTGTCCACCTATATCCCTTGTTCCAAAATCTTGTTCCCTAATACAATTCCCTCTTGTACCATGAAGTGGCACTTCTTCCAATTCAGCACCAGGTTTGTCTCCTCGCCTCCTCAATACCGAGTTCAGATTCTGCAAAAACTCATCAAACTTTGCGCCAAAGATAGAAAAGTCATCCATAAATATTTCAAGAAAAGTTTCAATCATATCATGGAATATAGCAGTCACGCATTGCTTAAAAGTAATAGGGGCATTGCAAAGACTGAAAGGCATACGGCGGAAAGAAAAAGTTCCATAAGGACACTTGAACATGTTTTTCTCTTGCTCCTCGGGTGCAATAGTAATGTGATTATACCTTGAATACCCATCTAGAAAACAGTAAAATTCATGTCCCGCTAGTCTCTCTAACATCTGATCAATAAAGAGGAGGGGAAAATGGTCCTTACAGTTGCATCATTTAGTTTCCTATAATCTCCACCCTGTAACAATCCTAGTGGGAATAAGTTAATTCTTTTCATCAGTGATCACAGTAATCCCACCTTTCTTAGGCACACACTGAACAGGGCTTACCCATGCGCTATCGGAGATAGGATAGAAAACACTTGCATCGAAAAGCTTGATAGTTTCAGCTTTCACTAACTCTTTCATCTTTGTATTGAGTCGTCTATATGGTTGCACAAGGGGAGAATACTTCTCCTCCATCAGGTTTTTGTGCATGCAGATTGATGGACTTATTCCTTGGATGTCTACCACCTTCCAGGCAAACGCCCTCTTGTGCTCTTTAATAACTTTCAACTGTTTTCCCTCCATTGCATCTGTCAAAGCAGCAGAAATAATGACAGGTAATATTTTTTTCTCACCTAGGTATACGTACTTTAGGTGTGGAGGCAGTGGCTTGAACTCAACTGTTGGTGGGTCCTCAATTCTTGACTTCAGAGGAGTCAAGTCCCTTCAGTTTCCCAAATCCTCCAATCTCATCCTTATCGGCTTCTTCCATGAATGGTTGGCATTAAAGTATGCCACTATTTTCGCTCTCTCTTCGTCCAAGTCATTTTCCTTCAATTCAGTAGTGAAAGTGGCTTCTAATGGGTCCTTCATAGCATCCTGCACAAAATTACACACAAGTGAATCCACATCATCAATTCTAAAACTGTCATCAGCGCGCAGTGTGTGCTTAAGAGCATTAAAGACATCAGTAGTAATTTCTTCCTCTCCCACTCTCAATCTCAACTTTCCTTCTTGAACATCAATTAGGGCCTTGCCAGTCGTAAGGAACGTCTCCCTAAAATCAAGCACATCTCCATGTCTTCTCCCATGTCGAGTACTACAAAATCTGCTGGAAATAGAACTTTTCCACTTTCACCAACACGTCCTCTATGACTCCTCAAGGGTATTTGATAGATCATTCTGCTAGTTGTAAGGACATCCTTGTGGGCTTAGGCTCTCCCAGTCCAAGTTTCCTGAATACAGATAAAGGCATAAAGTTAATACTCGCACCAAGATCACATAAAGCTTTATGAAAAACAACATTACCAATCATGCAAGGAATAGAAAAACTCCCTGGGACTTTTAGTTTTGGTGGGATCTTGTTTTGCATCAATGCAGAGCAATTTTCAGTCAAGTTTATCGTCATGTGATCCTCCAATTTCCTCTTATTATCTAAGACATCTTTCAAAAGTTTAGCATAGCTCGGATTTACATCAAAGCATCAGCAAAGGGAATATTAATTTCCAGTTTCTTGAATACCTCTAAGAACTTACCGAATTGCGCATCCAATTTCACTTTTTTCAATGCTGTAGGGAAAGGTGGAGGGATAAAAATTTAAGATTGTGCATTGGGTGCGGGTGTAGATTTAGAAGACTTAACTGTGGACGTGTCAGCCTCTTCCTCTCCTTGATCTAATTTTTATTTCTTCTCTTGTTCAAGCACTTTTCCACTCCTCAATGCTACGGCTTTCACTTGCTCTTTTGGGCTTGTCTCCGTGTTACTTGTTAAGGTGCCCTGATCTCTACTCGTGATCATTTTAGCTAACTGACCTATCTGATTCTCCAAATCCTTTATGGATGCATCCTGGTTTTTTAGTCTATTCTCGGTGGATGATATGAACTTAGACATCATTTGCTCTAAACTAGACTTCTCCTCTCTAGGCTAAGGTCGATACATCGGTTGCTTACCATACTGATGTTCTCCTTGGGGTCGATTCTGACAGCTTTGCCCACCCCATGAGAAGTTGAGGTGATGCCTTCTTCCAGGATTATATGTGTTAAAATATGGATCATTTCTAGGACAGTTTTGATTCCCCACTTGATTTACTGGTGCCTCCTCATCTATATAGAAAGGACCATTGTCTTGACAATCTTTAACATAGTTTTCTCCTCCGCATTTATTATAAAATATCTCTTGCAGGCGCATCTCTATTCCGTTTACATTCAAGCTGTAAATTTTCCTATTAAGTGCCTCTAATTGTGCAGTGACTGCAGAAAAGTCATTTACCTGGTGAACTCCAGCACTCCTCCTTTGATTGTTTCTCTCAGATTGAGGGTGATAACTACTAGCAGCCATCTCCTCCAGCAACTCATACCCTTCTTCGGCCGTTTTCCTCAGCAGATTCTCACATGCCGCTGCATCTATCATGGTACTGTGACACGAAATTAAACCATAGTAAAAAGTTTGGACAACTAACCTAAGAGGCAACTCATGATTTGGGCATCTCCTGCAATAAGTCTTTGTAGCGCTCCCAAGTCTCGTATAGTGACTCCTGCTCCAATTGAGAAAAGGTAGTTATGTTCGCTCGCAGCTTCATGGGTTTTTAGGGAGGGAAGTATTTCAAGATGAATGTTTAATGCCCCGAAAATTCGAAGGTTCACGCAAACCACATGCATTTGAGTTACTAATTTCCTTGTGTAGTTCAATTAATTGTTCTAATTGCATAAATTAATTTTGTGGTGAATATGTACATGTTTAAAATATATTTTTTACATGGTCGCATTAAAATGTAATTTTAAAGGTTATTTGAGTTGCGATCGAGGAACGGAAACCGAGGGCTGAAAAATAGAAAATGTTTTTATTAAATAATTGGTTTTAATTAATTAAAATATGTTTGATGCTTTTTCATATTTTTGAAAATAAGGGGTTTTGAGGTGATTTTATACGTCGGGACGTAAATTTTATCGGTGTTGGTTTTTCAACAAAATATGAACGTTTTGGCAACCCGGCTAATAAATTCACAAACTTATTTAAACAAAATTATTTTAAATATTTTTAATTAAACACTAATGAGCTTAATGGGCCTAATTAACTTGTTAATGGGCCTAAGCTAGTAGTTAATGTTTTAATTAACTATTTAAAACCAAAAACATACTCCATAACCAAACAATTCACATGCCTCCACCCTAGCCAACAAATGCAGAATTTCTTGCACTCCAAAAATTCCCACGTCACCCACAAGCACATCAAGGAGAGTTTGGTTTTTTCATGTAAATTCAAGCCATGATCGTTCGTCGTCGTTTTTCGCAATCGTCAACATTTATTCGTGCGTAAAATACGCAAGGCACGCCATATTCTTCCTTTACTCATCATCACACCATATTATGTATTTATTTATGAATTGCATGAAAAAAATAAGAACACCTTGATATATTTTCGTACATGCATCAAGGGTGGATTTTTAAATCTTGGTTTTGATCCAAAAATCATGATTTACATGTATATAAGGGGCTGCCATGATTAGGAATTGAAAAGGATGTTTTACACAAGTTATAACGTCCTAAAACACACACAAAAAGGCTGCACACAAGAATAAAACAAGCTGGTAACCGTAAGATTAATTTCTGAAAAGGAACTGTGAGTGTGTGTTGGGTTGTCCTTGATGCAAGGGCTCAGTTGTTTTGCATGGTCCCTTGAGGCTTGGCCAGGGCTGGGTGGGGCTCAAGTAGTGTTGGGGGAGAGGGCCTGGTGGAGTCCTAGAGGGCTAGGATGCACGCAGCCAGGCTAGGGAAGAGTCCACGCTGCATAGGACTCTTCCCCTAGGGTGATGAAGATCAGCCGAGAGTTTTCAAGGGGCTGCGGCTTGGTAGGGGCTGGGCTTTGTGGTCTGGGTGATGTTTTGGGATGGTTCAAAGAGGGGTAGGAAGGGTCAGGGCTCGTGGTGGCTCGAGCCAGAGCCACACGAAGGAACACACCCACGCACTTGTGCGTGGATCAGGGGCTCGGGCTAGGGGTGGTTCGGGTCTGGGACTGGTCCAGTGTCAGTAAGGGTCAGGGATGGTCAGTGGTTAGATGGTTTGATGAGTCCTAGGCAACTAGGAAACATAATACACTAGGACACTAACACACGCACACAAGCATGCATTCGGGTCCAAGGTGTAGGGGCTGTAAATTGGTTCTAAGGGCTGGTTAATGGGCTGTGCTTGGTCAGTAGAGTTCCTAGGTGGGTTGGCTCGGGTTTGGCTCGAGTAAATTAGGAGATGGCTCAGTGTGTTCGTCTAGGTGTCAAAAACGAAAATAATAAGACTAGAATTGAATTCATGGGTTCACGGGTGTGGCTCATGACTTGGAAGGGTAGAATAAATGATAAAAATGTTATGTTTAAAATTTGGGATCAAAATATTGGGTTTTGGAGTATTCCGGGATTTAATCGTCGCACGGAACGTTAATTAAAGAATTAATTAAAAAGCCTAGTTTTATGATTAATAAAATTATGTAAAATTATATTTAAGCTCAAATAATTATTCAAAGTCTAAGCTCTTAATTTGGGAATTTTATATTAAGGTATGGTTTTATTCGAGATTAAAACGCAGTAACATGCTATATTTAAGAATAAATTAAAATTCATCGAATTAGCTAAATAAAAATATGAGAAACTTCATGTAAGATTAAATAATTTTTGGGACATGTTAGAGTCAATGTAATTAAGAAAAATTCAAATTCGAGGAATTTCACGTCCAGTAGTAAAACGGTCATTTTACACCTTGAAATTAGTAAATGTCATGGCAGTGTCCTGAATGCTGTTTTGTATGCTAATATGATTATTTTCAATGGTTATGAATGTTTATGGAATTTTATATATTAAAAGGATTATTTTAAACGTTTATGGAATTTTATATGTTGAGGTATTTTTATGTCAAGATTTTTATTTTAAATGTTTATGATTTAATCTGTCAAAATGTTATTTTAAATTTTTTGATGCTAATATCTTATTTTACTTTTTTATGGAATTTTTAATATGTAAAAATGTCTATTTTAAACGATTATGGATTTTTATGATAAAAACGATAACGTTAAAGGATATGTTGCATGTTTATTTTTAAAAGGAAAAGGATATTAAATGCATGATTTTATAAAGTGATGAAAATGTAAAAAGTTGAATGATGTGAAATAATTGTGACTATTAAGGATATGAGGATAAGAATGGGGATATCGTGAGAGAGAAGGCCCAGAGAGAGCCCATTTATGGGAAAAGGTCCTAGAGGGAGCCCGACGATCATATTTCCATTCGATGAGGATAGGCCAAGTCCCAGTTGACCGGTGAGAGTGTTGCTGGTGTCTCCACCGCCCAGTACTGTGGTTACATGTAGATGGATCCATCGACTTTTCAGGATGAGGAAAATTAACGATCTGAATTTAATAAAAAGGAAAAATGTTTATGATCATGATGGAAGGATACATGTTATGAGTTAGGAAAAGGAAATGGTTGAGGTTTAAGTTATGCATGTTCAAATGAATATGTTTATGATGATATGAAAAGATTTACGAAAATGTTTATGAATTTTTTTTGGAAATGTTTATGTTTAAAGTTGATGCATCATTATTAAAATATTTTTTATTTAAAGTTTATGAATCATGAAATTTTTTATGAAAATGGTTATGCATCTTCATGAAAACGATATGTTAAGTACAAATATTTTTCACTGTTGCATGTGTTATGTATATGTAGTAATTGTTATCAAGATTATGGTGTGTTGACTCTTTAGACTCACTAGGTGTGGTTGATGCAGATGAGTTTGATGTTAATGATAATGGAGGTCTTAATGGTTGACTTTGCTGGACTGAAGGTGCACATAACCCGAGGACCGACGCTAGTTTTCCTCACCAGTTATGATTTATGATTTTAAGTTATGTTAAAAATATTTTTACGATTATTTATTTATGAGTGGTTTTTGAGAGGTTATAGTATGGGCTATACTTTTCAAATATTATTTTTAGGTTTAGTAAAATGTTGGATAATTTTTTGATTCTAACTATTTTCCTTTGGATTTTTAAATGACAGTTGGTGTTTTATTATTAAAATGGTGTCAATGTATTTTATATATATATATGTATATTTTGAATTATGGAGATTAAGGAGGAAAAAAAATTTAGCATGATTTAAGAAAACGAATAGCAGACGTTTCAGAATGCCTTGGCCATATCTTCCCAAGTTGTGATTGAACCTACAGGCATACAATTCAACCAAGATTTAGATTTGTCACGCAAAGAGAAAGGAAATAAATGCAATCTAACAGCATCATCAGACACTCCATTAAATTTAAAATTGTCGCAAATTTCTAAGAAGTCGGCGATGTGAGTGTTTGGATCATCTAGAGCATTTTTGCCAAATTGGATAGTGTCCTGGATCATCTGAATTATGGCTGGTTTGATCTCAAACTGTTTCGCCCTGACGGTTGGTCGCACTATGCTTGGACGTGCTCCATCAAGCGAAGGTTGCGCATACTCCAACATGGGTATGCTCCTTGCTTCTTCGACTCTTAGTTCTTGATTATGCTCTTCCTCTCGTTCGTTTATGTTCATCATGTCTCTAAGCCTTTGTTGTTGCCTTCGTCTGCGTAGGGTTCTTTCAGTCTATGGATCGAATATCTCTTGTTCAGACTCTAGAGACCTTGGCATGCACCAAGAGAGATACCTGCAAATAAATCGAAGGTTTCAAACATGACAAAATAAAGAATGCTAAGAAAATAGCTACGAATAAAATTGTGGATTAACAGTCCCCGGAAACGGCGCCAAAAACTTGATCAAGCAAAACTTGCATTATAAAATCCTGGGTAAAATTTATAAAATTCAAGTTCGAAATAATCGCAAGTGCACGATGTCAAGTAATAATATAATGTACCAGAGTACGAGTATAGTTCCACTAGAGACTGTATTTCGCAATTATTATTCTCAGTTATTAAAATCTTTAGCAACGACACTTTGGATGATTGTTTACTACTACTATGATTAAATAAAAATTCAGAGAAGTGATTCACAACTAAAATTATGAGATAAATAAGGTAAATGATTGACGAAATATTCAATGAGAAATGAATTTGTTGGGAATCTCGGTTCACCTATCCCTCGTCATTTACTTAATTCATTCAACAGTGATCTACGCTTCCGACAAGATTTCATATCCAATTCAATACGCCCTCTCGAGCTATGCCAAAATAATTCTACTCAGTGAAGTAATTAAAGCTCTTTAAGTATTTATCAAAGGTGAATTGTATGTTGTTCTATGAAATCTTCTAGCTTTCGCCCTACCGGACTATGACTATCGATGCGTATTCCACTTCATATTTCTATGTAAATTGTAAATCCACGGATTATGTTGTCCTTTCCTATCACGGGCTATTCTCTCGAACTCAGTCGGAATATTAAATCGTTATTAAAGTTAGCTACGCTTCAACAACAAAATGAAAATAATAGCACAATCCAGAATAAATCAAAAGTCGATATGTGAATTAACTAAACTCGGTTTCGGGGTAGGATCCCCATAAATCCAACAAATAATGTAAATTAGCTAATCAAAGTCATGATCAAACTAGGCAAAACAATATTTAAATTAAAATAGAAATATGAGTTGCGACGAAAATGCGGAGAACGGTGCCCGAAAATCATCACATCTTCACTCCAAGCCTTCTTTTCTCTTCCCAAGCTCCTTGGCTGCTGAATAATCCTCCAAAAACGTCCTAGGGTTGTTTTTGAACAACCTCTTTTGCAAATTCTCCTGGAAGGGATGAAATCATCATCGATATTTTTTCCAAGTTGAGTACCGCTCGGGCTGTAAGTTTCCACCGCCCGAGCGCCAAACTTTATGTAATTTTTCTAGTGAGGTGCAGCACTCACGCTCGAGCAGTAATATTATACCACGCGAGCGCCAAGTCTTCCATATTGGAAAGCACATCTCAGTGCCCGAGCTGTAAGATTCTACCGCTCGGGCACCAACCCTTCTATCCCAGGCTTCCAGAAATCTCTCCTGGCACTCGAGCGGTAAGATTCTACCGCCCGAGCGCCTAGATTTCTGCCAAGTACTCTCATTTCTTGTGACTTGTAGATTTCTGTCCTGATTTCAATTCTCCGGTCATTTTTCATGCAAATTCATCACGTACAAGTCAAACACGAACAAATGAAAATGTTAATTCTAAAACAAAAAAAAATTAAATGAAATGCACGCATTCACAATGGAAACAAAGACAAAACTAATGCAATAAAACATGTAAAACCGACACCTATCATATAGCCATACGGGTTCAAATGACTCACGAAGCTGCTCACCTAAATGGTTCAGCTATGAAAACTAGAACTCTAGGAATGCCTATTTCAATTATTATAATCGTAAGCATGTCCGGAAAAGATATCGGATGAAAAACCAGGTGAACAAGGCTAAAACACATATTTTCTCATTTACACACAACACATTAAGCACACACAAAACGAGAAAAACTACCTGGAACGGAACAACTGGAAAGTTAGTTAGATTGGTCCAAGTCTGGTTCATAAAGAACTAATCATTTTAGGACCCAAATAAATGTGGGTACCTAAATTATTCATTGTGTGTGACTACATGTGACAGGTACATCAGCTAAAAACTCAATCTGGTAACTGGACAGCGGATGCTCAAGACATATGACTAGGGATGCTGATTTTTTATCCCAACTAGTCAAATATTATGGTCCAAAAATCAGCTTTGGAGATGCTTCTCAAGGTAGAACCGTGGGTAAGGGTAAGTTTATCCATGATAATATTATTATTGATAATGTTCTACTCGTTGACAATTTGAAATATAATTTGATTATCATAAGTCAGTTATGTGATAATAATTTCTCAGTTGAGTTCAACAAGCACACCTGCACAGTTAATAACTCAACTGATGACATCATCATGACAGGAAATCGGTGTGGTAACACTTACAAAGTAAGTTGGACTAATCAACCTAATGAACCAATTTGTCTTGTCACTTCAAATCTATCCAAGAACTGGTTATGGCATAAAAGATTGAACCACTTAAATTTTAAATCCATCGCTCATCTAAGTAATCATGGAATTATAATTGGTCTGCCGAAGATTAAATTTTCAAAAGATAAAATGTGTTCAGCATGCCATCTTGCTAAACAATTAAGATCTATATGTAAAAACAAAGGGAGTAACTCTTCCTCCAGATGCTTAAAACTGTTGCATATGGATATGTTTGGTCCTATATCAGTCATGACTTTAGGGGAAATGAAATACACCCTAGTAATTGTCGATGATTCTTCAAGATTTACTTAGGTTACTTTTCTCAAATAAAAAGACCAAACTGTTGCACAACTGATCAAATTTTTCAAAATACTTTTATTGTTAGAAAAAAGGCTAGATCGATGGATTGAGTTTTTCGATCAAAAACTTTTTCTATTTTTAGAAAATTATGGAATCAAGCATGAGTTCTCAGCCGCAAGAACACCACAGCAAAATGGTGTAGCTGAACGAAGAAATCTAACTCTTTAAAAAGCAGCAAGAACAATGCTTGTTGATTCCGATATCTCTCAGAGATTTTGGGCATAAGTAGTAAACATTGCATGTTATACTCAGAATAGATCAATGATTAATAAAAATCATTTGAAAAAGCCATATGATATTTAGGATGGATAGAAAAGCGTGGTGTCTTATTTCAAAATATTTGGTTGCAAATGTGTGAGGCCCAGGGCCAAAGAGGGCGGGGGGTGATCGTCGGTGCCATGAGGTTGCACGAACAATGAGCGGCTCTTGGTAGGCTTCTAGGTGGAGGGAACATGGATGAACCGAGCCCACATCGGAATGAGAGGGATTCCGAGACTGTTCAATGTAATGGACTGTACAGTTGAAGAGGGCTTAAAAGATTTGATTGGTAATACTCATATCAAAAAGGTGCATCTTTTTTTCGGTGGCTCATCACATAAGAACTCCAAAGTTAAGCGTGCTTGACTTGGAGCAATTTTGGGATGGGTCACCCCCTGGAAAGATTCCCAGGGTGCGTGTGAGTGTGGACATAAGCAGGCTGGAAAGACCCGTCTTCGTACAGTGTGGACAGTCGTCGAATATGGGGCGTTACAGTTGGTATCAAAGCCGACCTCTCCTAGTACGGTGTGGTTAGGGGACTGAAGCAAACGGAAGCTGGTGGGCATGTGAGGCCTGGGGCCGAAGACGGTGGGTGTGATCGCCAGTGGCATGAGGTTGCACGGACAATGAGCGGTTCCTGGTAGGCTTCTAGGTGGAGGGAACATGGATGAACCGATCCCACACCGGAATGAGAGGGATTCCGAGACTGTTCAATGTAAGGGAATGTAAGTTGAAGAGGGTTTAAAAGATTTGATTGGTACTACTCATATCAAGAAGGTGCATCTTTTTTTCGATAGCTCATCACATAAGAACTCCAAAGTTAAGTGTTCTTGACTTGGGCAATTTTGGGATGAGTGACCCCTTAGGAAGTTTCACAGGGTACGTGTGAGTGAGGACATAAGCACGTTGGAAAGACCCTGTTTTGGTACAGTGAGGACAGTCGTCGAATCTGGGAGTTACAAAATTTTTTATTTATAACAATGGAAAAAATCATTTAACTGCATTTGACTATAAATCGGATGAAGGAATTTTTCTTTGTTATTCATTAGTTAGCAAGGCTTTACTGAGTTTTCGATAAACGTACTTCAAATGTAGAAAAATCAATTCATGTTTTAGTTGATGAATCTGCTCTAGCTGATAAGCCAAATGATCCAGTTGAGCTGACTGATCGCTTAACTGAAATTAGCTTAGAGGATGATAATTAAGAATAAGTTCACATCAACCGAAACATCTTTCAAAAACCTGAAACCGAAGTGGTGGTCAAACAGTTTAACAGTAAGCTATTCCTGATAATAAGTTTGTGGAACATCACGCTGATATTCAAATACAAACTGAAACTATTTCAGCTGATGCTAAAAAAAATGTTCAGTTACAACCTGATACAATTACGTGAAAAGATCCAACCAGTTCCAACTACAGATGGAGTAAATCACATGCACAATACTTGGTTATAGGTAATCCAACTGATCCGGTAAAATCTAAAAATCAATCGTTTAATTTATTTTTATACTCTGAATTTATTTCTCAATTTGAACCTAAGACAACTGATGAAGCTCTAGCTGATCCGAGCTAGATAAATGCCACGCAAGAAGATATGAATCATTTTTACTCATAATAATGTCTGGACTTTAGTTCCAAGACCAATTTCAAAGTCGATTACAAGTACAAAATGGGTATACAGAAACAAACATAGCGAAGATGGTTTAATTGTGTGTAACAAAGCCAGGTTGGTTGCACAAAGGTACAAACAAGAGGATGCACCAGTTGCTCAAGTATAAGCAATAAGAATATTCCTAGCCTACGTCTCTTTCAAGAATTTCAAAATATATCAAATGGATGTCAAAAGAGCATTCCTCAACGGTCACATACAAAAAGACGATTACGTTGAAAAACCGCTTGGTTTTATAAATCATTTATTTCCTGATCATATTTATTATCTCAGCATAGCATTATATGGTCTCAAGCTCCCTGAGCTTGGTATAAGAAATTATTAACATTCTTAACTGATCATGATTTCATCGTAGGAATAGTTAATAAAACTCTGTTCAAATTTACAAAGAAAGATCATACTTTACTCGTACAAATTTATGTTGACAATATTATTTTTGGGTCAATTAACACCAAATTATATGAGAAATCACTACAAGAAAAACGCCCAACGACAACGCACCTACGACAACGGTTTTTGTCAAAAACCGTTGTCGTATAGTTTTTAACAACGGTTTTAGTGAACCCGTTGTCGTAAGTGCGTTTTGACAACGGTTTTGTAAAAACCGTTGTCTTTTAGGGGGTCAACGACAATGGTTTTCTAAAAACTGTTGTCTTTTAAGGGGTCAACGACAACGGTTATCTAAAAACCATTGTCTTTCAACGTTTAGCATGTTTTTTGGACAAATGACAACGGTTTTTTTAAGTGTAGCTATAATTAGCGACGGTTTTGCTGAAACCACCGCAAAACCTTCGCTAAATTAAATTTCGCAATGATTTAATTTAAACTAGTGACGCTTTTAATTAAATTTAGCGAGGATTTTAATTAAATTAAATTGCTAAATATAGCGACGGTTTTGAATGATTTAATTTAGCGACGGGGCTGCTAAAACAGTCGCTAATTTTGCGTCAATTATAGCAAAAACCGTCGTTAATTTTAAATTAGCGACGGTTTAATAAAAATCGTCGCAAAAATGAGCGCAAGTTTTTAAATTTGTGACGGTTAAATGAAATTACCATCGCTAATAGCAGCGGTACAACCATAAACCGTCGCTAAATTGTCTATAAATATCAGCATACTCAATCCATTTTTTACACATTACTTCACAACACTTAAAATTTTTTTCTCTTACAAAATTTTAGTTTCGATTTAGATAAATATTTTTTGTTTGAATTTTTTTTAAATTTATGAATGTTACTTAAGATCGTGAATATTTTAGCATAGTCAGATTATAAGTATTTTTTAGTTTTACTAAATTATTAAAAGTAATATTTTTATTTTAATAAAAATATTAGCGACGGACATCATTAAAAAACCGTCTCTAAAATTGACAACATACTTGATGGGCAACTGTCGCTAATGTTAGCGACTGGTTAAACGGACTTTCAACAACACCCTCAGTTACAACAATTTTTAAAGGCCTACGGCAACGGATTTATCCGTTGTCGTTTAGCGTTTTTCTTGTAGTGAATTTGCTAAGTTAATGCAGGATATATTTGCGATGATTATAATGGGTGAACCGACGTTCTTTCTTGGTCTGCAAGTGATGCAAATGGAAATTGGTACATTTATCAGTCAAATTAAATATACGAAGGAACTGATTAAGAAATTTGGCATGGAAACTTATTCAGGTGTAAATACTCCTATGAGTTCATCAATTAAATTATATAAAGATGATGGGAGAATATCATTTGATATGGCACTCTATATAGGTTTATTAGGTTCTTTACTATACCTCACTAGTATTCGTCCTGATATATGTTTGATGTTTGTATGTGTGCTAGATTTCAATCAAATCCTAAACAATCGCATTTTTAGTTGCCAAAAGTATATTGGAATATCTTAAAGGCACACAAAATGTGGGCTTATGGTGTGCTAAATATTCATGTTTCAATATATTTGGCTATTTAGATGGAGATTATGCAGGATGTAAACTTGACCGAAAAGTACTAGTGGATCATGTCGGTTTCTGGGAGACAGACTGATTTCTTGGTTCAATAAGAAGCAAACATCCATCGCAACTTCAAAAACTGAAGCAGAATATCTAGCTGCTGGAAGCTGTTGCGCTCAATTGCTCTGGATTCAGCAACAAGTAAGAGACTATGGTGTCATCGTAGAGGATTCACCAATCTTTTGTGACAACACTAGCACAATTGCGATTACATATAATCCAGTTCTTCATTCCAAGACAAACCATATTGATTTCAGACATCATTTTATCAGAGACTGTGCTCTCAAAAAGGATATCAGACTAGAATACAATTAAACTGAGCAACAAACAGTGGATATCTTCACAATGCCACTACCAGAGATTATGTTTGCTTACTTTAGAAGTATTTTAGAGCATATTTATTTATCTTAATGCTTAATTTAGCGGGAACATTGAATTATGGTTAGTTAACTTATAAGAAATCATCAGTTAGTCCTGAACTAAATTGACTCAACTTCTAGCTGATCAATGAGTTATCGATCAAACTGATCTTATTATATACGTTCACTGATTATCGATTTCGCTAAAATTCCTTAACAAGTTTTGTGACTTTTAAATTACTTCATTAATTATACAATTCGTTGAATCTTAATAGAAATTCGTTTACAAGTAGTTTAATTGATTTATATTCTAAATTTACATTGGAAGTAAATGCTATTTGTACGAATTAACCTTGGACTGACATGTGTCCAAAAATTTGAACAGTCACAAACACATATATTCGTGCCGCTTTTTACTCAGTTCACTTTATTCAATTTCAAATACTCAAAACTCAGAGCAAATTAATTTTTTTCGTAGAAAAATCTACCCAAATGGCAATCCAACCCCCAGCCTTTCTTCTCAATGCTATGGCAATTGAATTTGATTATGTTCTATCTGTTTTTAATGAATCTATTCGAAACATGTTTTTGAAGATAAAAGCCAGAGGTCTTAGGAATTTTTTGGGAATGGCAACCCAAGATATTTACCCAAAGGAGCATCAAGCAATTTATGAAAGCAGCTCAGTCTGAGATGACGGAAAGATAACTATGACCATCAACAACCATACGATGATTATCGAGGTAGGGTTCTTTAGCAATCTATTCAAACTGCCAACTGAGAGTCTCTCCATTTATCTGAAGTCGCCGCAGCTGATGTCGAAGAGATGTGGATTCTTTCTGCCGATGGGAATAAAATCATAGTTTATGACCCAAAGAAGGAATTGAAACCAGAAATTCAGTTGCTAGCTGATATTGTTGCCAAGGGAATTCTTGCCAAAGCAGGTTCTTTTGCTGTCCTCACTCTAGAAAAATTTCAAGTGATGACTGCAATCATGAAGGGCGCCCGCATGAAATGGTCAGTAATCATCTTCCATATCTTGACAAATATGGTTCAGTTGATCAAAGCAGTCGAATAGATTCGCTCTGTTTCTCAGTTATTTTCTAGAAGACTACCATGTAATCTCGTTGATTCAGTAGAGGCAATGTACAAATTCAAAGTGTTTAGTTCCAAGAACGTTCAATCAACCAAAACAAAACTGAACATTTCTCAAGCGAAATATTTACAATCAAGAAGGAAATCGAGATTGTAGCAGCTCCAAAATCTACGAAGATTACAAAAGTCAAGGCTATGGCTCGCCAAATGATAACCAAAAAAATTTGGTTGTCCATGACAGTGATTCGAAGAAAAAACCTTCTCCACAAATTCTGAAGAAACCAAGGTCTCAAAAGACCAAATCAACTGCTACTCCAGGAGCCATTTCGGAGCTTAGACTGATTTCTACTAAAGCAGAGGCACACATTCCTGCCATCCAATCCAGTCAGTTCAAATCACACAATCTGTGAGGCCCAGGGCCGAAGAGGGCGGGGGGTGATCGTCGGTGCCATGAGGTTGCACGGAAAATGAGCGGCTTCTAGCAGGCTTCTAGGTGGAGGGAACATGAATGAACCGATCCTACACCGTAATGAGAGGGATTCCGAGACTGTTCATTGTAGTGGACTGCACAGTTGAAGAGGGCTTAAAAGAATTGATATCTACTACCATATCAAGAAGGTGCATATTCTTTTCGGTAGCTCATCACATAAGAACTCCGAAGTTAAGCGTGCTTGACTTGAGGCAATTTTGGGATGGGTGACCTCCTGGGAAGTTTCCTAGGGTGCGTGTGAGTGAGGACATAAGCACGTTTGAAAGACTCGTCTTGGTACAGTGAGGACAGTCGTCGAATCTGGGACGTTTCAGTTGGTATCAGAGCCGATCTCTCTTAGTACGGTGTGGTTCGGGGACGAACCAAGCGGAAGCTAGCGGGCATGTGAGGCCCGGTGCCTAAGAGGGCGGGAGGTGACCGCCGGTGCCATGAGGTTACACGAACAATGAGCGGCTCCTAGCAGGCTTCTAGGTGGAGGCAACATGAATGAACCGATCTTACACTGGAATGAGAGGGATTTCGAGACTGTTCAATGTAATGGACTGCACAGTTGAAGAGGGCTTAAAAGATTTGGTATCTACTACTCATATCAATAATGTGCATCTTCTTTTCGGTAGCTCATCACATAAGAACTCATAAGTTAAACGTGTTTGACTTGAGGCAATTTTGGGATGGGTGACCTCCTGGGAAGTTTCCTAGGGTGCGTGTGAGTGAGGACATAAGCACGTAGGAAAGATTCATCTTGGTACAGTGAGGACAGTCGTCGAATCTGGGACGTTTCACAATCATTTGAAGAACCTTAACTGAAGAAGATAGTTGATCATCCTCCGCAGATCATCACCGACTCTAGTGAAGACCTAAATCTAGTCAATCTCCACGCACTTCCCACTTCAGTGATCCATAGTACTGTCCTTCCAATAGCACGACCCAAGGGCGTAGTAATTTGCGAAAAAGTAGATAAAACTGTTTCAAGGCTAAATATTTTTCATGCTCTAACTGATCCCAATGGCAAGGGTAAGATGATTGAAGAACCTAGGCCAACCAACTCCGTTCAGACGCAAATTGATCTCATTTAAAGTGACATAAACGAGTTTGCTGGACTGGAGTTACAATATTTTGATGAATGGGTTTAGTTTAGAACTGTAATCTTTCTGAAACGCCTGAAGAAGAAATCAGTCCTACAGAAGTATATTGATTTGGAGTCTGCAGCTTTGAAAGCTGTGAAAGCAATAACCATCGCACAAGCCCTAGAAATAAGAGTTTACTTCTTTGATATAATGAGGATGAAGTGATTAGCTAAAGTGACTGCTGAACTGAAACTGAATTATGATATGATTGGTCCAACTACCTACAACGACCGAGATATTTTTCAACAATTGGACTTGGATCTTATCTATCTTCATATGAAAGTAAAACTCTGGGAGATGGATCAACAATTGTTTGTACTAGTTGAGACCAACAGTCCCAAATCAGCTGAGCAAGATTCGCCAACAGAAGCTCAGACTGAACAAATTAAGGAGACATTTATTGAACAAGGTCATGAGCAAGTATCTGACCTTGTTCTTGAGGACATAAAACGATTCACATATTTTGCACCTTCAAGATCTTCCCTAGATGAACAGACCTTCTACACAGACGCTGATTTATCATTGGCCAATGTTGATGAAGTTGTTAGATCAGTTACTACTGATATTCAGCTGGAATTCATACTTGTCCAACAAGCGGAGCAGGATGTACAATCAAACTCTTCAAAATAAATAAACTTGGAGGCTATTGTAAAAAGAATTGAAGAAGAAGTTGAGTCAATCATTATGACTGAGCAAAGATCTGAAGCGGCGCAGTTACAGACGAAACAAGTAATCACTGAAGAGACTAGAAAATCAGTTCAGGAATCACCCGTTTTACATGGGTTGATTTCCTCAATGGTAATTTTTTACTCCTTTTACTTCTCAGAATCCTCTCAGAAGAAATTACTTGACATGAAGAAACCAAATGATGCACCGTCTAGTTCAGCTACTATTAGATTAGGTGCACGTCGAGCCAAGTGTGGGCTGATGGTTCATGTTTAAACTCTATGTATAAACAGTCTTTATTTTAATAATATTTGAAATTATTATTTTGGTACTTCTTTATCTCTATACCCATGCATGTTGCATAGATAAAGTCCTTGAATATACAAATAACAGAAAGAATATGAGATGCTCATATGATGAGTATCATGAAACTGATATTTGGAATACTGTATAATCTAAATAGTTCCTAGTCGATCTCAGCCGCCGCTAAGAAGGGTATAGGACGCTCGAGTTTGAGACTAGTATCTGCGATGTGAGTACCATGTTTCATTGGTAGGGGACATTGTGATGTCCGAGCATGCAGATAGGTGCTCCTGGTAGAGTTCACTGAACAACCCTCCATAAAGAACTTTCCAAGTGGTTCTCACTTATCGAGTGGAAACGTCCTAGTTTATGGTTGTACACCATTAGTCCTTATGACCCAAGACAACATTGAGACTCTATGTGATAGTATTACACATTGACTTGTTTACCGACTCTCATAGGGTCATCAGGTGGAAAGGTTGGGTGTTTTGTCGAAACATATAGGAGTCGATGCATTGTAGTCGGGGATTCACCGCTTACCTTCGGGTATGGATATCCTATGTGATATCATGTGTATGTAGTTTGAAATCTCTGATCATAGTATGGTTGTAATTAAGAAAGGGGTTTCTTAGATTACACCATCGATGCAACTACGACATGACACATAGTATTGATTTATTGACAATTCTCGATATACCAATAGTTGTCGAATCAGACGGGATATATGAGTTGAAGGGACCGTATTGTACGCTAACCATAATTAAATGGTTCTTGCAGGCACTATCATTTGATACCTAGGGAATCATGTAAGCGATGCTGCTAGGCGTTTAACATGATTGGTTGGGTACTATCAGACTTGAGTTCTGACGTTCTTATTATCAAGGAGTTGATAAGTAAGAATGGAGCAACTGGGGTATGCTCGAATAAGGACGTGTTTAGTCCGAATCACATAGATATGTGAACCCACGTCTAGTTGTATCAATAAACCATTGAGGGCCACACAAGTGCTAGCTTTCTAGATCCCGTTGAGAAGTAAAATAGCTCAATGTGTTGAACGGCTTATAAAGGAGTTTATAAGCGTAAATAAAAATATAAATATGACTCCTATAAGGAGAATGTAACTTTTAATTTGAGAAAGTGTTCCTAAATTAAAAGTTGGCCAAATAAATAATGTATTTGAAAATTGTTATTTTCACCAACATTATTATGGACTAAATTAAATTAATTCAAGTCTTAAATTAATTAAACACTAGTGGGCATAGTAGAGTCTAAATAATTAAATTAATTCAAGTATTGAATTAATTAAATCATATTGGTTCATGTAGAGCCCAATAGGAAAGATTTATTCAACTAGTGGGCTTGAGTAAAATCAAGTAAGGTTTAATTGGGCTCAAATTTTTTGAGACAAGTAAATTAAAGTTCATGGGCTTAGTAATTGTTACAAGCCTTAATAGGTTTTGCATGCTTGGGAGGGGAAGAGTTGGGGAATACTTTTTATTAAAAAATTTCATGGCATGCTAAAGGTGTTCTCTACTTTTTCAAACACCAAGAAAAGCAATCCCTTCTCTCCTCCTACACAACATGGCCGAAACTTGCACTCCAAATTCTCTCCAATTTTTGTTCTTCGATTGTTGAAGATTCCCTACACTTCTCAAAGATAAATCCTCCTATTTTTCTAGTGCAGAATAATAGGAGATCTACCTAGTTGGTGGTGGGCTTAATTTTGAGCAAGGTGTGATCAAGGAAAGCTTGTAGAAGTTCATCCTTTTAAGAGCCAAGTTGTTTACAACTTGGTTGGAGCCATCATCAATAGTGTTTTTGTATATGCTACATACTAGTAGAGGTGCTCGAATTTTTCGTGATAAAATCGAATTTTAAACTTCCGTTGCACATTCGTGCACCTTAATCGATCCTCTTTCAAGTGGTATCAGAGCTAAGGATACTATTTTGTGTAGCATATACATAATATTATATTGACAGCAATTTCTAAACACATGAGATGAATTGTTGCAACAAAAATCAAGGCCTAGAAAATGGGATTTTCGGGCAGCATGTTGTTGCCCACTAGAAAATGGGATTTTCGGGCAGCATGTTGCTGCCCATTTAGGGCAGCTCGGGCTGCCCGAGGGGCTGCCCATTTCGGGCAGCAAGGGCAGCCCGAGGGGCTACCTGAACGCCCCATGTTTTTTAAATAAAAAAATTTTTTTGGCCAGAATCCAGCGACGGAGCTCCGACGACAGCGATGACGACTAGGGTTTCCAAAATTGTTTTGGATTATCAAAGGGTCATGGGCCTTGATGTTGTTGGGCCATTAGATGGCTAACATATTTGTGAAATTTAAATGGGACAAAATGTTTTTGGTGAAAAATGATATATTGGGTCCTTAAATTTAAATTTACAAAAGTGGCAAATATTTTCTCATGAAATAAATAATTGAAGTTGTACTTTAATTATTTATAGTAAATGGTGATTTACAAGACATTCGGTTATAAATAAATTAATTAGAAAGTAGACAAAGGTGTTTGTATACTTTGTTAATTTAGTTTATAATCGTGGCGGTTAGTGATTGGTTCAAAATATATAATATTGGATCAATTAATTATTGTGATAATTAATTGATGGTGTATGATATGTGATATTATGCATGAAGGATGATAAAAAGCCCAAGCCCAATTTTCTAGGTGTATTGTAGGATATTTTGTGTTGAATGTTTGTAATAATTATCAAATTTAAAGTGGGCTTGGTTTATGGCCCGTTCCCACCCCATGAGATGTATCCCTATTTGCCATGGATATTTATTTGTAAATATCAGTATAGTGGAAGATCAAGATTGGAAGATGGTGGCCTTGATGATTATGTATATCGAAGACATGTAAATATTGGAGGCTAATGTAATAGTTGCATTTGCATCCCATGTATTTCCATAAGATTGGACCTAGGCCCGTGTTTAGCTCACACGGGCCATTAGTTTTTGGTCGATTAATCATCCTTGTTTTGTTTACTATTTATAATATATGCATGATATGTTATAAATAATGAGTATGTGCGTTATTATCATGATAATAACAAAGTTGCATGAATCTGGCAAACATACGATCAAACATGGCGAGCTTCTAAAATAAAATTAATGATGAGACCTTTCAAAATTAAGAACCCTCATTTTGAATAAGATTCAAAATTAATATCAAGCTTGAAAAGGATAATTATAAATTTGTTTATAATTTCCATGTCTTCCATCGACAATGGGTGCATGATGAATGCTACCCGTGCTCGGGTCTCGGCTCATATTATTGGGGGGGCCTTAGGTGCCGGAAAGTTGTGACATCCATTGACATTGTGATGTGAACTACATGGAACTCCCATGATTTCGGCTCATATTATTGAGTTAACTCATGGCGACCGTCCATTAAGGTTCAACATCGATGGGTAAGGCTTGACACGTAAAGATGAACGACGTCATATTATTGGGTCCTAATCAAACGTGAGACAAAAGTTTACGTAGAGGGTTGCATAGTGATGCAATTGGAAACTACCTTCTAGGAATTGTGATTGACTGATATTATTCAGGATCGTAATTCGCTAATTGGACTTTGCGTACCTACTGAGGAAAGGAGTTTCCCATTTTCACTAGAGGGTAGTGAAAGATGTCAAAACAGTGAGAGCGAATATTTACAAAGAAAAATTTCATACTTTATATCTTACTAAATATTTTAAAATAGACATTAACATTTATCTGTTTTACTTTTCAGTACTTTTTGACAATGCCTTCGATTCGCAATCCGCTAACTGCCATACTCGAAAAACACGTATTAACCGGACCTAATTATCTCAATTGGCTAAGAAAACTTAAAATCGTCTTGAATTCGGAAAGAATAGCATATACACTTACTGAGTCGCCCCTTGTTGAGGCTCCGACTGACTGCACTCATGAGGAATTGTAGACTTACAAGGAGTGGTGTGACCATGACTTGAAATCCAAGTGTTATATGCATGCTTCTATGAATGAAGAGAAGTCGGTTCTTTATGTGGGTTGTTCATCTGGTACGAAGATTGATCCACGTAGGAAGGGAAAGAAGCATTCTCTCCAACGTCCCAAGAAGAACGTGCCCTTGAAGAGGCAGACTCCGAGTCCCGCTGTGGCAGTCACACCAGTGAAGGCTGACAAGACTGTTGACATCTGTCATCACTGTAAGAAGTCTGGACATTGGAGGCGTAATTGCAGGGAATATTTTGCCCAGAAGAGTTCTGGAAATAGTATGTTCTATATTGAAGTAAACATTTCAATTAACTCTACCTCTTGGGTATTGGATACCGGCTGTGGCTCACATCTCTGTAATGATTTGCAGGTGATGGGAAGAAGTAGGAGGCTCGGGGAAGGTGAGACGTTCTTGAGTATGGGCAATGGAGCAAGAGTTGCTGCCAAGGCCGTAGGAGATGTTTACTTTTGTTGAACAATGATTTTAAGGTAATTTTGAGAGATGTTTTGTTTGTACCAGATTTGGTGAAAAACATTATTTCCATTTCTATATTTGATAAAGATGGATTTTCTTGTTTATTTAGCAAAGGTGTTTGCAACATTTACAAGAATGAATTTTTAATTGATACTGGAGAACTTGAAAACGATCTCTACACCTTAAAATACAAAGATATTCCACTAAACAATGTCCAAGCAATAACAACAACAAACAAGCGAAAACAAGATACTCTAAATTTGGCACAATTATGGCATGCTCGATTAGGACATATTTCCCTAAGAAGGATGAACAAGGTAGTGGGAGTAGGAATGTTTGATATGTCTGATATTAATGCTCTCACGACTTGTGAATCCTGCCTATAAGGAAAGATGACCAAAATTCCCTTTAAGGGACCATGTGGAGCGAGCCAAAGGGTTATTGGATTTGATGCATACCGATGTGTGCAGTCCTCTTAGCATCACCACTAACCATGGACATGTCTACTTCATCACATTTACTAATGACTCTTCGAGGTATGGGTATGTGTATTTGATGAAATAAAATTCTGAAGCCTTTGAAAGGTTCAAAGAATTCAGATGTGAAGTAGAGAAGCAGTTGGGACGAAGAATCAAGACACTTTGATCGGATCGAGGTGGTGAGTACTTGAGTTCCGAGTTCCAAGAGTATCTTAGGGAGAATGGGATTCTCTCACAGTGGACTCCGCCTGCTACACCGCAGTTGAATGGTGTTTCGGAACTTCTTAACTGGACTTTGCTGGACATGGTTCGGTCTATGATGGGGTTCACGGAGTTGCCGCCATCCTTTTGGGGATATGCGCTTGAGACAGCGGCGCTGTTGTTGAACAATCTCCATTCAAAGACAGTTGACAAGACACCATATGAGATATGGATGGGTAAGCCACCCAAATATTCTTATCTTAGAATACGGGGGTGCCCTGCTTTTGTGAAGCAAGTAGTGGGAGACAAATTGGATGGTCGATCCATTTTATGTTACTTTGTGGGATATCCAAGAAATTCAGTTGGATACTATTTCTATCATCCCCAAGAAATAAAAAGGTTTGTTTCTAGGAATGCAACCTTTTTGGAAAAGGAATTTCTATTGGATAGAAAAGGGAAGATGATAGAACTCGAAGAGGTTCGAGAGACACCCACAATTATAGAACCCTCACCCGAAGACCCAAGAGAGGAGAAACAAGCTCCTAGAAGATCCGAGAGAGTCTCGAGACCACCTATGAGGTATGGTATGCTTTTTGAAGAGGGCCCTGATGAGCCTAACCATGGATGTGATCCAAGGACCTTCAAGGAAGCGTTATCTTATGCCGATTCATCCAAGTGGCTTGAAGCGATGGAATCTGAGATGAATTCCATGCATTCGAACCAAGTGTAGAATCTCGTGGATCCACCTAAGGGAATTGTTCCCATAGGGTGTAGATGGATTTACAAGAGGAAACTTGGGGCGGATGGGAAGGTATTGACCTTCAACGCGTGATTGGTAGCAAAAAGATATACTCAAAGACAAGGAGTTGACTTTGAGGAAACATTTCCTCCAGTTGCAATGTTCAAGTCTATAAGGATATTGCTAGCCATTGCTGCATGGTATGACTATGAGATATGGCAAATGGATGTCAAGACAGCCTTTATTAATGGAGATATTAAGGAAGAGATTTAAATGTCTCAACCTGAAGGGTTTAATTCTGTCGGAAGTGAGCATATGGTATGCAAACTTCAGAAAACTATTTATGGTCTAAAGCAGACATCTAGGAGTTGGAACCTTAGATTCGATAGTACAATCAAAGAGTTTGGTTATACTAAGAATCTTGAGGAACCCTGTGTGTATAAGAAGGTCAGTGAGAGTGCTGTGACATTCTTGGTGCTGTATGTTGATGACATTCTACTCATTGGGAATGATGTAGGAATGTTGCAATCAACTAAAATATGTTTAGCGAGTAAGTTCTCGATGCAGGACTTGGGTGAAGCATCTTTTGTATTGGGAATACAGATCTATAGAGATAGATAAAAAAGAATGCTTGCTCTCACCCAGTCCACATACATTGATACCATCGTGAAGCGGTTCTCGATGGATGAGTCCAAGAGAGCACATCTACCAATGTGTCATGGCGTGAACCTATCTAAGTCTATGTCTCCCAAGACTGATGCAGAGATAGCGGCGATGAAAAGCATTCCTTATGCATCTGCGATGGGTAGCATCATGTATGGGATGATATATACACGTCCTAACGTGGCTTTCGCACTAAGTGCAGTGAGTAGATATCAATCGAACCCTGGTCTTCCACACTGGAAAGCTGTGAAAGACATCCTCAAGTATTTGAGAAGGACCAATAAATTGTTCTTGGTCTATGGGGGTGGAGAACTGAAATTGGAAGGCTATACAGACTCTAGCTTCCAAAGCGATATCGATGACTCGAAGTCAACCTCTGGGTTCATATTCATGCTCAATGGTGCTGCTGTCTCTTGGAAGAGTTCCAAGCAAGACAGTACTGCGGATTCCACCACTGAGGCCGAATACATTGCTGCATCAGCTGCAGCAAAGGAGGATGTTTGGATAAGGAATTTCTTCCAAGAGGTGGGCGTCATTCCTAATGGAGTTGCTCCTGTCCCGGTGTTTTGTGACAACACGGGAGCCATTTCTCAAGCAACGGAGCCAAGGTCTCATCAGAAGTCCAAACATGTATTGAGAAAGTACCACATCCTCCGAGAGATTGTGGAAAGAGGAGATGCCTCGATTGACCAAGTCGGCTCCGCAAATAATGTTGCTGATCCGCTAACTAAGACTTTACATGGACCATTATTCGAGAAGCATCACGAATCGGTGGGTTTGAAGCATATGGGTAGTTGGCTCTAGTGCAAGTGGGAGATTGTTAGAGTAGGTGCCCGTCGAGCCAAGTGTTGGCCGAGGGTTCATGTTTAAACTCTATATATAAACTATCTTTTTTTAAAATAATATTTGAAATTATTATTTTGGCACTTGTTTATCTGTATACCCATTCATGTTGCATAGATAAAGTTCTTGAATATACAAATAGTAGAAAGAATATGAGATGCTCATATGATGAGTATCATGAAACTCATATTTGGAATACTGTATATTTTAAACAGTTCCTAGTCGATTCAGCCGCCGCTAAGAAGGATATAGGCCGCTCGAGTTCGAGACTAGTATCTGCGATGTGAGTACCATGTTTCATTGATAAGGGACATTGTGATGTCCGAACATGCAGATAGATGCTCCTTGTAGAGTGCACTGAACAACCCTCCATAAAGGACTTTCCAAGTGGTTATCACTTATCGAGTGGAAACGTCCTAGTTTATGGTTGTACACCTGTGGGGACCCGGGCTCTAACTCTTTCTTTGGGATTCAATGGATCATTAATATAAAAAGTGGGTCAAATTTTTGTTTTTCAACATTCCTTCTAATGTTGTATAAACAGGCATAAAGTCTTTATTTATTTTACAATCATAATATACAAACATAAAGTACAACATGGCTTGTTCCATCCATACTCAACAAACTAGTAATTAAATACAGTACATGCCAAAGGTACAACTACTAGTCCTTCTGCTAAGCCCGAGATCACCACGCTATGTCCATCTCTCATCCTCTGCGTGACCCAGATCCTGCCCCACCTGTTGTTATGCACACATACAAACATAACAACAGCCGGAAACTCCGGTGAAAACAAATCCCAGTATAAACATGTATACATGCATATAATCAATCTAAACATGAAACATGCTATTATGAATGACAATCATATAAACATGCAATGCAATGCGAATCAAACCATGTCTGGACTCGACTCGACTAGAACTCTAGGGATCCCGGTGTGAATAAGACGTCAATGGCTGTCACCTACCCTCCCACTCGGGGTGACTGTACGTCTTATTCCTAGACTTCGGTCTGAGCTATATCAACGACTGCAATAGGAGTCAAGGCTGCTCCTAAGCTGAGATACACCGAACATCTAGATATGTGACAATGGCTTTCAACAACTTTCCTATCTTAAATGCAATGAATATCAATCTGTAAACAAAGCATGCTCATATTCATATCTGAATATCACAATGATCTTATATGCTTGAATACAATTCTATAATCAAAGCGTAATCATGTTACAAGATTTGAATATAATTCTATAAACAATTCATAAACATGTTATCATATATACAATAATTCTAGTATGTGATTTTGGTTGGGAAACTCAAATAAAATCTTATTTGAGTTGTGGCTTCCCAAACAAACATGGCTTATACCTTTCGTTACACACTCTGCGTCGCAGTCGAAGTCTTGAAGACGAATCTGGCAAACCAAATCTGAAATGGAAATGTTGATACACATTCTATCAATTTCTAATCTCAATCAACACATACCCACTTAAATACTTGATTTCGGTATCCTTTCAACAGCATAATCTCCATATTAAATAATCTATATCAATTCTCCTAATTCATAATCGATAACGGTATAAATCTGATACCATACCCCAACTAATACAACTCTGAAATTCATAACTATTCTATACAGTGTTCGTTCTTAAATCCGCTTACAATTATATGATGTCTAACATTTCAGAAACAACATATATGAATCATATCTGATTCCTTCAACATCATAATTTCAAGACATGTCAAAACATAGTAAAACTTACATACACGTGTAGCCAGTAACAATAGGAACACGATACTAAAGTCAGATTCAAAAGCTGACGGACGGATCGAAATATAAAGGCGTAAGGATTTCAAAATCTTTCTTCGTGGCTTTCCCTTAACTTTTCCTTTGATTCTTATCATTTCTGAGGGATGAATTCGTTCATATATATATATATATCTCCTTGCATGTTTAAGCTACGTGTCACACCTTTCTTGAATCCTGATTGGCGCTCGGGCGGTAAGAAAGTACCGCTCGAGCACGGCACTTTCTGTCCCAGCATTTCCGTAATGCTCCTTGGCGCTCGGGCGGTCACAATTTACCGCTCGGGAGCCACATCTTCTGCCCGAACGTGGTACATTGGCGTCGGGCGGTCGTTTTCTACCGCTCGGGCGCCAATGGTTCTGCCCAAAACTTGTGTAATTTATATGCTTTGCCCAATCTGGTCTCGTAATGGCCCGTTTATAATTATCTCTATTCAAATTCACTAATCTCATAGCAAATTACGTTAATCAAATTCTCGGGCATTACAACACCATTAGTCCTTATGACCCGGGACAACATTGAGACTCTATGTGCTAGCATTACACATTGACTTGTTTACCGACTCTCATAGGGTCATCAGGTGGCAAGGTGTGGTGTTTTGTCGAAACATATAGGAGTCGATGCATTGTAGTCGGGGATTCACCACTTACCTTCAGGTATGGATATCCTATATGATCTCATGTGTATGTAGTTTGAAATCTCTGATCAGATTATGGTGGTAATTAAGAAAGAGGTTTCTTAGATTACACCATCGATTCAACTACGACATGACACATAGTATCGATTCATCGACAACTCTCAATATACCAATGGTTGTCGAATCGATCGGGATATATGAGTTGAAGGGACCGTACTGTACGCTAACCATAATTAAATTTTTCTTGCAGGCACTATCTTTTGATACCTAGGGAATCATGTAAGCGATGCTGTTAGGCGTTTAACATGATTGATTGGGTACTATCAGACTTGAGTTTTGACGTTGTTATTATCAAGGAGTTGATAAGTAAGAATGGAGCAAATGGGGTGTGCTCGAATAATGACATGTTTAGTCCGAATCACATAGAGATGTGAACCTGCGGCT
This sequence comes from Primulina eburnea, assembly GCF_022965805.1. Lineage (NCBI taxonomy): Eukaryota > Viridiplantae > Streptophyta > Magnoliopsida > Lamiales > Gesneriaceae > Primulina > Primulina eburnea. The sequence goes on from NC_133107.1 coordinate 14,556,974, forward strand.
TGTTGTATCAATGAATCATTGAGGGCCACACAAGTGCTAGCTTTCTAGATCCCGTTGAGAAGTAAAATAGTTCAATGTGTTGAACGGCTTGTAAAGGAGTTTATAAGCGTAAGGAAAAATATAAGTATGACCCCTATAAGGAGGATGTAGCTTTTAATTTGAGGAAGTGTTCCTAAATTAAAGTTGGCCAAACAAATAATGTATTTGAAAATTGTGATTTTCACAAACATTATTATGGAATGAATTAATTTAATTCAAGTGTTGATTTAATTAAACACTAGTGGGCCTAGTAGAGTCCAAATAATTAAATTAATTCAAGTGTTGGATTAATTAAACAACATTGGGCCTTGTGAAGCCCAATTATAAATAATTATTAAACTAGTGGGTTTGAGTAAAATAAAGTAATGGTTAAATGGTCTCAAATGTGTTTGAGACATTTAAATAAAAGTCAATGGGCCTTGTAATTGTTACAAGCCCAAGTGGAAAAGCATGCAAGGGAGGTGAACCGTTGAGAGGCTACTTTTTCAATATCCAAGGCATGGCATGCACATGCTTATTTTAACTTTTCACACAACCAAGAAAAATCTTCCCCTTCTCTCCTAAGATGAATTTTGGCCGAAATTTCCCTTAACAATTCTCTCCAATTTTTGCTTCTTCAATTGTTGAGAAATCTTTACACTTCTCAAAAGAAAATTTCTCTTATTTTTTCTAGTGCAAAATAAGACGGGTTCTAGCTAGTTGGTGGTGGGCTTAATATTTGAGCAAGGAGTGCTCAAAGGAGGCTTGAAGATTGGTCTTACTATTCAAGATCTAAGGTGTTTACATCTTAGTTGGAGCCATCATCAATCTCTTGAGATTGATAGGTAAAAAAAAAATTCTAAACATCCTATGTATGACATCGATCACCAGTAATAGAAGAAGTTATAATTCTATCCACATCGATACGGTACCGATCACCAGTAATAGAAAAAGCTATAATTCTATCCACATCGATAACCAATCCTCTGGTGACAGACTATGGCACTATTGCCAATACACTATCTTATGACATCGTGCAATGTGCCCGTGACGATCCCACCACTAACAGGCACTTCTGTCATAAGATTACTCTTCTAATACTTGCTATCTATAAATAAGAGAACAAGTACATCAATCAAATCAATGCAATATCAATGCAATAAAGTAAAGTATGTGATTTATGGAAACTCAAGTTTAAACCGACTCAAGTCGATCTCCCAATACACATTGATTTATACCTTTCGTTTGTAGTCCCGGTCTGAAGAAATATCAGTTCTGAACTCAAGACTGTCTCTGTAAATGTCCAGTTGTAGCCTGCGTTGATAGGAACACAGTACTGAAGTCAGATTATAAATCAGACGGACGGATTTTGCACAATTGCGATCCTAAGATTTAAGGGCAATTTTGACAGCGTTCCTTCGATTTTCCTTTTTTTTTAATCTTAAAACGTATATGTATATATATTTATATACAATCGTGCATGCATTAGGGCAAATGGCGAACTCTGCGCGCAACACGTCTCGCGCATATGCGCGACCTTCTTCCGCTCATATGCGCGAGGCGATTAAGCCTGGCACGTGTGTACACGGCATCTCGCGCATATGCGCGCCCCTGTTCGGCGCATATGCGCGTGGCCAATGTTCAAAAAGCTCAACTCTCGGGTTGTCTCGCGCATATGCGCGAATACACGTCGCGCATATACGCGAGGCCCTCTGGACATTACGCGCATGTGCGCCTCTCATGTCGCACATGTGCGCGAGAGGTACTGTCCTCGCACATAGTTCGTTTCATGCCGACTCAAATCATGTCCCGATTAATTCTTTTTATAATCACATGAAATTATAAATCGGTCATCGTTAATTACAGTGATTAATTTTCGGGCATTACACTTCACCTCTTGCATGTGATGAACGAAATTTGTAGTGGTTTTCTCCTCCATTTTAGCTTATTCAATTGTTGATGAAAGCACACACTTCTCAAAGAAAAATGCTCTAATTTTTCTAGTGCAAAATTATAGTGGATGTACCTTGTTAGTGGTAGACCTAATTTGAAGAAAGGAGTCCAAAAGAAAGGTGAATCTTGTAGATTGCCATCCTTTAAGAGCTTAGTTGTTTATCAACTAATTTGGAGCCATTACATCAATCTTTTAAGATTGATAGGTATATTTTCTAAACACCTTATGAATGTCATATTGTGTTTGTATTTGCTACACACTATAGTTGAGGTGTTCGGTTTTCTTGCTAAAAATTAAATTTTTGAAACTTCCGTTGCGCAACCGGCACCTTAATTGATCCCTTTTCATCCTTTGCCTAGAATCATGGGCTTATTTGATCAATTACAATGAGCATCAATTTTCTCGAAGATAGATCTTCGTTCGAGATACCATCAGCCGAAGGTGAAGGAGTCCGATGTTCATAAGATGACTTTTATGAATCGATACGGACACTATGAGTTTATGGTGATGCCATTCAGGTTGAACAATACGCCGGCGATCTTCATGGATCTCATGAATTGCGTATTTCAGCCGTATCTAGATCAATTTATCATAGTCTTCACAGATGATATTATTATCTACTCGAAGAGAAAAGAAGAACAGAGTCAACACTTGAGAACGGTACTGCAATTGTTACAAGATAGAAAGTTACTCGCCAAGCTCAGCAAGTGCGAGTTTTGGCTCGAGAGAGTGGCATTCTTGGGCCACATTATTTCTAGAGATGGAGTTGAAGTCAATCCAAGAAAATTCGAGGCAGTTAGAGAGTGGCCAGCACCAAAGAGTGTAACTGAGATCCGTAGCTTCTTGGGTCTAGCTGGATACTACCGGAATTTCATTCAGAGTTTCTCATCTATTGCGGTACCCTTAATCACCTTGACAAAGAAGAATGCAAAATTTACTTGGGGATCCGAGTGTCAAGAGAGTTTCGAGAAGCTGAAACAAGCTTTGACTTCAGCGCCAGGTCTATCAATGCCATCAGGGTAAGAGAGTATGTTCTCTATACTGACTCTTCGAAGCTTGGTTTAGGCGCATTCTCGATACAAAATGATTAAGTGATAGCTTATGCGTCTAGACAGTTGAAGGTTTTCACAAGAATAATTACCCGAGTCGTGACCTCGAGCTCGCAGCAGTAGTATTTGCTCTCAAGATTTTGATACATTACTTATATGCGGAGAAGTGTAACATTTTCAGTGATCATAAAAGTTTAAAGTCCTTCTTCACCCAAAAAGATTTGAACATGAGGCAACAAAGATGGATAGAGTTGGTAAAAAACTACGACTGCGACAGTAGCTGCCACCAGGCAAAGCTAATGTAGTTGCGGACGGTTTGAGTAGAACGACAACAGTCATCGCGCAATTGACAGTTCAAAGACCATTGCAAGCAGAAATCAGATATTCGAGCTTGAAGTGTAGGCTATGAACGAGGCTCCTAATCTTTCTACTATTACAGTTCAGTCGACTTTTTAAGGGATAGAATTCGCGAGGGTTAGTTTTCTAATGACCAGTTGCAAAAATGAAGGCTGAGTGATGAAGCTAAGCGTTGGAAGCCTTTTTCTTAGGATAATGACATAGTTTGATATCGAAATCGAGCTAGAACCTTTGAATATGCTTCAAAAACAATATTCTCTAATGAGCTGCAATAGCTCGTGTTCTAAGAATGTTGACACAGATGAATTAAATCGAGTTTGGTTTACAACCAAGCGGAAGAAACTCGAAATAATCCTTCGTGAAGAAACCTGTTATATTAGAAAACATTTTAACTATATGTAAACTGAATAACTGAAAAGTAGAGGATCGGTTCTGGGATATATCAGTTCAGTTGTAGTAAGAACTGAACTGATAACACCTTGATCTGATTAAATCAGTTTGGAAAACAATAGTTAAACAGTTAATACACAAGATATGTTTATGGATGTTTGGAGACTTCAACTGCTCCTACATTACCCCTTCTACCACCTTGGTTAGGATTCACTAGAAGACTTTGATTTATACAACTATTTTACAAACCCACTCAGCTTAGGACTTACACTACTGCCTCACTGAACTCCTACCCAAGACTGAAGGAAGCACCTTTCAGCAAACACTTGTTAAACGTCTGTGTGTCAAAGATTATATACACAAGTTTAACATCTTTGTGCAAGACTATATTGAGTGGTTGTGTGTGTGTCTGTTGTAACTGAACAAGGAATACACCAGAAAGGTGTTCCCACACACTGAGGGAAATGAGCTTTTAAACTAAATTGATAACACGATCAAGTGTTCCCTCTAGGCTGATCGCTTCTTGTAAGCTGATATGCAATATGCATGCCATTTTTCTCTGTATCTTCACACACTGCATATGTATATCTTTATTGGTCTTCTCTAATCTTCTATTTATAGGCAGAAGACTGATCGTACTATGAGACTCAATAATTGTATCCTTTGCAGCTTGAATTCGTTTAGAGGACTTTGTGTCTCGACTTTTCCGACAAGTCTCCAAGAATCTCTGGGCTTTAATTATTTGATGCAACGTCCATTAATTGTACTAATGATAGTACAAATATTTTACCCATTTCACACAGCTGGATTCAATTGAATAAGCTTGTCGTGTTCTCTGATAAAGATAAAAAATTGTACATTAATTAAATATTTTATAATATAAATATATAGTTTTTGTTTTATTAAATGTTTAAATATTACATGTTTTATAATAAATTGTATAAAATATAAGTTGTGTGTAATTATAAGTTTTTACTATTTTTTACAGGTTCGATAAAACAAGAATAACCTTGGCGTTGCAAATGAGATTAAGATGATTCTTGGACCTGTAGAAAGTTGATTATAATATCTACAATATTGTTGACAAGCATGAGATAAAAATCCTCTCACAATTGGGATCAAATTAAGCAACAAAGAAAGTTACCAAAGGAGTGGCAGTTTTACCATGCTCTAGTATTTTGACCATATCTCTCAAATTACTTGGTCAAATATTCTGAAAAAATACCACAACTAGACAACTCAATTATCCACATGTTTCTTTTTATGTGAAGAATCAAATTCGGAGAAGAAGATTTTCAAAAGTGATGTGTAATATAATATTAATTCTTGGAACACCAATGAAAACTTATGTGTAAAAAAATAATATTTTATTTGTGGTTGTCTCTAAATTTGGCTATAAATAGGGGTGCATTGTAATGTATTGAGATATCCCTCATTCTATGAACAAATCATTGAGTTCATAATATTTCTCTCTATATTTTTCTTTTATTTCTTCATTTAAATATAATTAGCATGTTAATTTCATATTCAAAGTTTTACACTTTGAATAATGAATAGCTAACTTCCTAAAGTTGAGATGATAAGGTGAAGCTCTTGGCATGATAATAAGGTTATTATAAGGTAAGAATCTATGTTTTATATTATTTAATCATTATTTATTTTTTATGTTATATTTATTTCTTTAAGTATTTTTATACCCAACTTATAAGTAGGAGTTTTGATTTATTGTTGCTATATGTTACACTAAATTCTTGGAACCATTTAAATGTTAGTTTGATATTACCAACCATTTAAAGTGGATGCCTTGATTTATTATATATAAATATATTATAATATTAAATTCTTGGAACCATTTAAATGTTAGTTTGGTTTTACCAACCATTTAACTTGGATTCCTTGATTTACTATATATAAATATATCATAATAATATTTTCTTGGTACCATTTAAATGTTAGTTTGGTTTTACCAACCATTTAAAGTGGGAACCTTGATTTAGTGTTTACAAATATATATATAGCACAATAAATACTTGACCACATTTATAAGTTTTGGTATATATTATATATTTATGAGATAATAATTTATAACATAATATAAATATGATTATTTAATATATTGGAACCATTTTATTAAGTGGATTTCAATATTGTTCGTTAATGTTAACTTTATTAAAATACCAAGAGTGGATCCTTTAATCTCAACTACTTAAATTAAAATTTGAACAATTAAAATTTACCCATTAAATATTCAAACAATTAAAATTAAAAAGAAACAAAAACAATAACAAAACAAAAAGACATTGTAGTGGACTTGTAATTACCTTAGCTTCTCTGTGGATACGATATTCGGACTCACCGAATTATATTACTTGTGGACAACCTGCTTTTGGGAGTGCAACAATCAAAGTCGCAACAAGTTTTTGGCGCCGTTGCCGGGGAAGTATAAATTAATTTCAAGTCTATTTAATTTTGTTTATAGTTTATTTTTCTTTATTTGAATTTTTATTGCTTTTGTGTGTTTTTATTCTTTTGCATTTACATTTGCATTAGCATTTGGTCACGAACACTTAGTGGTCGACTCATTCGAAATAACCATTTATTTTTACAAAACATGGCGGAGGAACCCATCCAAGAAAATGAAAATGAAATTCAATCTCAACATGATCATGATAGACGAAGAACACTTAGAGATCACATGAATCCTACACGTACTAGTGCACCTTCATGTCTAGTTTTTCCCCCTGATGCATCTCATTTCAATTTTAAGCCTGGTATTATCCAACTTTTACCCAAATTTCATGGCTTAGATTTTGAAAATCCATACATGCATTTACGAGAATTTGAAGAAGTGTGCAACACATATAATGATCTAAATTGTAGCATGAACACCATTCGACTTAAGCTTTTTCCTTTTTCTTTAAAAGATAAAGCTAAAACTTGGCTACAAAATCTTAGATCGGGATCCATTCGAACTTGGGATGAATTGCAACAACAATTTTTGAAAAAGTTTTTTCCATCTCATAGAATAAATTCTTTCAAAAGACAAATCATCACTTTCACTCAAAAACAAGGAGAAACTTTTAATCAGTGTTGGGATAGATACAAAGAATTGCTTAATCTTTGTCCACATCATGGTTTTGAAATTTGGAGAGTTGTTTCTCAATTTTATGAAGGCTTAACACCTAAAGATAGACAAATGGTTGAATTTATGTGTAATGGAACATTTGAAGATAAAGATCCAAACGAGGCAATTGAGTATCTGGATTCATTAGCTGAAAATGCTCAAAATTGGGACACTATAGGTACAATCGAACGATCAAACAAGATTCAATCTCCTACATCTGGTGGAGGTATGTACACTCTGAAAGATGAACATGATCTTCAAGCTAGATTTACCTCTTTGGCAAGAAAAGTTGAGGCACTTGAATTGAAAAAGAATGGTCAATTAAAATCTGTTCAAGAAATTGTGTGTCACATCTGTGATACAAGTGATCATTTTACAAAAGATTGTCCCACTTTGCCCTCTTTTAAAGAATGTCTCCATGAACAAGCCAATGTTTTGAACAATTTCAAAAGGCCAAATTTTGAACCATTTTCTCAAAATTACAATCCAGGTTCGTGAAACCATCCAAATTTTAGTTGGAGGAATGATAATGCTGCACAATTTCCGCAACCACATTTTCAAAATCAACAAAATTTTCAAAATTATGCACCTTATGTTCCTCCACCTAAAAGAAATTTGGAAGATACATTGAATTTTTTCATTGCAAAGCAAGAGTCTATCAATACTCAAACTGCTCAAACCACGACAGATTTGAAAGATACTCTTGCTAAATTTGCATCTGCACTTAATGTTCATGAAAAAGGTAAATTTCCTTCACAACCTCTGCCTAATCCCAAGGATCATCATTCACAAACTGGAACTTCTGGAACTCAACCGATGGATCAGGTAAAATCTGTTATTACCCTTCGAAGTGGTAAGGTTGTGGAAAAATCCATTCTTGAACCTTGTGAAGATGATGATAAATCAACTCCAAAGGGTAAAGAAGTTGAACCCATAACTTGCGAAGAGGAGGTTCAACAGACAGTGTCACCACCATTCCCTCATGCATTGAAAAATACAAAAAAATCAAATTTGAATTCTAATATATATGATATTTTTAAACAAGTAAAAGTTAATATTCCTTTATTAGATGCAATAAAACAGGTACCATCATATGCTAAATTTTTGAAAGACTTGTGCACTGTGAAAAGAAAATTGAATGTTAAAAAGAAAGCATTTTTAGCCGAATAAGTAAGTGCAATCATTCAAAATAATAATACTTTGAAATACAAAGACCCTGGTTTTCCTACTATTTCATGTATTATTGGAGAACGAAAGATTAAAAAAGCCTTGCTTGATCTTGGAGCTAGTGTTAATTTACTTCCATATTCAGTTTATCAAGAACTCAATCTAGGCGAGTTAAAATCTACTTCGGTAACACTTTTACTTGCTGATAGATATGTTAAAGTACCAAGAGGTATGGTAGAAGACATGTTGGTCCAAGTTGATAACTTTGTATATCCTGTCGATTTCATAGTTTTAAATACACAACCTATCGAAGCTTGTAATGCAATTCCTGTAATTCTGGGTCGTCCATTTTTAGCAACTTCTAATGCTCTTATAAATTGCAGGAATGGAATAATGAAGTTGTCATTTGGTAACATGACCTTGGAGCTCAATGTTTTTAATCTTTGTAAGCAACCACATGACAAAGGAGATGAAAGTGAAGATGAAAATTTTATTGAAACTCTTGTGGAAGAAAACATTCAAGAAGGGAGTACTCGTGACCAATTAGATATTTGTTCAATTGAAACTGTTAAAGAAAATATTGAAATTGATCTTGATGATTTTATCAGGTATCACTCGTTACCAGGATCAGAGAAAGAATTTGAGGCGAAATATGAGAACAAAGACGAACCACCCATATTGGAGTTAAAACCCTTGCCAGAAGAATTGAAGTATGCATTTCTTGGAGAAGATGAAACATATCCGGTGGTAATTTCTTCCAAACTAGAAAGTGATCAAGAAGGTAAATTAGTTGAAATGCTTAAAAGACATAAAAATGCAATTGGTTGGACACTAAAAGATCTGAAGGACATTAATCCACTAATTTGCACTCACAAAATTCATTTAGAAGAAAATTCTAAAACATCTCAACAATCACAAAGGAGATTAAATCCACACATGAAAGATGTTGTGAAAACTGAAGTTCTCAAATTACTTGATGTTGGGATTATCTACCCTATTTCTGATAGTAAGTGGATAAGCCCAACACAAGTAGTTCCAAAAAAATCTAGCATCACAGTGATAAAAAATGAAAAAGGTGAATTGTTAACAAGTCGAGTCCCATCTAGTTGGCGGATGTGTATTGACTATAGAAAATTAAATGATGCCACTAGAAAAGATCATTTTCCATTACCATTTTTGGATCAAATTTTAGAAAGAGTAGCTGGTCTCCCTACTACTGTTTTCTTGACGGATATTCAGGCTATTATCAAATTCTCATTGCACTCGAAGATCAAGATAAAACTACATTCACATGTCCTTTTGGAACATTTGCATTTAGAAGGATGCCATTTGGATTATGCAATGCCCCAGCAACATTTCAAAGATGTATGCTAAGCATTTTTTGCGACATGGTTGAAAATTGTTTGGAAATTTTCATGGATGATTTAACTGTCTTTGGGAATACATTTGATAATTGTCTTGAAAATTTGGAAAAAGTTTTAAAAAGATGCGAGGAAAAAGGTCTTATTTTAAATTGGGAAAAATGTCATTACATGATTACTTCTGGGATTGTTCTGGGACATGTCGTGTCATCTCATGGAATTGAAGTTGATAAAGCCAAAGTGGATGTCATTGCAAATTTACCCCCTCCAAAAACCATTAAAGAAATTTGCTCAATTTTGGGACATGCTGGATTTTATAGGAGGTTTATAAAGGACTTTAGTTTAATCTCTAAACCCATTTGTAACCTCTTAACAAAAGACACTGCATTTGAGTGGACTCAAGAATGTCAAAATGCTTTTGATAAAATCATTCGACATTTAACATCAGCTCCTATCATGCAACCTCCTGATTGATCTTTACCATTTGAAATCATGTGTGATGCGAGTGATTATGCAGTCGGTGCAGTATTGGGTCAAAGAAGAAACGGTAAGCCTTATGTGATATATTATGCAAGTAGAACTTTAAACAATGCTCAAATGAATTACTCCACAACTGAAAAAGAACTACTTGCTGTAATATTTGCATTAGATAAATTTCGTTCTTATTTGATTGGATCAACGACTATTGTGTTTACTGATCATTCTGCTATTAGATATTTGTTGACGAAACAGGATGCAAAGCCACGACTGATACGATGGATTTTGTTTCTCCAAGAATTTGACATTGTGATCAAAGATAAAAAAGGAACCGAGAATGTCATAGCCGATCATTTATCGAGACTAGTAACAGGATCATCTTGTGAAATGACACCAATTAACGATAATTTTCCTGATGAACATCTATTTTCAGTTACTACTACACCTTGGTTTGCTAATATAGTAAATTTTCTTGTGACAGGAAAAATGCCACCGCAATGGAGTTCCCAAGATAAGAGAAAATTTTTAAATGAGGTAAAAAACTTTTATTGGGATGATCCGTATCTGTTCAAGTACTGTCTAGATCAAATTTTTCGACGTTGCATACCCGACAATGAGTTAAGTAGTGTCATTAAATTTTGTCATTCAGAAGCATGCGGAGGACATTTTTCTTCAAAGAAAACAGCTGCAAAAATCCTGCAGTGTGGATTTTATTGGCCCACTTTGTTTAAATACGCCCACGAAATCTGCAAGATCTGTGAAAATTGTCAAAAATTGGGTGCAATTTCAAAAAGAAACATGATGCCTTTAAATCCTATCATTGAAATTGAAATCTTTGACTGTTGGGGAATTGATTTTATGGGACTTTTTCCACCGTCGTTTGGATACTTGTATATTTTAGTTGCAGTTGATTATGTTTCCAAAGTGATAGAGACAATTCCATGTCGAACAAATGATCATAAAATCGTCATAAAATTTTTGAAAGAAAATATTTTAGTAGATTCGGAATTCCTCGAGCTATGATAAGTGATGGGGGAACTCACTTTGTTAATAAACCATTTGCTTCATTAATGAAAAAATACGGTATTACTCACAAAGTAACTACTCCTTATCATCCTCAAACAAATGGACAAGTTGAATTAGCTAATAGGGAGATAAAGCAAATTTTGGAAAAAACTGTTAACTCAAATAGAAAAGATTGGTCTCTGCGACTTAATGATGCACTTTGGGCATATCGAACAGCTTTTAAAACATCATTGAATATGTCTCCCTATAGGTTGGTTTATGGAAAACATTGTCATTTGCCTGTAGAATTGGAACATAAAGCTTATTGGGCGATCAAAACTTTAAATTCAAGCATGGATGATGCCAACAAATTGCGTAAATTGCAACTTAATGAACTTGATGAACTCAGAAATGATGCGTATGAGAATTCAAGGATTTATAAAACAAAAATCAAATCATTTCATGATAAAACAATTCTTAGAAAATCTTTTGAGATTGGTAAAAAAGTTTTGCTTTATAATTCTCGACTTCACATATTCCCAGGAAAATTACGATCAAGATGGACAGGCCCATATGTTGTAAAGCATGTGTATCCTTATGGAGCTGTGGATATTGAAAATCCTAAAAATGGTGATGTTTTTAAAGTGAATGGACAAAGGCTTAAACCATTTTTGGAAAATGAAATCTTTCAAGAAGAGTTTATTTCTCTTTCTGATCCTTAAATTTTTATGTTGCATTTAATTTTGTTTGTTTTTATTACAGGTTTCCTTATTCTTTTTATTTTCCCGGTTAAATGGCGGATAACGGTACTCCGTGACTCTCATAGTCGGTTAAATCAGTTTCCCACAATTGCTGATACAAAAATAAAAAAAAAATCATTTCTTTTCTTTTCAAAATGAATGAAATTCTCTCAAAAATTTGTAAATATTTTCCATCTGTTTCTGAAAATGTTCTAAGAAAAATTTATGCAGGAAGGTGTGAAAGATTGAGATTGCTAATGCAAAAAGGAATTCCAGAAGATATTCGTCTTGTAATAGAAGCTAAGGTCAGATTAGGAGGAGAAGTTCCACAATCATTGCTCATTCGGTATTTGCCTGGATTAGAAAAAAGCACTTATGCGAAAAAACGAAGGGCCAAAAGTTTAGGGGTTTGTCATAAGTGTGCAAGATGCACTTGTGACAAACGATGCATATCTTTGGGATGTGTTTCCAATAACAGAGAAGATAAAATTGATTTCATTAAGAATGGGCTGAGTAAAGAGTCTTTAGATAACATCTTATTGACTCTTGAGACGCATTCTAGTGGACATGTGCATATTGAACTTCTCCGTTTATGGAAACAATTTCAAGATGAGCGTCATAGTCTTGGGAATCTGACTAAAAAAGACCCTGTTTGCCAATTTATAAGAAAATTGGCTCATAGAAGGCGTTGAAGCCGTTTCTGGACGTAAAACCAGAGGAAAATTGTGAGCCACAATCACACTACTGTTTATAAGCATGTGTGTCATTATTGTTTTTACTATTTATTCTGTTTACAGCTGTGACCCATAGTTATTTCATGATAACATATTACCCCTATAAAATCTCTCATCTTTCTCTCTATTTTCGCAGACCAAAAAAAAGAAAGTAAAAACATGGCTGGATCCTCTGCACAAACATTGAAAAATATTTGTGTATTTTGTGGGTCGAGTCTTGGAAAAAATGAAGTGTTGTTTGTAGAAGCAGCGAATAATCTTGGAAAGATATTGGCTGAGAGAAAAATTCACTTGGTATATGGGGAAGGTAATATTGGGTTAATGGGATCTGTTTCAACATCTGCTCATCTTGGAGGTAGTCAGGTTTTGGGTATTATTCCTACAGCTTTAGCTGAAGGAAATATTACAGGTGTTACGATTGGGGAAGAATTAAAAGTTTCTTCTACGTATGAAAGAATCACCAAAATGATTGAAAATTCTGATGCTTTTATCGCACTACCAGGTGGTTTTGGTATATTAGAAGAAATTTGTCACACTGTTTCTTGGGCACAACTTAATATCCATAATAAACCTGTGGGCTTGTTGAATATCAATAATTATTATGACAGTTTGTTGACATTTCTTGATAAAGTTGTGGAACAGAATTTCATTTCATAAAATTCACGACGGATGCTCATTTGTGCTTCGACTGCCAACCAATTAATTGATGATTTGGAAGCTTTTGTTCATAAGCCTGATCCGATGATAACAAAGATCAATTGGTCGCAATCAAGCAGTAAGAAAAGAAAGTTGGATCATTGATTCAAAAGTCGTGGATTGGTTTGCGTTTGTTTCAGTTTGTTATCTTCAATAAAATTCCAAGTGATATCTCTTTCATTATGTACTCTTTATTACTAGTTATTTTGACATTAGGGACAATGTCATATTCTGATTGGGGGGGAAACAAACTTATAAAAAAAAATTAAAAAAAATCTTAAAAAAATAAAAAAAATAAAAATATATATATTATTTTAAAATAAAATCATGTTTATTGTTTGTATCTTAGTAATTTTTGCAAAAATGTCATACATTACATGTTTGAAAGATTTAAATTAGAACATGCATTAATCTATTTAAGAATGTTTAAATTTTTATTTGAAAAAAAAATGTCAATTTTAATATTCTGATCAATATAAAAATATGATTTATGAAATCTTTTTGAGTGATTAACCATTGTGATAAAATCAGGTATTAAAGTATATGTCCCAAGATATACCTTATAAGAGTTCCTAAAATTTTAAACTCACACATATTTTGTGAGTGAGTGGAGAGAACTGAGAAAACAGCTTTCGAGCCTTTATTGATCATGAGAGAGACTATCTATTGTTTAGATCTTGAGTTCTTATTTTGAAAAAAAAAATGATATTTCCTGAAAAAAAAAAGAGAAAAATACAAAAAGAAAGATGTTGAAGATCTATGTAATTTTTAAGTTATATGTTGCGACCCATTTTTCTCTCATAAGAATACAAATAAAAAAAAAAGAAAGAGAGAGAGAAATACATTGTAGAAATTAAATAAATATGTGGTCAAGAAGCATAAACTTAGTCTGATTCCATGATGTAAAAAAAAATATCAGGAAAAAAAAATATAATAAGAACAACTGGATTTTAAATCAATGGATTTTCTATCTTTTGATTAGTTTGGCTCGTTTGTCTGTCTGCATTCTGTAAACCATTTTCCTGAGCATTCATCTGTATTCCAACTCCATGAGAGAAATCGTTGTCATAAATAGAAACATTTATTAACCTGTGAGGATATGGAGTTGAGACTCTTACTAGGAATTTCTGAAGGCCGTGTACACTTAACTACCTGAAATAAGCTTTGATTGATCATCTCGAATTATTTCATAAATTATAATTATGATGATCTTGATATAACTTTGACATTTTTCAAATTTAATTTAAACACTTAGATAGTTTTGATTACATTTCTATTTAAATTAATCAATATGTTTTGTATTGCTATTAACGCTTAAATTGCTAGGGACTAGCAATAAGCTGGTTGGGGAGTGTGAGAAAGATAAAAAATTGTACATTAATTAAATGTTTTATAATATAAATTATAGTTTTTTTTTTATTAAATGTTTAAATATTACATGTTTTATAATAAATTGTATAAAATATAAGTTGTGTGTAATTATAGTTTTTACTATTTTTTACAGGTTCGATAAAACAAGAATAACCTTGGCGTTGCAAATGAGATTAAGATGATTCTTGGACCTGTAGAAAGTTGATTATAATATCTACAATATTGTTGACAAGCATGAGATAAAAATCCTCTCACAATTGGGATCAAATTAAGCAACAAAGAAAGTTACCAAAGGAGTGGCAGTTTTACCATGCTCTAGTATGTTGACCATATCTGTCAAATTACTTGGTCAAATATTCTGAAAAAAATACCACAACTAGACAAATCAATTATCCACATATTTCTTTTTATGTGAAGAAGCAAATTCGGAGAAGAAGATTTTCAAAAGTGATGTGTAATATAATATTAATTCTTGGAACACCAATGAAGACTTATGTGTAAAAAAATAATATTTTATTTGTGGTTGTCTCCCCAAATTTGGCTATAAATAGGGGTGCATTGTAATGTATTGAGATATCCCTCATTCTATGAACAAATCTTTGAGTTCATAATATTTCTCTCTATATTTTTCTTTTATTTCTTCATTTAAATATAATTAGCATGTTAATTTCATATTCAAAGTTTTACACTTTGAATAATGAATAGCTAACTTCATAAAGTTGAGATGATAAGGTGAAGCTCTTGGCATGATAATATGGTTATTATAAGGTAAGAATCTATGTTTTATATTATTTAATCATTATTTATTGTTTATGTTATATTTATTTCTTTAAGTATTTTTATACCCTACTTATAAGTGGGAGTTTTGATTTATTGTTGCTATATGTTACACTAAATTCTTGAAACCATTTAAATGTTAGTTTGGTATTACCAACCATTTAAAGTGGATGCCTTGATTTATTATATATAAATATATTATAATATTAAATTCTTGGAACCATTTAAATGTTAGTTTGGTTTTACCAACCATTTAACTTGGATTCCTTGATTTACTATATATAAATATATCATAATAATATTTTCTTGGTACCATTTAAATATTAGTTTGGTTTTACCAACCATTTAAAGTGGGAACCTTGATTTAGTGTTTACAAATATATATATAGCACAATAAATACTTGACCACATTTATAAGTTTTGGTATATATTATATATTTATGAGATAATAATTTATAACATAATATAAATATGATTATTTAATATATTGGAACCATTTTATTCAGTGGATTTCAATATTGTTCGTTAATGTTAACTTTATTAAAATACCAAGAGTGGATCCTTTAATCTCAACTACTTAAATTAAAATTTGAACAATTAAAATTTAAACATTAAATATTCAAACAATTAAAATTAAAAAGAAACAAAAACAATAACAAAACAAAAAGACATTGTAGTGGACTTGTAATTACCTTAGCTTCCCTGTGGATACGATATTCGGACTCACCGAATTATATTACTTGTGGACAACCTGCTCTTGGGAGTGCAACAATCAAAGTTGCAACATTCTCCGTACTGATTGATTCCTGACTGATGCTTTGAACTGGTCAGTTGAACTAGTCTTGAACTGATCTGTTAGAAACTGAATTCCGGTGTTTGACAAAAAGTTAAACCAACTGAACTACGCAACTGAATTTAGCTAACTGATCTACGCAACTGAATTATAACTGAACAGCTAGCTGCTCTTTCAGCTGAACAACTCTTTAGTCATTCTTGTCAACTGACTCTTTACCAACTGATCTCTCAGCTGTACACGTCATTAGTTGAAATCAACAGCCGAAAAATAGTACAACTACCTGCAACTTATAGTGGAACGCCACATTTCAGAAAAATCAGTGTACGACTGTCACAGTATATCGACGTGGAAATCAACGGTTAGAATATTCAAATATCCTTTAATGTTACCGTTGAGAGAGAAGCCTATAAATAATCGAAGATAGCAGCCGAAGAAACGACGACTGATTTTAGCTATTACATTTTACTTGTTGTTACGCTGCAAAAGTATCTACTCACATTCAGAAGTTAAAAGCTCACGTTTACTAGTTATATCAGTAGCATTCAAGGCTACATTCTCGATCTTAAATAGCACTGCGTAATCTTTGATAAGTTTTTCTAAGTTGTGCTAAGATCAGTTAACATCTGTAAAAGTGTTATATACTAAGAGTTTCAGTTGTGGCAAAGTGATATGTCCAAACTGAAGTGGGTCAGTGCAGTATCTCGTATTTGATCAAAGTCTTTTAGTGGATATCCTATCTTCGTGATAGAAGGGGTGACGTAGGAGTTATTCAAGTCTCCGAACATCCAGAAACATATTGTGTTATCTTTACTTCAGTTATTATTTTTCAATTAGATACTCTATCTTTCAATCAGTTTATTTTCCGCAACTTGTTTCATTCAGTTTAACTGATTGTCATTGACCGACGTGATACCTAGTATCAGTTTGTAACAAAACTAAACTCAAATTGTCGAAGAATATTTAAATTTGAGAAGTGTTTATTCAACCCCCCCCCCCCATCTAAACACTCTTTATTCGTTTAACCGATCCTTTCAAGTGGTATCAGAGCAGTTTTATCTCGTCTCAGAATATCTATACTCAAATTTCTCATTATGTCTTTATTCAATAAGATTCCTATGTTATCTAGAGAAGACTTCGATGATTGGAAGATCAGGATGCAGGCTCACCTAGCTGAACAAGATGATTATATGTGGTACGTTATAACTGATGGACCCATGTAGATTATGAAAGCCAACACAGCTGTTGCCATTACTGATGGGGCACCTCATCGTATAGAAAAGCCCAGAGAAGAATGGACCACAGAGGATAAAAGAAAAGCCAACTTGGATAATGTGGCAAAGGACATACTATATAAGACGTTGGATAAAGTAACTTTCAGCAAAATCAAAATGTGCAAGACAGCCAAAGAGATTTGGGAGAAGCTGATCCAGCTTTGCAAAAGGAACGACAAACCAAAGAAAACAAACTTTTTGTTGCTGTTCAGAATTTTGACAATATCAAAATGAGAGTTGGTGAAACGATGCATGTTTATGATGAAAGAACCAGCTGCATCATCAATGAATTAAATGAATTTGGAAAAGTGTACACAAACAAAGAAGTTGCATTGAAGATAATCAGAGGTCTTCCCAAGGAGTGGGATGTGAAGACCATGGCAATGAGGGAATCCAAAGATCTGAACAAAGTTGAGCTTCATGATCTATTTGCTGATTTGAAAGCCTACGAGTTTGAGTTGCAAACTCGAGAAGGAGAATCTTCTACTCCAGCAGCCACGACTACCTTAGCTGCTGTTAGAACAGAACCAACTGGTTCAGTTGAAAAAGCTTCTGATCAACTAAGCAATGATTCCATGTCATTGTTCATCAAAAAGTTTGGAAGATTTATGAGGAAAAATCAAGAAAACTTTCAAAATAAATATCAAAGAAGCAATTCCAAGGAAGAATCAAACGCTTGCTACAACTGTGGCAAACCAGGTCACTTCATTGCTGACTGTACCAAACCAAAGAAAGACAGTCAAGGCTCAACTGAAAGAAGAAAGAAACCATATGAGCACAAAAAGAGATCCAAAGATGATAAGAAGTTCTTCAGGAAGAAGCATGAAGTGCTCTTGGCTGAAGAGAGCAAATCAAAGTGGGCAGACAATGACAGCGAGGAGTCAGAACCAGAAACTTCATGCAGTTCTAGTGACAATGAAGAGGAAGTGAAATGTCTGATGGCTGGTGACACAGAACTGGAATCCAGCAGTCAACAGGTATTTGACTTTAGCTCAACTGATTTTATGAGAGAAGAACTTATTTCAACATTGCATGACATGGTCAGTGAGTATCATAAGCTTGCCTTATTATTTGAAATAGGCAGAGCAAAGCAAAATGATCCTATTGACAATAAGACTACAACTGATGAATCAGTTGACATGTGGAGTCATAAAAATGAGATTGCTGAACTCCATACTGAAAGAAGCAAGGATCAGTTAATGATTCAAAAGTTGATGCTTGAAAATTCAAAGCAAACTGAGCTTATTCAGGCTTGGAACAAATCATCTGCTGCATTGACTAATATACAGAACTCACAGAAATCAGTTACTGATAAAACTGGTTTAGGGTTCAGTAACCAAGATGAAATGTCTCTCAAAGATACTCGACCAAAACTGAATATGGATAAAGGGAAATACATTCACTTTGTCAAATCAGTTATGGTACAAGAACAATCTGAGCCAAGTAAACTTATTGAACAACCAACTATAAGTATGAACAAGGGCAAAAGATGTGGTATTGGTTATAGCCCAAAAGTTGTGACTGACTCACGAAGTCAGCCACCAAAAATTTTCAACAAAAATTACTCAAATTACTACTCAAATTACTATAAAAGGAAGCCAGTTCAGAAGAGATACTGGCTGAACAATCAGTTGAAAAAGGGCAAATCACATGTTGTTTCTTCTGCACACCTTACACCAAGAACACACAGATCGGGAAAGACCATCTGGAATACAGCAACTGGACGGTCAGTTAGACTGATCCAAGTCTGGATTCCTAAAGGACTAATCAACTTTGGACCCAAGTAGAAAAAGGTACCAGAATCTTATCTTGTGTGTGATTGCAGGTAACAGGTACAAGCATTGAATCTATATGGTACTTGGATAGTGGATATTCAAGCCACATGACAGGAGATTCAGACTTATTATCTCAACTGATTAAGTACACTGGACCAAACATCAGTTTTGGAGATAATTCTAAAGGTAAAACTGTGGGTAAGGGTAAGTTTATCCATGGTAATTTCATCATTAATGACGTTTTATTAGTTGAGAATCTCAAGTATAATCTGATCAGAATTAGTCAATTATGCGATAATGGATTCTCAATTCAGATTGACAAACATTCTTGTTCAGTCAAAAACTCAACTGAAGAGATCATTCTAACTGGCAAAAGGTGTGGAAACACTTACGAAGTCAGTTTGAATGATCAACCTTATGCACCAGTTTGTTTTATTGCTTCAAATTCCTCTAAAAACTGGTTGTGGCATAAGAGATTAAACCACTTGAATTTCAAATCTATTGCATATTTGAGTAACCACGATCTTGTTACTAGATTGCCTAAAATGGATTTTACCAAAAATAAAATTTGCTCAACATGTCAGTTTGGTAAATAAATCAAATCTTCTTTTAAGAACAAGGGTCGTAATTCTTCTTCCCGATGCTTAGAGCTGTTACATATGGATCTATTTGGTCCAATACCAGCCATGAGTTTAGGGGGAATGAAATACACCTTGGTGGTTGTAGATGATTTTTCAAGATTCACTTGGGTTATATTTCTCAAGTCCAAAGACCAAACTGCTGCTCAACTGATTAAGCTTTTCAAAAGATTATTAAATGAAAAATCAGTTAGAATTTACAGAACAGATCCGGTTGAGGAACTGAATTTATCAATCAAATTCTTTCAAATTATTTAGAGAATGCCGGAATTAAGCATGAGCACTCAGCAGCTAGAACTCCTCAGCAAAATGGTGTAGCTGAAAGGAGAAATCAGAAACTCAAAGAGGCTGCTAGAACAATGCTTGCTGATTCTAGTATCTCTCAAAGGTTTGGGCAGAGGCAGTGAACACTGCGTGTTACACTCAAAACAGATCAATGATTAATAAGAATCATATGAAAACACCTTATGAGATCTGGCATGGAAGAAAAAGTGTGGTTTCATATTTTAAAATATTCGGCTGCAGATGTTTTATACTTGTCACTGATAAAACTCATTTAAAAGCTTTTGATGCTAAATATGCAGAAGGAATATTTCTTGGTTATTCTTCAGTGAGTAAAGCTTATAGAGTCTTCAACAAAATTACTTTAAATGTTGAGGAATCTATCCATGTTGTTTTTGATGAAACTGTACTAACTGACAAGCCAACCGATCAAGTTGAGCTAGCTGATATATTTACAGATATAAGCTTGGATGATGATGATGAAGAAGACATCCATATTAATCAAAGCAACCTCCAAACACCTGAACCAGAAGTGTTAGATCAACCAGCTAAACCAGAAGCTGTTCCTAACGATCAGTTGATAGAACAACCAAATGAAATTCAGTTACCAACTGAAACTGAAAACGTTCAGTTGTCCACAGAAGCAGTTGCTGATTTAGAAGCAATAAATGCTGAACTCAGATGGAAGAAATCACATCCTCCAAAGTTGGTAATAGATAAACCATCTGATCCAGTGAGAACAAGAAATCAAATGCCCAATTTATTCATTCATTCAGCTTTCGTATCACAACTAGAACCCAAGAAGACTGATGAAGGTCTTGCTGATCCAAACTGGATAAATGCAATGCAAGAGGAGCTAAATCAGTTTATCCATAACAATGTCTTGAACTTAGTTCCAAGACCAATTTCAAAAACTATTATAGGTACAAAATGGGTGTACAGGAACAAACTGAACGAAGATGGTTCAGTTGTGCGCATCAAAGCAAGGCTAGTAGCACAAGGATATAGGCAAGAAGAAGGAATTGATTACGATGAGGCATTTGCACCAGTTGCAAGACTGGAGGCAATCAGAATATTCCTTGCCTATGCTTCATCAAAAAACTTCAAAGTCTATCAAATGGATGTAAAGAGTGCATTTTTGAATGGCCAGTTGCAGGAAGAAGCCTACGTTGAACAACCTCTAGGTTTTATCAATCATCACCTTCCTGATCATGTCTACCATTTGAACAAAGCCTTATATGGTCTTAAGCAAGCTCCAAGAGCTTGGTATGAAACCCTTTCGAAATTTCTAACTGATCACGATTTTTCTGTTGGATCAGTTGATAAGACATTGTTCGAATTCTCCAAGAATGATCATATTCTACTCGTTCAAATTTATGTTGATGACATTATTTTTGGGTCAACTAACCCCAAATTATGCGAGAGGTTTGCTAAGTTAATGCAGAAAAAATTTGAAATGAACATGATGGGTGAACTAACATTCTTTCTTGGATTACAAGTGAAGCAACTGGAGTCGGGCACTTTCATTAGTCAAACTAAATACACGAAGGTTTTAATGAAGAAGTTTGGCATGGAATCGTGTTCAGCTTCAAGTACTCCCATGAGCTCATCAGTAAAACTAGATACTGATTAAGGGGGAATATCAGTTGAGACGACACTTTACAGAGGTTTAATAGGTTCATTATTGTATCTAACTGCTAGTCCTCCTGATATTGTATTTGTTGTATGTATGTGTGCTAGATTTCAAGCAAATCCTATGCAATCACACTTTGCAGCTGCCAAGCGTATCTTAAAATATCTTAAGGGCACATAAAATGTTGGGTTATGGTATTCTAAAGATTCATCTTTCAATTTAGTTGGATATTATGATGCAGATTATGCAGGATGTAAGCTTGATCGTAAAAGTACTAGTGGATCATGTCAATTTCTAGGGGACAGACTGATATCCTGGTTCAGCAAGAAGAAAACATCCATAGCAACTTCCACAACTGAAGCAGAATATCTTGCTGCCAGAAGCTGCTGTGCTCAACTGCCCTGGATTCAGCAACAACTGAGATATTATGGAATTGATGCTAAAGAATCGCCCATATTCTGTGATAATACAAGTACGATTTCTCTCACCTACAATCCAGTTCTTCACTCCAGGACCAAGCATATAGATGTTAGGCATCACTTCATCAGAGATCATGCCTTGAAGAAGAACATCAGACTGGAATACGTCTCAACTGATCAGCAAGCAGCTGATGTCTTCACCAAACCACTGGCTGAGACTAAGTTTTCTCATTTTCGCAATATACTTGGATTACTTGATTTATCCTAATCAGTCTTGTTTCTATCCTGGTGGTTAATTCTTTTGTCAGTTTTACTGTCTTTTACTGATCACTCAGTTAGTTCTTTATTTTTTAAGACTCTCAACTGATGTCAGTTAATCTTCTATCAGTTCATTGTATTCAGTACTTGTGCTTATAATTTACTTATCAACTGATGAAATCAAGTAATGCAGAAAAATTAAAATACAGAGATAAATTGATAACATCATTTCATTCATTTGAGGAAATTGTTGCGAATTACATTATACAATTCCTCCTGAACAAAAACCCTCCATGTAAGGCTCGAGAATTATCAAGTTGTCATTGATGTTAGATTTGAAGATGTGAGAATACATGACATAAAAATGAGAATTTTTGAAAGGCAGGCCGAAGCCAGACCGCACCCGCGGTACAGGAAGGACCGAACCCGCGGTGCATAGACAGAATGTTGGCAAATTTTATTCGAAGCATCACCTGCACCCGCGGTAAGAACAAGACCGCACCCGCGGTCGTCGAGTTCAGAAAATAAAAAGTGGGCCGAGGCTTGAGCGCACCCGTGGTGCGTATGTAGCGCACCCGCGGTGCTGCATGCGAGATTGCCACCTTTGATTTTCGTATTGACACATGGCGGGTATATATATGTGTTTTGTGCTGAGTCTTCATTCTTCATTCCAGCAGCTGAGAACACCGAGAATTCTTCTTGTTCCCTTCAAGATTTTAGATTATCAACAAAGATTATGCAACAACTAGCCATCCGATTTTAATTCCGAGTACGGATTTGTGATCCTTGCAACAAGAGCTAGCTAAGGATGTAAGTATTGTTCATTTCCAGCATGTTTCGAAATTCATATGTTGGAAGAATTATGATTTTGTTAGGGATATGTGTTTTTGAGATATTGAGTTTGATATATTCATTTCCGGATCGAAATTTGGAAACCGTATGCTATGGGTTCGATTTTCCAGCTTATGTTATGTGGAAATTATGCAGATTTCAGAATATATGTTGATGTTTTAATGATAGTATGAGTTGCTTGTGATTGAGTATGATATTATAGAGTTATCGGTATCGAAGACTTTCGCCGTTACGCCGTCGAATTGTATTGAAACCGATTTCAGCTTGGTATATGAGTTGCTTAAGATGTATATTGATAGAATGTATGTCTACATTGCCTTTCAGAGTTATTATTGTCAGACTCGACATTGCGACTTCAAGATCTCGACAGACATTGTGCGAAGAAAGGTATAATTAATGTGGTCACGGGATTGCACAACTCGATTCAGATTTGATACGAGTTTCCCTAAATCACATACTAGATTGTTATTACATTTGATTATGTAATGTCTTGTTATTGATTTATATTCAAGTCCTGAGATAGGAGATATTGGCAGATCGGCCAAAACTAGACGTTTCGGTGTATCGACGCATAGTAGTAGATTTTCTCTATGTGTAGCCCCTCGATACAGAGTTGACCGAAGTCTAGGAATAAGACGTACCGTCACCCCGAGTGGTTGGGTAGGTGACAGACCGTCTTATTCACATCGGGATCCCTAGATTAGAGAATCGAGTCAAAAACTAGACGTTAAATACAGATTTGCATTCTTTTACATGTTGTAGATTTTATATTCATGTGCATTGATATATGCTATGCATTGGTGTATGATTTATTACATTGCATGCATACATGTTTTATACTTGGATTGGTTCTCACCGGAGTTATCCGGCTGTTGTCGTGTCTGTATGTGTGCATGGCAACAGGTGGGGCAGGATCTGGGTCTCGAGCTAGATGAGATATTGATGATAGCGTGGAGATCTCGGGCGTTGAAGATTTCTAGTGTTTTCCTATTAGACTTGTACTACTTGTGTTTGTAGTTGGGATTTGAACACTAGTGTATGATTGTACTGAACAGACTTGTATGTACATGATGTTGTTTAATTATTATAAAGACATGTTATGCTTTGACTATACATTTGATTTAATGTTAAAAGCAAAATTTTGACCCACATTTTCGAGCAAAGATCCAATAAATCTCAAAAGAATTGAGTTAGAGCCCGGGTCCCCACAACAGGTGGTATCAGAGCCGTAGGTTCTGTAGACTGAGATAGATTAGAATGAGCGGGGTAGATCGAGTCTTCTTCCTTGCTTTTGGGATGCTAGCATGATTTATGGCTTTCCCTATTACATGTTGTTGTATTATCTGAATTGATTTACAGCATGTCAAGCCTGAATCAGAACCGATTCTCGATCAGAGATTATGATCAGAGGAGGGCTGAAACAGATGATATTGATTGTGTACTAATCAGTTTGATAATCAGATTTATGCCGCCTAGACGTATACCACAGCCAGAGCAGGGTAGCACATCCGGGGCACAGATGGATGTTACCGCTACGCCGATGGAGACCTTATTGAAGAGGTTTCAGTCTTTCCATCCGCCTACCTTGAAGGGCACAGAGAGTGCAGTAGAGTGCGAGAGCTGGCTTGATGATATCGAGATGTTGTTTGAGTCTTTGGCATATACTGATGAGCGACGTGTGAAATTGATAGGGCATCAGTTGCAAGAGGTTGCAAAGAGCTGGTGGTTGACTGCGAAGAGAGCCTTGGAGCACCGAGGCATTGACATTACGTGAAAGTCTTCAAGGATGAGTTCTATCAGCGCTTCTTCCCCGTCTCCCACCGAAAAGATAAAGGAGCTGAATTTGCGAATCTGAGGCAGGGACAGTGGAACATCGAGGAATATGTTGCTAAATTTTCTGCATTGCTACGATTTGCACCTCATGTGGTAGGGAACGACGAGGCAGTGGCCGATCAGTTCATCAACGGGTTGAATCCAGATGTCTTTACTTTGGTGAACACGGGACGGCCTAATACTTTTTCGGAGGCACTGAACCGAGCGAAGGGAGCAGAGGCTGGATTGATCAAGCAGCGAGGAGCTTCCTATGGGGTTCAGCGTTCAGTTCCCATCACCTCCTCCTCGATTTGACAGTGGATCTAGTGGTAGTGGCAATAAGGAATTTCTGAAGGCTAAGGGCAAGCAGTTTAAGAGATCTGGGAGCAGTTCATCGAGTTCGAGTGGATCTTGACAGAGAGGTCAGGGTTCAGATTACACTGGCGCATATTGTAGTTCGTGCGGAGGGCGACATGCCACGGAGCAGTGTCAAGGAGTTATGGGACGCTGCAACGTCTGTAGGCAACAGGGACACTTTGCCAGAGTTTGTCCCCAGAGAGGTGCACAACGATTCCAGAGTACAGGGTCATCAGCACCAGTGCCACAGATGGAAAGACAGGCATCCTCTCTACACTCCTTCCAGCCACCATCTGCACAAGACCCAGCAGAAACCAGGAGGTAGTCACACAGTGAGTCAATCTCCCAGACAGCAGGCTAGGGTCTTTGCGCTGACAGAGGAGCAGGCGCAGGAGGTACCAGACGATGTCATTGCAGGTAACTGTTTCCTTTGCGGTTATCCTGCATATGTGTTGATAGACACAGGTGCATCACATACATTCATCTCTGAACGTTTTTCATTATTGCATTCTTTGCCTGTCGAGTCGATGTCTACTGTAGTGTCTATTACATCTCCGTTGGTAAGTGGTTTGATATCTGTGACTACTGTTAGACACTGTATGCTTCAGTTTGAGGGACATGAGATTGATCTAGATTGTATAGTACTTGGTTTAGCTGATTTTTATTGTATAATTGGTATAGACATGTTGACCAAGTACAGGGCCACTGTAGACTGTTTCCACAGGATTGTCAGATTCAGACCCGAAATTACAGATGAGTGGAAATTCTACGGAAAGGGTTCCAGATCTCGGATTCCCTTAGTATCTGCTCTGACTATGAGTACATTGCTTCAGAGAGGAGCAGAGGGCTTTCTCGTGTATTCAGTAGATTTACTGAAGTCGAGCCCAACATTGCAGATCTGCCAGTAGTTTGCGAGTTTGCAGATGTTTTTCCTGATGAGATTCCGGGGTTGCCTCCAGCTCGAGAGGTAGATTTTAGCATAGATCTTGTGCCAGGCAGTGTTCCTATCTCGAGAGCTCCGTATAGGATGGCGCCTATTGAACTGAAAGAATTGAAAGCACAGTTGGAAGATCTTCTGTCCAAGGGATATATCAGACCCAGTGTATCTCCTTGGGGTGCTCCAGTACTTTTTGTTCGAAAGAAAGATGGTTCGATGCGACTGTGTATTGATTACAGACAGTTGAACAAGGAAACAGTGAAGAACAAGTATCCTTTGCCGCGCATCGATGATTTATTTGATCAGTTACAGGAGTCTTCTGTTTACTCGAAGATTGATTTGAGATCAGGGTATCATCAGCTCAGAGTTAGAGACGTTGATATTCCGAAGACTGCATTCCGAACCAGGTATGGGCACTACGAGTTTGTTGTTATGTCTTTCGGTTTGACGAATGCACCAGCGGTATTTATGAGTTTGATGAACCGCATCTTTCAGAGATATTTAGATGATTTTGTGATTGTGTTCATTGATGATATTTTGGTATATTTGAAGAGTCTGACTGAGCATGCAGATCATCTGAGGATTGTATTGCAGACTTTGAGAAAAGAGCAGTTATACGCCAAACTGTCCAAGTGAGAATTCTGGCTGAAACAGGTTGTCTTCTTGGGTCACATTATATCTGGAGATGGTATTGCAGTAGATCCGAGTAAAGTTGAGGCTGTTATCAATTGGCCGAGACCAACTTCTGTGCCTGAAATACGTAGTTTCATGGGTCTAGCAGGGTATTATCGTCGTTTTATCCGAGATTTTTCCAGTATAGCGAAGCCTATCACCCAGTTGACACAGAAGAACATGCCATTTTTGTGGTCCGAAGATTGTGAAGCCAGTTTTGTAGAGTTGAAGAAGAGGCTGACTAGTGCGCCTGTCTTGACGATTCCTTCAGGTACAGGTGAGTTCGTTGTATATTGTGATGTATCTCACAGGGTGTGTTCTTATGCAGCGAGGGCATGTGATAGCGTATGCCTCTAGACAGCTGAAGCCGCACGAGACCCGTTACCCGATTCATGATCTTGAATTGGCGGCGATTGTCTTTGCACTCAAGATCTGGCGCCATTATTTGTATGGCGAGAAATTTGAGATCTACTCGGATCACAAGAGCCTAAAGTACCTCTTCTCTCAATCAGAGTTGAACATGAGGCAGCGACGATGGCTTGATCTGCTGAAAGATTTTGATTGTGAGATCAAGTACTATCCAGGGAAGTCGAATGCAGCGGCAGACGCCTTGAGTCGAAAGGTATGTGCTCTTTACTTGTCGACAGTAGGTGTATCGAATTTAGTAGAGGATTGTTGCTTGTCTGGGTTGACATTTGATACAGAGAATAGACCGTTGCGACTTGCTGTGATTCAGATTGAGCCAGATTTGATTTTGAAGGTCAAAGAAGCACAGAGGACTGATCCGAGCGTTCAGAAATCGATTGATATGGTCAGAGCTGGTCATATATCAGAGTATCAAGTTAGAGATTCTGTGCTATATGTGAATAACCGTCTAGTAGTGCCAGAGGTTTCAGATTTGAGACGACAGATCATGTCAGAGGCACACTGTAGTCGGTTCAGCATTCATCCTGGTGGCAGGAAGATGTACAATGATCTGAAAACAAAATTCTGGTGGAAGCAAATGAAGACAGACATTGCAGAATTTGTGTCTAAGTGCCTGAATTGCCAACAGGTGAAGGCAGAAAGAAAGAAGCTCGGAGGTTTACTTCAGAGTTTGTCTATTCCTGAATAGAAATGGGATCACATTTCCATGGATTTCGTGACAAAGTTACCTCGATCTTCGCGAGGCTGTGACGCGATTTGGGTTGTGATAGACAGACTGACCAAGTCAGCGTGCTTTATTCCGTACAGAATGACCTATCGACACGATCAGATGGAAGAGTTGTTGTAATGCCCGGAAATGTTAAAAATGTGAAGGGTACAATGTTGGAACAGATTCAGTGGCGCCCGAGCGGTAGAAAAGTCCCGCCCGAGCGCCATTGTTCAACAATGTTATGCTTTGGACAGAACCTTCCGCGCCCGAGCGGTACATTTTGACCGCTTGATCGCGAAAGTGTCATTCGAAAAGTGTTGGACAGAGACTGTCGCGCCCGAGCGGTACATTCTTACCGCCCGAGCGCCGCCTGAAATGTGTAAAATTTTAAAGAAGACACGTATGAGATTATATGCAATATATATAATGTGTTGTCTTCATTCTTATTCAGACTGAGAGAGAGAACCGAGAGCAAGCCTTGTTCCTTCAAGCTTTTTCATTTTAGATTTGAGATTGTGCAAGATTTGTTCATCTGATTTTAATTCCGAGCCCGGATTTGTGATCCTTGTAACAAGAACTAGCAAAGGATGTAAGTATTGTTCATTTGCAGCATGTTTCGAAATATATGTGTGGGAGAAATTATGATTTTGTTGAAAGGATGTGTTCTTGACATGTTGAGTTTGATATATTCGTTACCGGTTTGATTTTCGGATACCGTACGTGGTTATTTCGAAATTCCAGCATGTATATTGAATTGGTTGGGAAGAATTGAGCATGTTACATTGGGTTTTGATGAGAGATTATTATTGTTTGAGTTAGCGGTATCGCGAGACTACGCCGTTATGCCGTCAAGTTATATCAAAACCGAGTATTGATTTGTATATGAGTTGCTTGAATTGTATATTGATAGAATGTATGTCTACATTGCCTTTCAGAGTTATTATTGTCAGACTCGACATTCCGATTTCAAGATCTCGACAGACATTGTGCGACGAGAGGTATAATTCATGTGGTCACGGGATTGCACAACTCGATTCAGATTTGATACGAGTTTCCCTAAATCACATACTAGATTGTTATTACATTTGATTATGTAATGTCTTGTTTATTAAGTTATATTCGAGTCCTGAGATAGGAGATATTGGCAGATTGGCCAAAACTAGATGTTTCGGTGTATCGACGCATAGGAGTAGATTTACTCTATGTGCAGACCCTCGATACAGAGTTGATCGAAGTCTAGGAATAAGACGTACCATCGCCCCGAGTGGTTGGATAGGTGACAGACCGTCTTATTCACACCGGGATCCCTAGATTAGAAATGAGTCGAGTCAAGATTTAAATGTTGAATACAGATTTGTATTCTTCTACATGTTTAGAGTTGCATTCATGTTACTTGATATGTGCTATGCTTTTGTACACGATTATTACATTGCATGCATCCATGTTTTATACTGGGATATGTTCTCACCGGAGTTATCCGGCTGTTGTCGTGTCTGTATGTGTGCATGGCAACAGGTGGGGCAGGATCTGGGTCACGAGCTAGATGAGAGGTTGATGATAGCGTGGAGATCTCGGGCATGGAAGATTTCTAGTGGTTTCTATTTAGATTTGTATCACCTATGTTTGTAGTTGGTATATAAACACTAGTGTATGGTTGTACTAGACAGACATGTATGTACATTATGTTGTTTATTTCTTATAAAGACAATGTTATGCTTTGACTATACATTTGAATTAATGTTAAAAGCAAATTTTTGACCCACATTTTCGAACAAAGATCCAATTAAATCCCAAAAGAATTGAGTTAGAGCCCGGGTCCCCATAGTTGTGTTGGAACTTTTCAAGTTCGCAATCTTGATTTTGATGTTAACAAAACTTGTTATTGTGTTTCTAACATATTTAGTCAAGTGTGAAGTTGCAAACACAAGAAGCTAGCTGAAACTGAATTTTGCACAAACTGAATTTCTGGCGAGATTCGGTATTTTGATGATATCTCTCAACTGGATTATCCAAATGACAATCCGCCAACTGGACTGATTAGAAAACTCAATTTGGAACAAATCGTATTTCACGTCAGTTGGGCAAAATCGGATGTTATCATGGTCTAACTGATCGCGCAATTACCGAACTGATCACACGAAAACAACAATCAGTTGTGTTTGAGCAGCTGCCGTATTTTCGTCATATCTCTCAGCTCGGTTATCGAAACGAAGCGATTCAGTATGCGTTGGAAAGCTAAGACAAAAATCTACAAATCATTCTCATAAGTCAAAGTCTGAATCAAAGCTTAAGATGCTGATAAATGACGATGAAGCTACTGGTTCTGCACAAACTGAAATCAGCTAGACTGATTTCAGCAAACCTGCTGAAACTGAACCAACTGCTGACCAGTTGCTGACCAACTGAAACTGAACCAGCTGCTGACCAACTGAAACTGAACCAGTCCGACTGAATGACCAGTTGAGTTGACCAGAGTTGACCAGTTGACCTGTCGGGAAAATGTCCAGCAAGCTGAATTTGACCGTTGCAATCTCGGAAACAGTACAGAAACTTTCCAACGGTCATATTCTTGTGTCTAACCTATATATCATTGTTGGAGCCTATAAATACAACATCTTGAAGATCAAACAAGAGCTTTTGAAGGGGATTCAAAGCATGGACAGTTAGCATGAAGAAATCAGCTAGTTGAGAGCACAAGCCCTTGTGTGAGGATACATTTGAGATGTACACTGTAACTGATATATTCCTCACACACAATCACTCACATATATACAAGAGAGTTGAAGTTCAAAGATTAGTTGAGTGAGTCTTGCACAAAGACGTAAAACTTGTGTTTGTAGTCTTTGCATATGGGACATTAAACAATATGCTGATTGCGAGGTGCTGCCTACAATCTTGAGTGCTAGGAGTTCTGGTTGGGTGCTGCCCTTCCGGATCGGGTTTGTAC
Source organism: Primulina eburnea (assembly GCF_022965805.1). Classification (NCBI taxonomy): domain Eukaryota; kingdom Viridiplantae; phylum Streptophyta; class Magnoliopsida; order Lamiales; family Gesneriaceae; genus Primulina; species Primulina eburnea. Next base: position 14,587,978 of record NC_133107.1, read on the forward strand.
AAAGAGTTGTATGAATCAAAGTCTTCTAGTGGATCCTTCCCAAGGGGAAGAAGGGGTGACGTAGGAGTGTTTGAAATCTCCGAACATCCATAAACAAATTTGTGTCTATTTGTTTATTGCATTTACTTATCATTTTCATAATTTTAAAGATGCATTGTTGAAGCATTTTATGTGTTCTTCAAATACCAAAATATTGCATATCAAGTGTTTGATAAAATGCTTCAACTGAAATACTTTTACTCATTCAACTTGCATATATTTTAAATGCTTTACAAAATATTTAATCGGTTTCTACGAAGGATTATTTCGAGTATCTTCCGCTTGGTTTTTAACCAAACTCGATTTAATTCATCGGTATTCAATATTTCAAGAACCGGGCTATTGTAGCTCAACGGTGATCCCCCTAACCGATCCCAACAGATTAGTTGAGTGAGTCTTGCACAAATACGTAAAACTTGTGTATGTAGTCTTTGCATATGAGACATTAAACAATATGCTGATTGTGAGGTGCTGCCTACAATCGTTAGTGCTAGGAGTTCAGTTTAGGCAGTGAGTAAGTCCTAGCTGAATGGGTTTGTACAAAGAGTTGTATGAATCAAAGTCTTCTAGTGGATCCTTCCCAAGGGGAAGAAGGGGTGACGTAGGAGTGTTTGAAATCTCCGAACATCCATAAACAAATTCGTGTCTATTTGTTTATTGCATTTATTTATCATTTCCATAGTTTTAAAGATGCATTGTTGAAGCATTTTATGTCTTCTTCAAATATCAAAATATTGCATACCAAGTGTTTGATAAAATGCTTCAACCGAAAATATTTTTACTCATTCAACTTGCATATATCTTAAATGGTTTATAAAAGATCTAATCGGTTTCTACGAAGGATTATTTCGAGTATCTTCCGCTTGGTTTTTAACCAAACTCGATTTAATTCATCGGTGTTCAATATTTCAAGAACCGAGCTATTGTAGCTCAACGGTGATCCCCCTAACCGATCCCAACAAGTGGTATCAGAGCGGGTTGTTTTTGAAAGAACATTGAAACTGATTTTGAAGTTTAAAATTCGAAATTTCAGATTTTTTACACATATATATGCAAAACTGAATTTTCGCGCAGCTTGTAGCGACCATGGGAAAAATGGCATATCTCCTTGCTCGAGTGTCCAAATGACGAACCGCTTTTTGCGTTGCAAACTAGACTCGTAGAGGTTTACAGCGGTATAAAATTTGCAGCCTAATTATGCACGAGAAAATACAGTTTATTTGTTGAAGACAGAGCATATGTGCTGTAGCAGAAAATGAGCCATGGAGAAAATTGGTTAGTTATCCCTCCTCTTTTACATTTTTCAAAATTTCAAAAATATAGGGGGAGAACTCATTATAGCTTTAATGAGTAGATTATTTTTAGATATTGAGGGGGAGAAAATTTTGTTTAAAATGTTTTGAAATATGACTTTTTGATTCACACAAAAAGGGGGAGAAATATGTTAGTTGAGTTGATTGTTTATCCAAATTTTGTGATCATCAAAAAGGGGGAGATTGTTGGAACTTTTCAAGTTCGCAATCTTGATTTTGATGTTAACAAAACTTGTTATTGTGTTTCTAACATATTTACTCAAGTGTGAAGTTGCAAACACAAGAAGCTAGCTGAAACTGAATTTTGCACAAACTGAATTTCTGGCGAGCTTCGGTATTTTGATGATATCTCTCAACTGGATTATCCAAATGACAATACGCCAATTGGACTGATTAGAAAACTCAATTTGGAACAAATCGTATTTCACGTCAGTTGGGCAAAATCGGATGTTATCCTGGTCTAACTGATCGCTCAATTACCAAACTGATCACACGAAAACAGCAATCAGTTGTGTTTGAGCAGCTGCCGTATTTTTGTCATATCTCTCAGCTCGGTTATCGAAACGAAGCGATTCAGTATGCGTTGGAAAGATAAGACAAAGATCTACAAATTATTATGGTAAGTCAAAGTCTGAATCGAAGCTTATGATGCTGATAAATGACGATGAAATTACTGGTTCTGCACAAACTGAAATCAGCTAGGCTGATTTCAGCACACCAGCTGAAACTGAACCAGCTGAAGACCAGTTGAACCAGTCCAACTGAACCAGTTGAACTGAACCAGACCAACTGAACCAGTCCGACTGAATGACCAGTTGAGTTGACCAGAGTTGACCAGTTGACCAGAGTTGACCAGTCGGGAAAATGCCCAGCAAGCTGAATTTGACCGTTGCAATCTCGGAAACAGTATAGAAACTTTCCAATGGTCATATTCTTGTGTCTAACGTATATATCATTGTTGGAGCCTATAAATACAACATCTTGAAGATCAAACAAGAGCTTTGGAAGTGGATTCAAAGCATGGGCAGTTAGCATGAAGAAATTAGCTAGTTGAGAGCACAAGCCCTTGTGTGAGGATACAATTGAGATATACACTGTAAATGATAAATTCCTCACACACAATCACTCACACATATACAAGAGAGTTGAAGTTCAAAGATTAGTTGAGTGAGTCTTGCACAAAGACGTAAATCTTGTGTATGTAGTCTTTGCATATGAGACATTAAACAACATGCTGATTGTGAGGTGCTGCCTACAATCGTTAGTGCTAGGAGTTCAGTTCAGTTTAGGCAGTGGGTAAGTCCTAGCTGAATGGGTTTGTACAAAGAGTTGTATGAATCAAAGTCTTCTAGTGGATCCTTCTCAAGGGGAAGAAGGGGTGACGTAGGAGTGTTTGAAATCTCCGAACATCCATAAACAAATTCGTGTCTATTTGTTTATTGCATTTATTTATCATTTCCATAGTTTTAAAGATGCATTGTTGAAGCATTTTATGTCTTCTTCAAATATCAAAATATTGCATACCAAGTGTTTGATAAAATGTTTCAACCGAAAATCTTTTTACTCATTCTACTTGCATATATCTTAAATGGTTTATAAAAGATTTAATCGGTTTCTACGAAGGATTATTTCGAGTATCTTCCGCTTGGTTTTTAACCAAACTCGATTTAATTCATCGGTGTTCAATATTTCAAGAACTAAGCTATTGTAGCTCAACGGTGATCCCCCTAACCGATCCCAACAAGTTGTATGTCAGAGAGGTCATCAGATTGCACGGTGTGCCGAAGTCGATCGTATCAAATCGTGATCCACGATTTAATTCTCATTTTTGGCACAGTTTGCAGCAGGCTTTGGGTACGACTTTACACCTGAGCACTCCTTATCATCCTCAGACAGACCGACAGTCAGAGCGGACTATCCAGACTTTAGAGGACATGCTGAGAGCTATAGTACTAGATTTTGGTACTAGTTGGCAAGATTCATTGTCGTTGTGTGAGTTTTCATACAACAACAGCTATCAGACTAGCATTGAGATGGCACCGTTCGAAGCTTTATACGGAAAGAAGTGCAGATCTCCATTGTACTGGGATGATATCTATGAGGTACCTAAGTTGGGGCCTGATATGATTCGGGAAATGACCGAGAAAGTGAAGATCATTCAGAAACGAATGAAGACAGCACAGGATAGGCAAGCGAAATACGCCAATGTCAGACGCAGACCGTTGGTATTTGAACAGGGAGACAGAGTATTTTTGAAGATTTCACCTTTCAGAGGCGTTGTCAGATTTGGCAAGCGGGGAAAGTTGTCTCCTAGATATGTCGGTCCGTACGAGATTCTTGAGAAGATTGGCGATCGAGCTTACAGACTTGCTCTTCCTCCTTCATTATCTGGTATTCATGATGTTTTTCATGTATCGATGTTACGCAGATATATGCCAGATAGTTCTCATGTCATTCAGCCTGATGAAGCAGAGTTAGATCAGACTTTGAGCTATGTTGAAAGACCGATACAGATTCTTGATTGGAAAGAGAAGCGGCTTAGAACCAAGACCATTCCGCTTGTGAAGATTCAGTGGAGTCGTCATGGCATCGAGGAAGCAACTTGGGAGACAGAGTCTGATATGAGACAGAAACATCCCGAGCTATTCATATGATGTGAGTCTTCCTTTCAATTTTGATTATACTGTTTTGTATATACTTGCATAATTATTTGCTTACGAGTTCGAGGACGAACTCCTGTCTAAGAGGGGGAGAAATGTAAGGCTCGACAATTATCAAGTTGTCATTGATGTTAGATTTGAAGATGTGAGAATACATGACATAAAAATGAGAATTTTTGAAAGGCAGGCCGAAGCCAGACCGCAACCGCGGTACAGGAAGGACCGAACCCGCGGTGCATAGACAGAATGTTGGCAAATTTTATTCGAAGCATCACCGCACCCGCGGTAAGAACAAGACCGCACCCACGGTCGACGAGTTCAAAAAATAAAAAGTGGGCCGAGGCTTGAGTGCACCCGCAGTGCGTATGTAGCGCACCCGCGGTGCTGCATGCGAGATTGCCACCTTTGATTTTCGTATTGACACATGGCGGGTATATATATATGTTTTGTGCTGAGTCTTCATTCTTCATTCCAGCAGCTGAGAACACCGAGAATTCTTCTTGTTCCCTTCAAGATTTTAGATTATCAACAAAGATTATGCAACAACTAGCCATCCGATTTTTAATTCCGAGTACGGATTTGTGATCCTTGCAACAAGAGCTAGCTAAGGATGTAAGTATTGTTCATTTCCAGCATGTTTCGAAATTCATATGTTGGAAGAATTATGATTTTGTTAGGGATATGTGTTCTTGAGATATTGAGTTTGATATATTCATTTCCGGATCGAAATTTGGAAACCGTATGCTATGGGTTCGATTTTCCAGCTTATGTTATGTGGAAATCATGCAGATTTCAGAATATATGTTGATGTTTTAATGATAGTATGAGTTCTTTGTGATTGAGTATGATATTATAGAGTTATCGGTATCGAAGACTTTTGCCGTTACGCCGTCGAATTGTATTTAAACCGATTTCAGCTTGGTATATGAGTTGCTTAAGATGTATATTGATAGAATGTATGTCTACATTGCCTTTCAGAGTTATTATTGTCAGACTCGACATTCCGACTTCAAGATCTCGACAGACATTGTGCGAAGAAAGGTATAATTAATGTGGTCACGGGATTGCACAACTCGATTCAGATTTGATACGAGTTTCCCTAAATCACATACTAGATTGTTATTACATTTGATTATGTAATGTCTTGTTATTGATTTATATTCAAGTCCTGAGATAAGAGATATTGGCAGATCGGCCAAAACTAGACGTTTCGGTGTATCGACGCGTAGTAGTAGATTTTCTCTATGTGTAGCCCCTCGATACAGAGTTGACCGAAGTCTAGGAATAAGACGTACCGTCACCCCGAGTGGTTGGGTAGGTGACAGACCGTCTTATTCACACCGGGATCCCTAGATTAGAGAATCGAGTCAAAAACTAAACGTTAAATACAGATTTGCATTCTTTTACATGTTGTAGATTTTATATTCATGTGCATTGATATATGCTATGCATTGGTGTATGATTTATTACATTGCATGCATACATGTTTTATCCTTGGATTTGTTCTCACCGGAGTTATCCGGCTGTTGTCGTGTCTGTATGTGTGCATGGCAACAGGTGGGGCAGGATCTGGGTCTCGAGCTAGATGAGAGATTGACGATAGCGTGGAGATCTCGGGCGTTGAAGATTTCTAGTGTTTTCCTATTAGACTTGTACTACTTATGTTTGTAGTTGGGATTTGAACACTAGTGTATGATTGTACTAAACATACTTGTATGTACATGATGTTGTTTAATTATTATAAATACATGTTATGCTTTGACTATACATTTGATTTAATGTTAAAAGCAAAACTTTGACCCACATTTTCGAGCAAAGATCCAATAAATCCCAAAAGAATTGAGTTAGAGCCCGGGTCCCCACACTCCATTTGGCCATCCATTGATTTATATCTCCAGTGCAAGTCTTATGAAAGCTGTCAGACTGAGATATGAGGTCCAGGATCCTCATCTCCTTGTAGAGCATCAGCTCGTAAATATTGTCTGGTTCGAAAATATTCACAGCATGGGCAACGTGCAAGCGTTCCCGATATTTCTCCAGTTTTTCCAGCAAAACGAGAGTGTTTGCTAGCTCATTCTCCCAAAGAAACTGAAGTTCTTGGATATTCTCCCAGTAGCGTAGAATTTGATGGAAAACATCATCTTCCATCTCAACCTTTCTCTTCTCCAGAGCTACTTTCATGAAATCTTCAGCCATGTCCGGAGATTTTGAACTGCTTGCACCTGCCATTTTCTTTACCGAATATAATTTGCTAATATATTTGCGAGTAACTGAGCTACTCTTATTTATAGAACATGACAAAGAAGATGAAAGGACTATTTCATTATGACAGACGTTTACACTACTAAGCATCAGGATTTCTTTTAATTAATCTTGTTTATATTCTCGAAATTTTCTTTTATGCACCTATTAAGGGGGAATATTGGTTTTAAGAGGTTAACTGAGAAGACAATTGTTAGTCAACTCTCAGCTGAGGACACAGTCTCACAACTGATCATTTAGTTGAGCTTTTCACTAATCTTCTCATATAAGTTAACTAATTAACCATATTATATTCCAAATCAAGTGACGTGACTGTTCTTCAAGCATTAAATGCTACCCTTCAGCAAATGATTGGTGGAAATGTGGACACCTTTTGCACCGTTTAAATTACACACGCTTACAGCACACGTACACACGTTGTAATTCATAATTTCTATGGACTGACACGTGTCCAGAATTTGAATAGTCACGTACATATGTACCATTCCCCGTTCCATTTCAGTTTTAATTTACGTTTATCTCCAAACTCTTGAGAGCAAAAACAAATCTCATCCTTCTATTTTCTAGGAATTCATTCAGTTCCAAATGACGAATCAAACTCCCGCTTATATGCTGAATGCAATGGCTATCAACTTCGGATCGTTTCTATCCTTCGGCGACGCTGATGTCATGAACGTATTTCAAAAACTCGAAACTGCTAGGTTAAGGACATTCTTGGGACAATCATCACAAGAGATCTACCCCAAAGAACTTCAGGAATTCTACTCTAGCGGTAAGATCAATTCTGATGGAAACATCACCTCTACTATCAATGGTCAGTTGCTGACCATCTCTGAAGATTCCTTTGGAGAAATCTTTTCTTTACCATCTGAAGGACTGGCACACCTCTCTGATGTAAAAGCATCTGATGTTGAAGAAATGCAAACCTCAATTTCTGCTGATGGACGGAAAATCAAAGTTTCTGATCCAAAGAAGGAGCTGAAGCACGAGGTTCAGTTACTTGCTGATATAATCGCCAAAGGGATTTTGGCGAAAGCTGGATCTTTTGCTGCACTTACGTTGGAAAAATTTCAGGCCATTTCTATCATTATGGCTGAACGTAAACTCAACTGGAAGCATCTCATATTCAATATTTTAAAGAATATGTTTCTATCATCCAAACAGTCCAAAGGCTTTGCTGTGCAACTGAGCTATTTGCTGAAAGTGAAGGGGTTAGTGGCATATGATTCAGAAAAATCATCCAAATTCAAAGTCTTCAATGCGAAGAATACTATGCCACTCAAGACCAAATTAGACATCTCTCCTGCTCAGTTTGTAAAGATAAAGCAGGAGATTGGGACTCAACAGGCGGCCCCTAAATCAGTGAAAAAGGACAAGACATTGGCTCAACTGAAGTCAGCAAAAAGGAAATTAGTTGTGGGTGAATCAGATTCAGAGAAAACTCCTTCCCCAAAGATCGCTAAGAAACCAAGGACCCAGAGAATTAAGCCAACAACTACAGAGGAATCTATTTCTACTGACAAGCCAATTTCTTCAGATGCTCAGCAGCCAATTGAAGCAGTTCCTCTGAAGATCATCCCACCAAAAAAATCAGCTGGTTCAAAGAAAGAAATAGTTAGGATCAAAGCTCCTCTGATTAATATTGCTCGTCCTACTGTTCTGGCACCTGCCCGACCCAAAGGCATCACTATTATAGAACGGGTGGATGCTACTCGAACTGGTCTGGAAATTCCAGACAACCTCAGTTCTGATAAAGGCATGGGCAAATTGATTGAAGAGCCTAGGCCTTCCAATGCCATTCAGACCCACATTGACCTTGTTTGGGATAGGGTTAACAATTTTGCAGCATCAAAACTTCAACTGTATGATACTTGGACAGCTTATCGTACTCATATTTTTGCCAATCAACTGAGAAAGAAATCCCAGCTGAACAAGTTCATCAAACTGGAAGCCTTTGTCCTCAAGATGGTCAAAGCGGCAACAATTGTTCAAGCTCTGGGGAGAAAAACTTATTTGTTCGATCAGATGAGAGCGAAGAAATTTGCACAAATTCTAGAAAAACTGAAGGCTAACTACGTTCCAACAAATCCTACTGCCTATGCTGATCATGCGGTGATAACTCAGCTAGACACCGATCTGATTGGCTTGCTTTCTCAGATAAAGTTTTGGGAAATGGATCAAGAATTATTTCTTCATCAAGGAGATCCAGACGATCATGAGGAGGAAATAGTTGAAGAACCTTCCTCTCAAAAGAAAGAATCACCCTCAGAACAGGCCATTATTCCAACTGAAGAGCCAGTTCAGAATATGCCTCAATCACCTACTGGTGAACATCAAATGTACACTGAAGCCGAATTATCTTTCGCAAACATTGATGAAATTATCCAAGCGGTGGTGCAAGAATCCAAATTAAGTGAACCTACTTCTAATCCAGTTGATCACCCTGTTGATCAAATCCATTCAGAGGTTCCTATCTCTTTAGAAGCACCAGTTCAGCAAGATCTATCTGCTGAACAAGCTATTCCAACTGTTGTGCCAACTGATTCCCAAGATCACCCTCTAGAAGCACAAGTTTTGGCTTCATCAGATCCTATTATTCTTCTAGACAGCTCATCTGCTGATCAAAATCCACCTTCTCCACCTCCAATTCCAGAAGAAGTTGCTGAAATCACTTCAGTTCAGATTGTTGCTGAAACAGTAGCAACTAATCAAGAGTTGATTATATTTGATCAAACTACAAGAGGACCGGAATCCTCTCATCAGTCTCCTCCTCCATCCTCATCAGATTTTGATCTTGTTCTTGAAGAAATTCAGAATATGCAGGATAGTATGAATCAGATGCTCTCAGCCATCTCAAAGATTCAGAATACGCAACTGTCTCATACTCTAAAATTGGAAGACTCTCAACAGTTCAATTCCGAAAAGCTGAAAGCTATCCAAACTGATGTTACCTCTCTCTCATTTGCAGTTGAAGAAATCTAGAAGAATAAGGGGATAGCCTTGAGTCTCACTGCAACTTAAAATTCTATTAACAAACGAGTTGACAGTGTCGAGACACTCGTCTCCAGGAAGATAGATTTGCTGCAAGTCACAATGATCTCATATATTGAAAACATTTCCACCTTTGTCCGGCTTCTAGCTACTGACGTTCGGAAATTATCTGTCAAGATGGAGCTGTTTGACAAAAAGGGGGAAGAGCTCAAAGAGATTCTAGAACAGCAGAAGAAATCTCTATAAGCAGCAGTCTTTCTTGTATTTGTGAATCATATGAGTTCAGTTGTTCTACCACTTATTTTATCTACTATGAAGTTCAGTTATTCGATTTTCTTTTACTCTAGTTTTGTCAAAACACCATAAAGGGGGAAATTGTTAGAAACTGAATTCCGGTGTTTGACAAAAAGATAAACCAACTGAACTACGCAACTGAATTTAGCTAACTGATCGACGCAACTGAATTATAACTGAACAGCTAGCTGCTCTTTCAGCTGAACAACTCTTTAGTCATTCTCGTCAACTGACTCTTTACCAGCTGATCTCTCAGCAGTACACGTCATTAGTTGAAAGCAACAACCGACAAATAGTACAACTACTTGCAACTTATAGTGGAACGCCGCATTTCAGAAAAAGCAGTGTACGACTGTCAGAGTATATCGACGTGACAATCAACGGTTAGAATATTCAAATATCCTTTAATGTTACCGTTGAGAGAGAAGCCTATAAATAATCAAAGATAGCAGCCGAAGAAACGACGACTGATTTCAGCTATTACATTCTACTTGCTGTTACGCTACAAAAATATCTACTCACATTCAGAAGTTAAAAGCTCATGTTTACTAATTATATCAGTAGCATTCAAGGCTACATTCTCGAGCTTGAATAGCACTGCTTAATCTTTGATAAGTTTTTCTAAGTTGTGCTAAGATCAGTTACAATCTGTAAAATTGTTATATACTAAGAGTTTCAGTTGTGGCAAAGTGATAAATCCAAACTGAAGTGGGTCAGTGCAGTATCTTGTATTTGATCAAAGTCTTTTAGTGGATATCCTATCTTGGTGATAGAAGGGGTGACGTAGGAGTTATTCAAGTCTCCGAACATCCAGAAACATATTGTGTTATCTTTACTTCAGTTATTATTTTTCAGTTAGATACTCTATCTTTCAGTCAGTTTATTTTCCGCAACTGTTTCATTCAGTTTAACTGATTGTCATTGACCGACGTGATACCTAGTATCAGTTTGTAACAAAACTAAACTCTAATTGTCGAAGAATATTTAAATTTGAGGAGTGTTTAATCAACCCCCCTTCTAAACACTCTTTATTCGTTTAACCGATCCTTTCAACTACGGATTTTGCTGTGGCATTGCCAAGGACTATCAAGGGATTTAATGTCTGTCTTACAAAATCAGCGCATTTTATACCTATTAATTCACCATGACACAGTATGCAGAGCTTTACATCCGAAAGATAGTTCGACTGCACCGAATTCCACTGTCCATTGTTTCTGACAGAGATCTGAGGTTTACATCGTCGTTTTGGAAGAGTCTGCACATAGCAATGGGGACGAAGTTATTATTCAGTACAACATTTCATCCTCAAAACGACAGACAATCTGAAAGAGTGATTCAAATTTTGGAGGATCTACTCCAAGCTTTTATGATCGATTTCCAAGGAAGTTGGGAATCGAAGTTACCTCTGGTGGAGTTCACCTATAACAATAGCTACCAATTGTCTATAGGAATAGCTCCTTATGAGGCACTTTATGGAAGGAAGTGCGGATCACCTATAAATTGGGATGAGGTTGGTGAAAGAGGGTAAATTGGTCCAGACTTTATCGAGAAAACTCCGGAGCATAGTAGTCAAAATCCGAGACAGGATGAAGACTGCACATAGTCGATAAAAGAGCTATGCCGACAAGCGACAAAGATAACTAGAGTTTGTAGTAGGTGACCACGTATTAGTGAAAGTAGCACTTATGAAGGGTGCTATGAGATTTGTCAAGAAAGGCAAACTCAGTCCTAGATTCGTAGTACCGTTTGAAACTCTGGAGAAAATTGGAACATTAGCCTATAGAGTGGCTTTGCCATTGACGTTAGCTGGAGTGCATAATGTGTTCCATATCTAGATGTTGTTAAAGTACATGTCGAATCCTTCATCTGTACTGAATTATGAGACCCTACATTTGACTCCAAATATGTCTTACGAGGAGATACCAATACAAATTCTTGATAGGCAAGAAAGAAGGCTCCGAAACAAAGTTATTCAAATTGTCAAAGTCAGTTGGCTAAAACACTCAGAGGAAGAAGCTACTTGGAAAACTGAGAGGGACATGAGGGCTTACTACTGGAAGTTATTCGGTAAGTTTTTAATTTCGAGAACAAAATTTCATTTAAGGAAGTGAGAAATTGTAATGTCCAAAATGCGATAACTTAATCCGATTGCATGCAAATCTAGATAAAATGAAAAATGACTAATTAAATTATTTTATTTGCATTTATTGAATATGGTAGGCATGTTTACATGGTTAAAATGTGGTTTTATACTAGAATTCATAAACTGTGTTTTAAAGATTATTCGAGACGCGATCGAGGAACAGAGACTGAGGACCACGATGGGAAAAATATTTTATTAAATGATTATTTTTAATTATTTAATATATCTTATATTTTAAGAATTATTTTCGAAAATGTGGTATTTTGTGGTGTTTTTACACGCCGAGCCGTATTTTAATCCGGTAATCAATTTGTGACGAAAATATGGACTTTTTGGAGACTCGGTTGATATTTTCGAAAAGTTTCCTAAACAAAATATTTTAATTACTATCCAAAGGGCCTAATATACTATGATTAATTGGCCTAAAACTTGTATCATTTATTTTATATCAAACAAGGCACCGAAAACCCTACCCCTAAACCTCCAAACACATGCACACATCACACAAAAAGCCCTAGGTCTCTCCCAACAGCAGAAACACACCACACACCACAAATTTTGAGAAGGGATTCACATGATTTTGAAGGAAAACGTGGCAAGCCTTCATCCCTCATCTCTCCGCCAACATCCCTCGCATTGCAAATCGTTTTTCGTGCGTAAAACACGCAAAGAAACGTTTTAATCTTCTTTCACTCGTCTTTCACACCATAATATATGTTTTAATGCATGATTGAATGAAAAACATGATACAATTTTTTTATTTTTGTTTTTATTATATAACATGAACAAAACTAGAGTTTTCATCTTTTAAACTCTTGCTTTTGATGCACAATGGGGCTGTCATGGTAGGGTTACTATAAGGGACGTTTTTCCAACATGTTAAGGGTCCATAGATGCTTAGACAATGGCTGGACATGCAGGGACGAAGGCTTGAACGAAAAGTTGGTTTTAAGGGAAGCTAGAGTTCGGCTAGTGTTTCCTATAGGGGCACGGTTCCTAGCTGCTGTAGTGTGACATTCAGGACACCTAAGCGGATGGTAGGATGGTCCTAGGGTGGTTTCATTTGGCTGGTTTGAAGGCCAAGGGGCTGGGGCGTGAGGCTAGGGCGCAAGAAATGTAGCAATCGGGTTTGGGGGCTTTGGATACTAGGCTTGTTAAGTTCTGTCCAGCAGATTTTTATGGGTTTGTTTTAGGTCCTAGGATGGCTGTTTAGGGGCTGGTAACGATGGTTAGGGTCTAGGATCGAAGGGAACCATGGTCTATTGGACTAGGGTTTTCGAATTAAGTGGAAAAAATTCAGTGGGTGTCCTAGGCTTGGTCAAAGGTCTTAATTGGCTTGATTTGGGTTGTATATGGTATGGTTGTGTCTTAATAAGCTATGATTTATGTTTGGTAAGGTTTGGTTAAGCTTTGATTCAATTTGGATTAAAACCGAGGCATAGGTTTAAGTTTTAAAAAAAATTTGGTAAATTAGTCGAGAAACGTATGTTTATGTCTAAGAAATATTTGTGGGTGTATTTTAAGATTATATGTTAAGTTTGGATGGATCTAGGTCGTCGTTTTAAGGTTTAAGGATAAATTGAGAAATTTAAGGTTTCAGGGGCAAAACGGTCATTTTACACCTAAAAATATTAGACGTTTTGTGTAAGGTCCAAAAATAAGACGACGTAATTCATATGCATACGAATCTAAGAAATATGAAAAAATAATAATTAAATGATTTTATGAAACGTCTCCCATTTTTATTGCTTAAAAGTACTAGAAATTTTTTTTTAAAAACACTCAATTTTCGCCATGTACATTTATCACATAAGAATATTTTTATAAAATATTTAACCCTTTAAAATAAAACACCAACCAACTAGCATTTTAAAAATCAAGTGCAATTGTCATAAACACGATCGAACGAATTAATACGGGGTAGGTGAACCAGAATTCCCAACAAATTCATTTATCATTGAAATTTAATCAATTGATCTAGCATTCATATCTCATCATTAAATTCTTGAACTTGTTTGTTTAGTTTCATTAAATTTTATTAGTTATAAAACAATCACTCAATTTTCGTTGCTAAAGTTTAATAACTGGAATAATAATTGTGAAACACAGTCTTCAGTGGATCGATACTCGTACTCACGTACACTATTCTATTACTTGACATCGTGCACTTGCGATTACATTTTGAGCATATAAAAACATTTTTTTATTGAGGATATCACAGTGCAAGTTTTGCTCGATCAAGTTTTTGACGCCGTTGCCGGGGACTGTTAATCTACAATTTTATTTTAGTTATTTCCTTTAGCATTATTTTATTCCTCTTGAGCTAACACTCTATATTTTATTACAGATATTCCTTCCCGTGCATGCCAAAGTCACTTGACGTGGAGCTTGAGTACGACCCTGAAATTGAAAGAACTTTCCGCAGGAGGAGACAGCAGCAGAGATTAAAAGAACTGATGGAGAGGCAATTGAATGATCAAGAGGAGGAACGTCGTGAAGATAGACATGTGGAGATACCGCGCCGCATACCAATGCTGGAGTATGCCCAACCTTCTTTGGAGGGTGCACGCCCTAGCATCGTGAGGCCAATCGTGCGGGCAAATCACTTTGAAATCAAGCCAGCCATAATCCAGATGATTCAAAACACAGTCCAATTTGGAGGAACTGCAATGGATGACCCAAACACGCACATCGCGGATTTTCTTGAAATTTGCGATACTTTTAAATTCAATGGAGTTTCTGATGATGCTGTTAGGTTGCGTTTATTTCCTTTCTCCTTACGTGATAAAGCTAAAACGTGGTTAAATTGTTTGCCTGTAGGTTCGATCGCTACATGGGAGGACATGGCGAAAGCATTTCTCGTCAAATACTTCCCTCCCTCCAAGACCATGAAGCTGCGGGCAGACATTACAACATTCGCTCAATTCGATCAGGAATCTTTATATGAGGCATGGGAACGCTTCAAGGATCTACTACGAAGATGCCCACATCACGAGTTACCACTTGGGTTAGTCGTTCAAACATTTTATTATGTTTTGCTTACTCCTAACCGTACTATGATAGATGATGCTGCTTGTGGAAACCTGTTGAGGAAGACTGCGGAAGAAGGTTATGAGTTGTTGGAGGAGATGGCTGCTAGCAGTTATCACCCTCAATCTGACAGGAAAAACCAGCGGAGAAGTGCAGGAGTTCAACAGGTAACTGATTTTTCTGCTATTACTGCACAACTGTATGCATTGAACAGGAAGCTGGATGGCTTGAACATGGGTGGCACAGCTATGCGTCTGCAAGAGATATTCTGTGAGAAATGTGGAGGGGAACACTATGTGAAAGACTGTCAAGATGGAAATCCCTTCTATGTGCAAAATGAGGCACCGGTGAATCAAGTGGGATTCCAAAACCGCCCAAGGAATGACCCTTATTCGAACACATACAATCCTGGGTGGAGGCAACATCTCAACTTCTCATGGGGCGGTCAAAACAGTCAGAATAGACCGCAAGGAGGACAACAATATGGGAAACAACAGATGTACAGATCCGATCCTCCTAGAGAAGAAAAGTCCAACTTGGAGCAGATGATGTCTAAGTTTATTTCATCCACTGAAACTAGACTTCAAAATCAGGATGCGTCGATAAAGGGGCTTGAAAATCAGATTGGTCAGTTAGCGAAGATGATAGCAAGTAGAGAGCCAGGCACCTTGCCAAGTAACATAGAGACTAATCCAAAAGAGCAAGTGAAGGCCATTGAGTTGAAGAGTGGGAAAGTTTTGGAGTCAAGGGAAAAAGATAAAACTCAAACAGTGGATGAGCAAACTACGACATCTAAAGGTAAGTCTTCTAACTCTACACTAGCACCCACTGCACAACCAAAAATTGTTATTCCTCCACCCTTCCCTGCAGTATTGAAAAAAGCAAAACTAGATGCACAATTCGGTAAGTTTCTTGAGGTATTTAAAAAATTGCATATCAATATTCCCTTCGCCGATGCTTTAATGCAAATGCCTAGTTATGCTAAATTTTTGAAGGACATTTTAGCTAATAAGAGGAAGTTGGAGGATCACATGACAGTGAACTTAACTGAAAATTGCTCCGCTTTGGTGCAAAACAAAATCCCACCGAAACTCAAAGACCCAGGGAGTTTCTCTATTCCTTGCATGATTGGTGTTGTTGTTTTTCATAAAGCGTTATGTGATCTTGGTGCAAGTATTAATCTTATGCCATTGTCTGTGTTTAGGAAACTTGGGTAGGGAGAGCCTAAGCCGACGAGGATGTCCTTGCAACTGGCTGACAGATCTGTCAAGTACCCCCACGGAGTGATTGAGGATGTACTAGTGAAAGTGGACAAATTCATTTTCCCTGCGGATTTCGTGGTTCTCGACATGGAGGAGGATACAGAGATGCCTCTAATTTTGGGGAGACCATTCCTTGCAACTGGAAAGTCACTGATTGATGTGCAAGAAGGGAAGTTGAGATTAAGAGTGGGTGAGGAAGGGATTACTTTTGATGTTTTTAATGCACTTAACCACACACTGCATTCTGATAGTTGTTTTAGAATTGATGCTTTTGACTCTCTTGTGTCTCACTATGTGCAGGATGCTCTTAGGGACCCTTTGGAGGCCACTATCACTACTGAATTGGGAGAACAGGAATTGGATGAGGAAAAAGCTGAAATAGTGGCACAATTTAATGCCAACCATCTATGGAGAAAGCCGATGAGGATGCGACTGGAGGATCTACGAGAACGAAGAGATTTGACCCCTCAAAGGTCAAGCATCGAGGAGCCACCAACCCTTGAGCTAAAGCCGTTGCCTCCACCTCAAGTACGTTTACTTAGGTGAGAATAACACATTACCTGTCATTATTTCTGCTGCTTTGACAGATGCGATGGAAGACAAACTGTTGGAGGTTCTGAAAGCGCACAAGGGTGCATTTGCGTGGAAGGTGGCGGATATCAAAGGGATCAATCCATCAGTCTGCATGCACAAGATCTTGATGGAAGACAAGTACTCACCTCTTGTGCAACCTCAAAGAAGATTGAATCCAAAGATGCAAGAGGTAGTAAAGGCAGAAACGATTAAGCTTCTCGATGCAGGTATTATCTATCCTATATCTGATAGTGCATGGGTAAGTCCGGTTCAGTGTGTGCCAAAAAAGGGTAGGATTACTGTGATTACAAATGATAATAATGAACTAATACCCACCAGGACTGTTACGGGATGGCGTGTGTGCATTGATTATAGGAAATTGAATGATGCCACCCGAAAAGACCACTTTCCCCTTCCCTTTATTGATCAAATGCTTGAGAGGTTAGCGGGTCATGAGTTTTATTGTTTTCTGGATGGATATTCGGGGCATAATCAAATCACCATTGCACCTGAGGACCAAGAGAAAACCACTTTCACTTGTCCTTATGGAACGTTCGCTTTTCGCCGCATGCCGTTTGGTCTTTGTAATGCCCCTGCCACATTTCAACGTTGCATGACCGCTATATTCCATGATATGATAAAAACTTTTCTTGAAATTTTTATGGATGACCTCTCTATTTTCGGCCCTTCTTTTGATGACTGTTTGCAGAACTTGAAGGTGGTGTTGTTGAGATGTGAGGAGACGAATTTGGTGCTAAATTGGGAAAAGTGTCATTTCATGGTACAAGAGGGAATTGTCTTAGGGCACAAGATTTCGGAGCACGGAATAGAGGTGGATAAGGCGAAAGTTGAAGTTATCAAGAACTTACCACCTCCGGCGTCCATAAAGGGAGTTAGAAGTTTTCTCGGCCACGCCGGTTTTTATCGGCGTTTTATAAAAGATTTTTCAAAAATTTCCAAACCTCTATCTTCCTTACTTATGAAAGATGTGCCATTTGATTTCAATTCTGACTGTTTACAGGCATACGAGGATTTGAAGGAGCGCTTGGTGACGGCTCCTGTCTTGGTAGCACCGGATTGGGATCTACCTTTCGAGATCATGTGCGACGCCAGTGACACTGCAGTGGGGGCCGTACTTGACCAGCGGCAAAACAAGGTATTTCATACAATTTACTATGCAAGTAAGACCTTAGATGAGGCTCAATTGAATTATGCAACAACTGAAAAGGAATTACTTGCAGTAGTATTTGCGCTTGACAAATTTCATTCATACCTTGTTTTGTCCAAAGTAATTGTATTCACTGATCATTCTACCCTTAAATACTTACTTGCTAAAAAAGATGCAAAGCCACGCTTACTTCGGTGGATTTTATTACTGCAAGAGTTTGACTTAGAAATCAAAGACAAGAAAGGTGTTGAGAATGTGGTAGCAGATCACTTGTCTAGATTAGAACTTATTTGTGATTATTCGGTCGATCGTGCTATCAATGATTGGTTCCCTGATGAGCAACTCTTTGAGGTGAGAAATTGCCCTTGGTATGCAATTTTCGCTAACTTTCTTGTCACAGGCACACCTCCACCAAACATATCGTTTCACCAACGAAAGAAATTATTTTCTGACGTGAAATACTATTTTTGGGAAGAACCATTCTTGTTTAAGATTTGCGCAGATTCCATGATTAGACGGTGTGTTGCAGAGGAAGAATTTGATCAAATTCTCAATCACTGCCATGACCGTGAGGTAGGTGGTCATTTCGGACCAACAAGGACGGCATCCAAGGTACTTGAATGTGGCTTTTATTGGCCAACCCTCTTTAAAGATGCTCGTTCTTATGTGCTACATTGTGATAAATGCCAGCGGTCAGGTAACATCTCTAACCGTCATGAAATGCCTTTAAATAATATCATTGAGTGTGAGGTTTTTGATGTGCGGGGGATAGACTTCATGGGACCGTTTCCCAGTTCTTTCACGAAAAAATACATCTTGGTTGCGGTGGATTATGTGTCTAAGTGGGTAGAGGCAGAAGCGTACGCCACTAATGATGCTCAAGTGGTCCTAAAATTTTTAAAGAAAAACATTTTTAACCGATTTGGAACACCACGAGCAATCATTAGTGATGGTGGCACGCATTTTTGCAAAAAACTATTTGAAAAACTTTTGAGCAAATATGGTGTCACACATAAGATCTCTACCCCCTATCACCCCCAGACGAGTGGTCAAGTGGAAGTGTCGAACCGAGAGATAAAGCGAATCTTGGAGAAAGTTGTAGGTGTCAGTAGGAAAGATTGGTCAGTACGCTTAGATGATGCTCTTTGGGCATATAGGACTGCTTTTAAAACACCTATAGGCACTACACCATATAGGTTGTTGTTTGGTAAAGCATGTCATTTACCTGTAGAGTTAGAGCATCGAGCATACTGGGCTACAAAAGCATTGAACTTTAATTTTACTGATGCAGGTGAACGACGTCTGCTGCAACTGGATCAGTTGGAGGAGTTCCGGAATTTGGCATATGATCTTGCACTGTCATACAAAGAAAAGTCAAAGAGGGCTCACGACAGGCGAATCATTGGAAGGGAATTCAAGGAAGGTTAAAACGTCATGCTCTACAACTCCCGGTTGCGACTATTTCTCGGAAAGTTGAAGTCGCGATGGTCTGGTCCATTCGTGATTTCCAAAGTTTACCCATCGGGGGCTGTAGAATTGAAAAATGGAAAGGATGGGACCTTTACGGTCAATGCACAACGATTGAAGCACTACATCGGTGGCACAATTGAGCTGCAACTTGGAATCACCCGGTTCCAAGACAATCTAAACTGAAATGGACCGACAGTCCAGCTCTCGACTATAAATTGAGAACTACCTCTTGTCCCTTATCTTGCATTTATTTCGATTTTTAGTTGTGCTCTTATTATTTGTTTTTTTTTAAAAAAAAAAATAGTGAAAAGCCGTGAAGCTTCCGCCCGGGCGGACACTTACATCCGCCCGGGCGCGCCCCTTTTTAGATAAAAATGCTGTGAATCTTCCGCCCGGGCGGTAAAGTACATCCGCCGGGCGCGCCCCTTTTCAAAATTTCAAAAAAAAAAAAATTCGAAGACTATCCGCCCGGGCGGAAACTTGTGTCCGCCCGGGCGGATCGCGCAGATTTATAATCTGCGCGACTCTTTCTTTCTCCCCCATTCAAAACCCTCACCTCCCTCTCCCGATTTTCGCCCCTCCACCATCAATCTCACTAAAATCTCGTCTTGTGTCAAATTCAGGTACAATTAGGTGTCACCACCCTTACTCAACATCAAGACCTCAACTTTCCGGTCACCACGGTGTTGTCCGACCACCTCTACAAATTCTCCGGCCACCGCTGCTCTCGCCGGCCGCCGCCACCGAATTCCGGCAGAGTCTTCTTGCTACTCCGGGCTACCATTGCTCGTCTCAAATAATCAACAACAATGGCACCTAAAAAGGCTCGGGTAAGTCACGGTGCTTCTTCTTCGTCATCTCATAATCCCAATTATTTGTGAATCCTGCGGCTAGGGAACGATATGAGCATGCAAAAATACATAGAGCTCCGCTTCGCGAACGAGGTTTCCAATTTGAGCAATATATAGATATCATCAATCAAATTGAGAAAAGAAGTTTGGGTAAATTTTGCCGTCAACCGCAAGCCGCGGTGGTGCCAGTGGTGAGGGAATTCTATGCCAATGCTGCTGAGAGGAGTGATGGTAAGGCTTTTGTGAGAGGGAGGTTGGTTGATTTTAGTTCAGTGGAGCTTAATAGGGTGCTTGAGACACCGGCGGTAGACGACTCAGTTTATGTGGCATGGGCGGCCGAACCGGATTTGGACTTGATGATGCAGTGAATATGTTATCCGGGGTCTCCGTGGAAGACACCAGGCTCACACACCTGTTTTGCCGAAAAATATCTGCTGATCCCGGCTTCGTTGTGGTATGCATTCCTGGCCACACGTTTGATGCCAGTCGGGCACACGAACGAAGTCCAGAGGGAGCGAGGGCTACTGCTTTATGCTTTGATCACTCAATTGCCACTCAATGTGGGCAGGATAATCCATTCGCAGATCCAGCTGAGCATTCATAATCCGAATGTGGCATTGTTCTTCCCCCACATTATCACAGAGCTATGTGCGAGCGCTGGAGTCATTTTTCAGGATGACGATGATTGGCTACCACCGACCAAGGCCCTCGATGACGCCAGCTGGTTACAGAAATTAGCAGTGCGGCGGAAGGCTTTACCGCAGTTTGGCCCTATCTGGGACGGCTACACTTTTGATCCCGTGCCACAGCAGCCCCCACCACCGGCCCTGCGACCTCGCCGTCGCCTACTGCAGGACCGGATGGACGAATTCGCTGCCTTTGCAGACCATCAGCTACAGTGGCAGGCCGTGAGTCAGACGTACCAGACGGCTACTGATGCCATGCTTCGCCTATCGCTGAGTCACAGTGGTGTCGACCCAGCACTTCTCCCACCACCCATGCCAGCATTCCCGCCACCATTCCAGTTCCAATTTACCGATGTCCCAGAGCCGGAGGCTGGTGTCATCCCCCCCGAGGCACACGAGGAGGATGATCTTTGAGAGGGGAGTTACTTCTGTCCCCTCCTTTTCTTTCGCGCATTTCCTTTCGATCATTTTGTATATTTCTATTTTTGTTGCATGTTTCAGTCTTATTGCATCTGTTTTGTTATGCACTATCTGTCGCTGTTCTATCGTCTGTTGCATTTGGGCAATGCTTGACTTTAGTATTGGGGGGTGGATGGGTGTTGTGTCGTTTTTGTCGTTTTGTGCTGTGTTCGTATTGTTCGTTGGCATGTAGTTTTAGTTGTTTTGCATATGTTTGTGTGTCAGCCGACAGTATTCGATATAGTACTTGTTAGCCAAGGATTATTAAGAAGTGATGAGACATGCCCTGTTGATCGTCTACTCGCATTTCTTTAGCACTTACTGTGGTAGAGACATGAAGTTTTATTTCGAGTATTGAAGTCTCTTTACATGAATGTTAGAACCAAAAGCATGCATGATAAGATGGTGAAAATTTTAAACTAAAGTGGGGAACAAAGATGTTTGACGGTGTGAATTGAGCTTGACTATATTCTCTTGAATCGAGGTATCTATCAGCAACAACAAAAAAAAGAGAAAGTTGGAGATGTAAGGTGTGGGGGAGCCGAATAAAGGAATGAAATCCTATTCCTGGCTAAAGTTGGAGATGTAAGGTGTTGGGGGAGCCGAATAAAGGAATGAAATCATATTCCTGGCTAGAAATGTAAAACATGGATTTGAATCTGAAATGAAAAGTTGTAATATAGTCCTTTCATTGCTGCATTCCTATTCAGAAAAAAGAAGAAAAAAATTAGGAAAATAGTTGCATGCTGATGGATACCGAGTGCAGAGGAATAAAGGAGAGTAAGATTTATATTAACAGGCTGATTTAATTCTCTTACAATGGTTGGAAATGGATCTCTCTGTCATGTGCGCTGCTAGGACTAACAAAACACACACACACGTTCATGCCTTATTTGAAACCATGTCTAGACCTAAGGAAGTGCGAAGATTTTATGTTTGCATTGATCGACAAGGGAATATGTTGAGTTTCGCTGAGGCTAGTTGATGATTATGAGTTCACTGTCGGGTTACTTTGTGTCACGTTCTAGTTTTGTCTTGTCACCTGTTTTGCTCGAGGGCGAGCAAAAGGTTAGTATTGGGGGGTTGATAGAGGTGGATTTTACTTGTTTTTCATATCGTGTTTTGCTGCATTGTGTTGCATTTATCACTTAGATTTCGTACATTTTGTGTTGTTTTAGCATAATCTATGTCTTTGTGTCACTCATGTGTTTAGTGAAGAAAATGCAGGAGATTTGTGAAGAAACTGAAAAAAAGAGGAAGAAAGTCGAGAGACCTCCGCCCGGGCGCACATTTGCATCCGCTCGGGCGCGTTCAAGCTTGGAGAAAGAATTTTAATCGAGAGTCATCCGCCCGGCGTAAAGTCATGTCCGCCCGGGCGCGCAAAAATCTGGAAAAAATTCTTGTTGCGAAACACATCCGCCCGGGCGGAAACTTATATCCGCCCGGGCGCGAGTGTATTTTTGGAAAAAAATACCAGACGATTCCATTCCTTATTTTCGGAAGGAGAATAATATAGTAGATTTTTTTTGGACGTTTGGGAGGGATTCTGGACGATTTTGGAGAGATTGCAGCAGCCAAAGAGGAGAAATCTTGGAGAAAAAGCTTGGAATTGAAGATTCGTGATTTTCCGGGCATCGTTCTTCGCAGATTTCGTCTCGCCTAGTATTTCTAATCTAGTTTCTTTCATTTTAAACGTTGTTGCGTTTATTTTTACTATGAATTCTAGTAGCTAAACCTAATATTTGTTGGGATTCAAGGGGATCCTACCCCAAACTTTGATTTGAATTAATTTACATTCGATTGTTGCGTGATTCTTGATTATACTGTTATTTTATTGTGTCGTTAAAGCGTAGCTAACTTTAACGCGTTTTCATATCACGAGTGAGTTCGAGAGAATAACGAGTGATAGAATCGAGTAGTATAATCCGCGGATCTACAATTTACATAGATATATGAAATTAGATACGCGCCGATAGTCATAGTCCTTAGGGTCGAAAACTAGGGGATTTCATAGATCGAAATGCGATTCACTCGTGATAAATAATTAAAGATATTTAATTACTTCATTGAGTCGAATTAGTTTGGTATAGCTCGAGAGGGTGTGTTCAATAGAATAGGAAATCCTGTCGAAAGCATATAAACACGATCGAACGAATTAACGAATTAATACGGGGTAGGTGAACCAGAATTCCCAAAAAATTCATTTATCATTGAAATTTAATCAATTGATCTAGCATTCATATCTCATCATTAAATTCTTGAACTTGTTTGTTTAGTTTCATTAAATTTTATTAGTTATAAAACAATCACTCAATTTTCGTTGCTAAAGTTTAATAACTGGAATAATAATTGTGAAGCACAGTCTTCAGTGGATCGATACTCGTACTCATGTACACTATTTTATTACTTGACATCGTGTACTTGCGATTACATTTTGAGCATATAAAAACATTTTTTTATTGAGGATATCACAGTCCAAGTTTTGCTCGATCATAAGTCTAAAAACTCAACACACCATAATCTTTATAACAAATAATACGTATAAAATCACATGCAACAGTGAAAATACTTTTACGTAAAAATAACTTTTTCATGACATGCAAACATAAACTTTAACTTTTTCTTTTTTCCTCAACATGACATAAAACCTTTAACATGATCGTAAACATTTTCCTTTTTCCTTTTCCTTTTCCTTTTCCTTTAACATGACATAACATAAAACATTTTTAACATGAGCATAAACATTTTCCTTTCCTTTCCTTTTCCTATGTTGAATTCAGATCGTTAATTGTGACTTTCCTCAAGATGACATAAACCTCAAAATTTGATTGATCCATCTACATGAAACCACAGTACTAGGCGGCGGGGACATCAGCGACACTCTCACCGGTCAACTGAGCCTTGGCCTATCCTCTTTCAAACAGAAATACGATCATCGAGGTACCCTCTGGGGCCATTTCCCATAAATGAGTTCCCTCTGGGGCCTTTTCCCCTCACAATATTCTCATTCTTACCGTTACCTCATATTCGTAATGATGGAAATACGATCGTCGGGCTCCCACTGGGACCGTCACCCTCACGATATCTCCAATATTATCGAATTAGTCACAATTACTTCACTTCCTTCAACGTTTTACATTCTCATCACTTTATAAAATCTTGCATAACATAACATTTTTGTTTTTGAAATCAAGCATTCAACATGTCTTTTAAATGTCTCCCTTAAATTATAAAAATCCCATAGACATTTAAAAATCATAATTTAATGATGAATATTTCATAAATATTTAAAAATAATCATAATATCATAAAAACAGCATTTAGAGTACTGCCATGACCTTTACTAATTTTTTATTGTAAAAAGACCGTTTTACCTCTGGACGTAAAATTTATTGTTTTTGACACTCTATTGAATTCATTGACTCTAACATGTCCCAAATAATTATTTAAAACTACAAGAATTTTCCCATATTTTTATGTAGCTTAAATCGAGGACTTTTAAATTATTCTTTAAATAAGACGTATTATTGTGTTTTAATCCCGAATTAAACCAAACCTTAATAAAAAATTTACAAATTAAAAACTTAGACTTTTAATAATTATTTAAGCTTAAACCTAATTTTTCATAATTTTATAAGGCTTACAACTAAGCTTTTCAATTAACTCTTTAATTAGCGTTTCGTGAGACGATTAAATCTCGATTAAATCCAAAACTCATTATTTTGATCTCAAATTTTTAACATAACCTTTTTGTGATTTATTCTACCGTTCCAAGTCTTGATCCACCCCCGTGGTCCCATGGATTCAATTTTAGTTATAAAAATTTCATTTTTGACACATTATCGAACCACCCGAGCCATCTCCCAATTTACTCGAGCCACGCCCGAGCCACCTTGAGCCAAAACCTAGCCAACCCATCTAGGGACCCTACTAACAATTCCCGGCCCAAATAACCAGGCAATAGTTCGCTCAAAAGCCTCCTTCCCGTGACCCTATTGCATGCATGTGTGCAAGTGTGAGACTCCTAAGCACATGAGGACTCCTAGCCAACCTAGGACACTTCCAGCGCTTACCCACCAAGCCCGCCTGACATTAACCTTCCCTGGACCGTGCCCAGATCAGCCCAAGCCCTGGAACCTACGCACAAACCTCCTGGATCAGAAACACCAACCTGCGCGCACAAGGGCCTCCCTCACATCTTCATGTTTCCTCTCAAGCCAGCAGCCAACCTAGCCAGCCCAGCCCCTGCCCAGACCCTAGTGCAACCCTCTTGGGACCCTATGGACCTAAGGACTCGACCACAGCCCTTGAAACAGAAGCTACAACAGCAGCTACAAGAACCAGCCGAGAAACCCACTTTGACAAGGACTCTTGTTCCTGTTTCTTGGACCTAGCCAACCCAACCAAGCCCTGAACCAACCCTTCCAGCACCCTTCTAGTAGGGGTGTCAATCGGGTAGGGTGGGTCGGGTTTCGGGTCAACCCGTGTAATTTTTTTTTTTTTTTTTCAACCCGGACCGAACCCGAACCCGAAGCAACCCGAAAACCCCCAACCCGAACACGAACCCGTCTAACCCAACTCAACCTGTCTAACCCGCCTAACCCGAATTTTTTTTTAAAAAAAAATTCGAAAAAATAAGAAATAATAATAATATGTCATATAGCTAACTTTTCTAATAATATCCTCACAAGTTTCTAATAAATATTCAAAACACATAATGATAATAATAACATTTAGAGTTCGAACAGCGCTTGATAAAAGAAAACGGTGCATGTAAAATTGCAAATCTCTGCAGCAAACATATGATCGAGACATCTTGGATCCTTCTGTAAAATCTTTTTGTTGTATTTGCCTGAGAGCTCATAAATGAAAACTTTTAACCTTCCAACCAAGTCATCTTCCAAAACAGCAGAGGCACTTCCTGATATTCAATTGATAGACATATTAAGCAAAATTATAAGTTCAAGTTAACAATATCTCAAAAGAAGTTGAAGAGCTAGCAACAAAGTATAAAACATGACAATGGGGCATGCACTCATTTATTTTCGTAGAACACAAATCAATTTTTGGAAAACACATTTCAAAACAATCGAATATATGTGCACTTTTAATTAACTCCCAAAGTAGTCCAAAACAGACTCTCTAACACAAATACCCAGAAGACATGCTTCATACGCTTTAACAACAGCTTGCACAAAAACAAAACCCGTTAACTTACCATTAGCAGCTTTATGATCTAATGAATACATACAATACCAGATGACACCATAAATTGGCGTAAACTTCTCTAGCAATCACTACTTTGTTTGTATATTGCATTCCACTTATATCATAGTTTTCTTAATTGTTCTACATTTGTTTGTATCGAACATTTAAATAACATTTAAAAAATTAAAATAGGAAAGGTGAAAGTTTTCAAAAATTATGAATTTATAAAATTTAACTTACTTTTGAACACTAGGTATCATAGCATTGTTAGAATCATCAATAATCCGTTGCAACATTGTTTGATCCAGCATCCTCATTTATGAATAAATTCATAACATTTTTCAGTCAAATCATCCAACCTCACCTCAGTAGTTTCTACAAAAATAAAATATTAGTAAAAAAGATAACTTTAAAATGAAAATAACAAGAAGAATCACTAACCTTTCTGTCCAACTAACCAATCTCTACAACAAACCAACGCCTCAACAACATCAGGCTTCATTGCACTACGATATTGGTCAAGTATCCTACCACCCGTGCTAAAAGCCGATTCAGAAGCAACTGTAGAAATTGGAACACTCAAAATATCTCTGGCCATTTGTGCAAGTTCAGGATACCTAAATTGGTAAGCTTTCCAAAATGCAAGAACATCACATTTTGAAGATCTGTCAATTTTCGATTCATCCAAATAAAGATCTAATTGACTCTTTTGAGCTCTATCATTTAATTCTGTTCTTTGAAATGTGTCAAATTCCTACAACATAAATTAAATGTATTGGTAACGAAAAGTAAAAAAATAGTGAGAAAAAGAAAAAATTATCATAAATACCTTAAAAACATCCATGCATCCACTCTCTGAATTTAGAGGAAGAGAAGCACTATCATCAATGCCACTGTGAGAACTCGTAGATGTATTGCTACTACTTGATTTAGAAGCAAGGCCCATATATTCCTCAAACAAAGAAACTAATTTAGACTTCACCAGACTTAATTCGTTACTACCATGTCCATATAACTTGTTGTAATAAAACTCAACAAACTACATCTTGAACCTCGGATCAACTATCACAGCAATGGACAACAAAATGTTATAATCTTTCCAGTACTTGTCAAATTTCTGAAACATCCGATTGGCCATTGATCTCATGAGTTCATCAGAGCTTTGCAAGGCTTGACTTAATGTCAATTGAACCGTAAAGACACGAGGAAAATTGTTAGAACTTTTCAAGTTCACAATCTTGATTTTGATGTTAACAAAACTTGTTATTGTGTTTCTAACATATTTACTCAAGTGTGAAGTTGCAAACACAAGAAGCAAGCTGAAACTGAATTTTGCACAAACTGAATTTCTGGCGAGCTTCGGTGTTTTGAAGATATCTCTCAACTGGATGATCCAAATGACAATCCGCCATTTGGACTGATTAGAAAATCAATTTGGAACAAATCGTATTTCACATCAGTTGGGCAAAATAGGAATTTATCATGGTCTAACTGATCGCTGAAGTGACGAACTGATTGCACGAAAACAGCAATCAGTTGTGTTTGAGCAGCTGCGGTATTTTGGTCATATCTCTCAGCTCGGTTATCGAAACAAAGCGATTAAGTATGCGTTGGAAAGATAAGACAAAGATCTACAAATCATTCTTATTAGTCAAAGTCTGAATCGAAGCTTACGATGCTGATAAATGACGATGAAGCTACTGGTTCTGCACAAACTGAAATCAGCTAGGCTGATTTCAGCACACCAGCTGAAACTGAACCAACTGCTGACCAGCTGACCAACCAACTGAACTGAACCAGCTGCTGACCAACTGAAACTGAACCAGACCAGCTGAAGACCAGTTGAACCAGACCAACTGAACCAGTTGAACTGATTGACCAGTTGAGTTGACCAGAGTTGACCAGTCGAGAAATTTTCCAGCAAGACGAATTTGACCGTTGCACTTCCCGAAATAGTACAGAAACTTTCCCAACGGTCATATTCTTGTGTCTAACGTATATATCAGTGTTGGGGCTTATAAATACAACATCTTGAAGATCAAACAACAGCTTTTGAAGTGGATTCAAAGCATGGGCACTTAGCATGAATATATCAGCTAGTTGAGAGCACAAGCCCTTGTGTGAGGAAACATTTGAGATGTACACTGTAACTGATAAATTCCTCACACACAATCACTCACACATATACAGAGAGTTTGAGCTGAAAAGTTTAGTTGAGTGAGTCTTTACATAAAGACGTAAAACATTGTGTTTGTAGTCTTTGCATATGAGACATTAAACAATATGCTGATTGTGAGGTGCTGCCTACAATCTTGAGTGCTAGGAGTTCAGTTTTAGGCAGTGGGTAAGTCCTAGCTGAATGGGTTTGTACAATGAGTTGTATAAATCAAAGTCTTCTAGTGGATCCTTCCCAAGGGGAAGAAGGGGTGACGTAGGAGTGTTTGAAATCTCCGAACATCCATAAACAAATTCATGTCTATTTATTTATTGCATTTACTTATGATTTCCATAGTTTTAAAGATGCATTGTTGAAGCATTTTATGTGTTCTTCAAATACCAAAATATTGTACACCAAGTGTTTGATAAAATGCTTCAACTGAATATTTTAACTCATTCAACGTGCATATATTTTAAATGGTTTACAAAATATTTATTCGGTTTCTACGAAGGATTATTTCGAGTATTTTCCGCTTGGTTTGAACACCAAACTCAATTTAATTCATCGGTGTTCAATATTTCAAGAACCGAGCTATTGTAGCTCAACGATTACCCCCCATAATCGATCCTATCAAAAATAAAGGTTGGCAGTAGGATATTTCACCCCGAAAAACAAAGTCGTTGTCTCATAGAAAACCTCAAGAAATTTGCATATTTTTTCAGCTTGAACCCACTCGTCAACCAATGGACAGTGTGTGAAATTAGTATCAGTCAATTTCAAATGATTAAAAGCACGTCGATAATATATGGCACTAGAAAGCATCAAATACGTAGAATTCCATCTAGTAGGAACATCTTGCCTAAGTGATTTCTTAGAATCCAGCAAAGTTTGGGTAACAGATTCTACAAACTTTTTCTTTCTCACTTGACTGCCTTTAACATACTTTACACATTCACGAATCTTATCAACAGAATGATCAATTATTTTCAAACCTTCTTGGACAATTAAATTGAGAATGTGTGCACAACAACGAACATGCAGAAACTCGCCACCATTCACTAATGAACAATTTAAACTAAGATGATCCCTTAGAAGGCCAACAAACACATCATTTGCAGCGGCATTGTCCAACGTAATTGTGAAAACCTTTCTCTGAATTCCCCAAGTATTGAATAAGCTATTGATTTTATCACACAATGCAATACCAGAGTGAGGTAAAGGCATGTAAGAGAAGTTGATAATCCTTTTTTGCAATACCCAATTAGAATCAATGAAATGCGCTGTCAAACATATATAGCCATCAGTGGCAATAGAAGTCCACAAATCGGAAGTGAAACAAATTTTTCCAGGGCATGAACGCATTTCTTGAGCTAGTCTATTGTATTCATTTTTATGCATCTTGAGAATATCAGTCCTTGCGGTGTTTCTAGTGAAATGATTGACTTGAGGTTCCAAATATGTAAAAATTGATCTAATTGCCTCATATTCCACAAACTGAAACGGTAAATCATGTCTCACAATTGCTAATATTAGCAACTCTCTAAATCTTTCTTGGCTGAACTTTTGTGACCTTATGGCAAGACTTTTATCACCTTGTTCTAACAAAGCCTGAGCAATATCACGAGTTCTCTGTCTAGGACACTGTTTGAGAATATGGCGGTGGAGATTACCTGTCCCCATGCTACTGTCTGCTTTGTACGTTGTCCCACATGCTTTACATTTGCAACGCTTTTCTTCTCCTTCTACTTCTGGAAGCATCTCAAAATATTGCCACCATTGTGATTTTAAAGGTCTCTTTCGTTTAACACTTCCGGAGGCCCGACCTTGCAAGTTAGTACCTGCTTCTTCATCAACATCTAAATCCAACACATGTACACCCTCCACGCTATCCTCCTCATGAACAAGACCAATAGGTTCTGAACTCATTCTACCAATTAAAAAGCATAACAATATTATTAGCTACAAGAAAAAAATTAACAATTCCTTGAAAGACTTCATTTGATATAGGCATTACAAGAAACAGAAATAAATGGATGTCAATTTTAACATAATCATATACTCCAAGAATTGTACCAAAGAAAATGTTATACAATGATACCCAATTGTCACTGACTTTATTTAACAAAAGAAGTTGTAAACAAAGTTTGCTTCTTCCCTCATGTTAGGTTTAAACATATATTTTTATATTTAACAAATGTAAAAATATTCATATTTAACAAATGTAAACTTCTCCAGCAATGCATTATGCAACTCTTCGGTTCTTGAATCTTCCCTTCCAATCTTTTTTATTTTATATTATTTATTTATATTCCTTAAATACGTCCAGAAAAAATTTATGGATATATTTCCACTTTTTGAAGGATAAATAAATAATATATATATATATAAATATATATATCTAACAACTCAGTCACGAATTCACGGGTCAAGAATCCCAAAAGCCAAAAACACCGCACGATACAATTTGTCAATTTCTGGGAACGGAACAATTATATTGAAGAACGGAACAAAATATTGAAGAATATTCAAATTTCAAATTATATGTTCAATAAAAATTTTTGAGAACAAACCCAAACAGAGATTACTTTAACAAAACTCAGTTTGTTCACCTGGACGGCTGGACGAGAAGCAGATTCGCGGAGAAGGCCGAAGGGTTTCACTTGGATGCTTGAGTGAGAAGCGGCGAAGTATACACTTGACGAGAAGAGAAATTCAGAATTAAGAAATGAGAAGCCGACAACAAGTCAACAACATGGGTTATTGGGTTAATACTTAGATGATTAAATTGGGTTGGGCTTTATTTTAATGATAAAGCCTGGACAGAGTCACAAAAGTTGTGCAAAATGTAAAAAAAAAATTTAAAAATGGTGGGTCGGGTGCTTCGGGTGGGTTTGGGTCACCGGGTGACCTGATATTTTTTTCAGGTCAACCCGGGTCAACCCGAACCCACCCAGAAATTATTTTTTTCACGGGTTTGTAATCGGGTTTGACCCGTTTCGGCCCGAACCCGAAAATCATAAACCCAAACCCGATATTTTTCGTGTCGTCCCGTGTCGGGTTACCGTGTCGGGTTCATTTTTGACACCCCTACCTTCTAGGACCCTAAAGACCTAGCCTAGCCCAGCCCAAGCCCCCTGGCCGAGTCCCTCCTCCCTACACAATCTTTTGAAACATGCGCAGCCCCTTGCCTTCTCTCGGGTGGAGTCCTTGTTGGCAAGGACTCCTCCCAGCCCCTGATTTTCGAGTCCTAGCAAGGCTGGGACTCTTCTCTTGACTCACCCACGTCCCTAGCCAGGCCCTGGTCCCAACCAAACCCAAGCCAAGTCAACCAAGCCTCAAAACTGTGCCCCTCAAAACCATGACAGTAAGGTAGTTCCAACTTGTATGTTTCTTGATTGTTCAATGTGTTTTGGTGATTTCTATGACTCTCAAGCTTGTAAATACATGCTTGTTCAATCCCTAACTCATGGCAGTCCCTTTTTCAACATACAAACATGATTTTGAAACAATACCCAAGCTTTAAAAATCCATGATCATGTAAAAACAAAAATAAATGGAACGTCACTTGTTTTTCATGCAAAATTCAATTAAATAAAATACTATGGTGTGAAAGATGAGAAAAGGAAGAAATGTGGCGTGTCTTTGCTTTTTAAAAACACGATAAACTTTTGACGAAGAAGAACGGAGTGAAACCTTGGCTAGCTTTTCCTTGAATCCTTCGAAAATCCCTTCAATAAGCTGTGTGTGTAGTGTCGTGTTGCGTGTCTTAGGAGAGAGTTTCTGAATTTTGAAAAGGTGTGGCCGAGAGTTGTTTGCAAGGTGTAGGGTTTTTCGGTGTTTAATATTTTATATAGCTAATTAAATTACTAACTAGGCTTAGGCCTATTAAGCAACTAAATTAAGTCCATAAGTCTTAATTAGGATTTAATAAAATATTAACAATGTTTTTGTTTAAATAAATTTGGAATTTATTAGCCGGGTTGTCAAAAAGCTCGTATTTTAGTTAAAAAATCCAACACTGGTTAAATAATACGTCAATGCGCTTAAAATCACCTTAAAACCCTTTATTTTCAAAAATAATAAAAATAATCACCCATATTTTAAATAATTAAAAATAATTATTTAATAAAAACAGTTTCAATTTGTTTAGTCCTCGGTCTCCGTTCCTCGATCGCAACTAGAAACATCTCCCCTTTTTATTGCTTAAAAGTACTTTAAACACTCAATTTTCAGCCATGTACATTTACCACATGAAAATATTTTAATAAAATATTTTATCCCTTTAAAATAAAACACCAACTAACTAACATTTTAAAAATCAAGTGCAACAGTCATAAAAATGAAATCATCAACTTTTTTACCAAATCTAAAAAACAATAAGTTTGAAAAGTATAGCTCGTACTAAACCTCTCAAAAGACATAAATAAATAGTCTTCGAATTTTTAAGAAAATCATGAGTCATAAGTCGTAAATGCGGAAAAAGTAGAAGCGCTCGTCCTCGGGTTATGTGCGCCTTCAGCCCAGTCAAATCATCCGTCCAGACCTCCCTCAACCTCACCTGCATCCATCACACCTATTGAGTCTAAAGACTCAACACACCATAATCTTTATAACAAATAATACGTATAAAACCACATGCAACAGTGAAAATACTTTTTTGTAAAAATAAATTTTTTCACGACATGCAAATATAAACTTTAACTTTTTCCTTTTTTTCTCAACATGACATAAAACCTTTAACATGATCGTAAACATTTTACTTTTTCCTTTTCCTTTAACATGAAATAACGTAAAAAAAATTTAACATGATCATAAACATTTTCCTTTTCCTTTGTTGAAATCAGATCGTTAATTGTGACTTTCCTCAACATGACATAAACCTCAAAAATCGATGGATCCATCTACATGAAACCACAGTACTGGGCGACAGGGATATCAGCGACACTCTCACCGGTCAACTGAGCCTTGGCCTATCCTCTTTCGAACAGAAATACGATCGTCGGGGTTCCCTCTGGAGCCTTTTCCCATAAATGAGTTCCTTCTGGGACCTTTTCCCATATATGAGTTCCCTCTGGGGCCATTTCCCCTCACGAGATTCCCATTCTTACTGTTACCTCATACCGTTACCTCATATTCGTAATGATGGAAATACGATCGTCGGGCTTCCATTGGGACCGTCACCCTCACGATATCTCCAACATTATCGAATTAGTCACAATTGCTTCACTTCTTTCAACGTTTTACATTCTCATCAATTTATAAATTCATGCATAACATAACATTTTTGTTTTTGAAACCAAGCAAGCAACATGTCTTTTAAATGTCTTCCTTAAATTATAAAAATCCCATAGACATTTAAAAATCATAATTTAATCATGAATATTTCATAAAAATTTGAAAATAATCATAATGTCATAAAAACAGCATTTAGAGCACTGACATGACCTTTACTAATTTTTTTAGTGTAAAAATACTTTTTTACCCCTGGATGTAAAATTTCTCGTTTTTTTATATTTTCATGAATTCATTGACTCTAACATGTCCCAAATAATTATTTAAGCCTACATGAATTTTCCCATATTTTTATTTAGCATAAATCGAGGACATTTAAATTAATCTTTAATTAATACGTATTATTGCGTTTTAATCCCGATTAAACCAAACCTCAATATAAAATTCTCAAATTAAAAACTTAGACTTTTAATAATTATTTAAGCTTAAACCTAATTTTTCATAATTTTATAAAGCATACAAGGCGTTTCAATTACCTCGTTAATTGGCGTTTCGTGAGGCGATTAAATCCCGATTAAATCCAAAACTAATTATTTTGATCCCAAATTTTTAACATAAACTTTTTATGATTTATTATACCCTTCCAAGTCATGAGCCACCCTCGTGGACCAATTGATTTAATTTTAGTTATTAAAATCTCGTTTTTGACACGTTATCGAACCACCCGAGCCATCTCCCAATTTCCTCGAGCCATGCCCGAGCCACCTTGAGCCAAAACCTAGTCAACCCATCTAGGGACCCTACTGACCATTCCTAGCCCAAAGAACCAGAAAAGTGTTTGCTCAAAAACCTCCTTCCCGTGACCCTATTGCATGCATGTGTGCAAGTGTGAGACTCCTAAGCACATGAGGACTCCTAGCCAACCTAGGACACTTACTGCGCTTAACCACCGATCCCACCTGACACTAACCTTCCCTGGACCATGCCTAGACCAAACCTAGACCAGCCCAAGCCCTGGAACCTATGCACAAACCTCTTGGATCAGAAACACCAACCTGCGTGCACAAGGGCCTCCCTCACATCCTCATGTTTCCTCTCGAGCCAGCAGCCAACCCAACCGGCCCAGCCCATGCCCAGACCCTAGTGCAACCCTCTTGGGACCCTAAGGACCTAAGGACTCGACCACAACCCCTGAAACCGAAGCTACAACAGCAGCTACAAGAACCAGCCGAGAAACCCACTTTGACAAGGACTTACGTTCCTGTTTCTTGGACCTAGCCAACCCAACAAAGCCCTGAACCAACCCTTCTAGCACCATTCTAGGACCCTAAGGATCTACGCTAGCCCAGCCCAAGCCCCCTGGCCGAGCCCCTCCTCCCTACACAATCTTCTGAAACCTGCGCAGCCCCAAGCCTTCTCTCGGGTGGAGTCCTTGTTGGCAAGGACTCCTCCCAGCCCCTGATTTTTGAGTCCTAGCATGGATAGGACTCTTTCCTTGACTCACCCACATCCCTAACCCGTCCCTAGTCCCAACCAAACCCAATCCAAGCCAACCAAGCCCCAAAACCGTGCCCCTCAAAACCATGACAATAAGGTAGTTCCAGCTTGCATGTTTCTTGATTGTGCAATGTGTTTTAGTGATTTCTATGACTCTAAAACTTGTAAATACATGCTTTTTCAATCCCTAACTCATGGCAGTCCCTTTTTCATCATACAAACATGATTTTGAAACAATACCCAAGATTTAAAAATCCATGATCATCTAAAAACGAAAATAAATAGAACGTCACTTGTTTTTCATGCAAAATTCAATTAAATAAAATACTATGGTGTGATGCAAGGGTTTAAAACCGTTGTCTTTTATACCAACTACATCGGTTTTTTATGGTAGTATAAAAATTCTATTAAAATTTGCGACGGTATTGAAAACCGTCGCAAATGAAAACCATAGTCGTAGCTGCATTTGGCGACGGTTTATTTGTAACACCGTCGCGAATATTTTTGCGACGGTTTTACAAAACGTCGCAAAATAGAGTTGCGACAGAAATCCTCCGCAACCCGTCGCTAAATGTAGCGACAGTATTCATGTGGCAAAACTGTCGCTATTTTGCGACGGTTTACAGGTCCGTCGCTAATATTTTAGGTAAAATATAAAAAAATTTAAGAATTTTATAAATCTGTGTTGTGAATTTGTACAATCTTGTAAGAGATAAAAAATTTAAGTGTCGTGAAGTGATAAAATCGTGTAAAAGATAAAATTTTAATTTTTTTGAAATGGTAAAAAAATCGCGTAAGAGATAAAAATTTTAAGTGTTGTGAAGTGATAAAATTGTGTAAGAGATAAAAATTTTAAGTGTTATGAAGTTGTAAAATCGTGTAAATGAGAAATTTTAAGTTTGGTGAAGTGAAGTGGAAGAAAATGGAGTGAATTTGTATGTATTTATAGAGAGTGGAACAAGAAAATGGAGGGAGAAAGAGGCGGGATCGAATTTTCGAAATTTGCGACGGTTTTTTTCTTAACGGTCGCTAATTTTAGCCACGGGAGTTTTAATACTGTCGCTATATTCAATATAGCGACGGTTGTACATGCTACTGTCGCAAATAGTAGCAACAGTTCTAGTTTAAACCGTCGCTAATATGAACTTAGCGACGGTATATATATAACCGTCGCTAATATTAGCGACGGTTGTTTAACCGTCGCTAATTAACATTGTGTTTTGTCCTAAAACCGTCGCTAATTAACGTTGTGTTTTCTAAAACCGTTGTCGATTGTCCAAAAATACACGCTAATAGACAACGGTTCATGAAACCGTTGTCGTAAACGTTCTACGAAAACGGTTTTTAAAAACCGTTGTAGTGTATTATAATACTACAAATTATTTTAAAAAAATTCTACGACAACGGTTTTTAAAAACCGTTGTCGTAGCTCGAAAAAAAACCGCAAATAGACAACGGTTGTCGTTGCCCAAAAAAACAAAATAATAGACAACGGTTTTTAAAACCGGTGTCGTAGGCCAACAAAAAAACAAGCTAATAGACAACAGTTTTTAAAAACCGTTGTCGTAGGCCAAAAAGGACACGCTAATCGACAACGGTTTTTAAAAACCGTTGTCGTAGCTCGAAAAAAACCGCTAATAGACAACAGTTTTTAAAAACCATTGTCGTTGCCCAAAAAAACACAATAATAGACAACGGTTTTTAAAACCGTTGTCGTAGGCCAACAGAAAAACAAGCTAATAGACAACGGTTTTTAAAAACCGTTGTCGTAGGCCTAAAAAGACACGCTAATAGACAACGGTTTTTAAAAACCGTTGTCGTAGCCCAAAAAAAACAAGCTAATAGACAACGGTTATTAAAAACCGTTGTCGTAGACCAAAAAAACACGCTAATAGACAACGGTTTTTAAAAACTGCTGTCGTAGACCAAAAAAGCACGCTAATAGACAACGGTTTTTAAAAACCGTTGTCGTTGAGCGGGTTTTTTGAGCCTACGACAACGGTTTTTCTTGAATCCGTTGTTAAAAGACAAAACACCACGGTTTTTATAAAAAACCGTTGTCTTTGATGTGTTGTTGAATTACGATTTTCTCGTAGTGATTGTGAAACCTTGGCTATCATTTCCTTGAATCCTTCAAAAATCCCTTCAATAAGATGTGTGTGTAGGGCCGTGTGTGTTGTGTGTCTTGGGAGAGAGTTTCTGAATTTTGAAAAGGTGTTGCCGAGAGTTGTTTGCAAGGTGTAGGGTATTTTGGTGTTTAATATTTTATATAGCTAATTAAATTACTAACTAGGCTTAGGACTATTAAGCCACTAAATTAAGCCAATTAGTCTTAATTAGGATTTAATAAAATATTAACAAAGTTTTTATTTAAATAAATTTGTGAATTTATTAGCTGGCTTGCCAAAAAGCTCGTATTTTAGTTTAAAAAACCAACACCGATAAAATTTACGTCCCGACGTATAAAATCACCTCAAAACCCTTTATTTTAAAAAATAATAAAAAGCATAACCCATATTTTAAATAATTAAGAATAATTATGTAATAAAAACATTTCCTATTTGTTTAGCCATCGGTCTCTGTTCCTCGATCGCAACTCGAATAACCTTTAAATATACATTTTAATGCAATCATGTAGAAAAGTAAATTTTTAAACATGCAATTATGCACAACATAATTAATTAATGCAATTAAAACATTAAATTAAAATACAAGATAATTTAATAATTGCATGTATGTGGTTCGCGTGGACCTTCAAATTTTCCGGACGTTACATTTTAATTGCTAGATTGATTATGCGACATGCTTATATGACGTTTTAGTAGTTTTTCTACTTACATGCATTAAAATGTATTTTAACGGTTATTCTTGTTAAGATCGAGGAACGGAGACCGATGGCTGAAAAACGTAAAATGATTTTATAAGATAATTGACTTTAATTATCTAAAATATTGATGATGATTTTTCATATTTTTGAAAATAAGGGGTTTTGAGGTAATTTTATACGTCGGGAGATAAATTTTATCGGTATTGGGTTTTCCAACAAAAATACAAGTGTATTGGCAACCCGGCTAATAAATTCACAAACTTATTTAAACAAAACTATTTTTAATGTTTTTATTAAGCAATAATGGGCCTAATTTGTATCCTTAATGGGCCTAAGCCTAATTAGTGATTAACTAAACTATAAAATACTCAAAACCCTCCCCATTAACACCATAACCCACGCCCACTGTTCAGAATTTTCTCTCCCAAAAAAACTCCTCATACACGACACACACACATCAAATTTTTTAAGAGCAAAAAGTTCGAAAGCTTCAAGGAACTTCTAGCCAAGGTTGTCGTCGTTGTTCTTCGCAATCGTCAACGTAAATTCGTGCGTAAATTCCGCAAAGGCACGTCATATTCTTCCTTTACTCATTATCACACCAGATTATGTATTTGTGTTTGAAATTGCATGAAAAACAAAGAGCACCTTGATATATTTTCGTTTGTGCATTCAAGGTGATTTTTAAGGCTTGATCTTTGTTCCAAAAACATGTTTGTATGATTATTAAAGGGGTTGCCATTGTTACATGAGTTTAGAGTCTTAGAATTCAAGCAAAACACTACACACAATCATGAACACAAGCTGGAAGCAAGTTGCTGTCATGGTGATCATAGGTTTCGGCTTAGGGTCATAGGGGCTCAGCTTGGTTTTGGCTTGGGTCAGGGCTCTGCCAGGTTCTGGGTGAGTCAAGGGAAGAGTCCTAGCCACGCTAGGACTCGAGTCAAGAAGGCTGGGGAGGAGTCCTAGCCCACCTAAGAGTAGCATGGGAATAGCGCAGATGTGCAGCAGCTCGTGCAGAGTTTTGTGGTTTGGCCAGGGCTTTGGGCTGGGCTAGGTTAGGTTCTTAGGGTCCTAGAAGGGTGCTAGAGGGGTTGGTTCAGGGCCTGGTTGGGTTGGCTAGGTCCTAGCAATAGAAACAAGAGTCCATGTTCATGTGGGTTTCTCGGCCATGACAAGTTGCTGAGATGTGGCTTCGGTTTTGGACCTTGGGTTGGTCTGGGCATGGTCCAGGGTGGTTAGGGTCATGAAGAGTCAAGTGGTTAACAGCTGGTAGTGTCCTAGAAGGAGAAGGAGTCCTAGTTCACAAAACACCTCACAAGCACACACGCATGAAATTGGGTCCAAGTTGCAGGTGCCGTAACGCGGGCCAGGGGCTGGTTTTTGAGCTTGAGGCAGGTCAGTCGGGTTCACAGATGAGTTGGCTCGGGTTTGGATTGGGCGTGGCTCGAGAATTTTGGGAGATAGCTCGGTGTTTTCGATTATGTGTCAAAAACGAGATTTTAAGGAAGAGATTTTGAACCATGGGTCCCCGGGGGCTGCTAATAATTTGGAAGGGTAGAATATGTAATACAAATGTTATGTTTAAAATTTGGGATTAAAATAATGAGTTTTGGATTTATCTGGGATTTAATCGCCGCACTAAACGTTAATTAAAGAATTAATTGAAACGCCTAGTTATGCTGAATAAAATTATGAAAAATTATATTTAAGCTCAAATAATTATTAAAAGTCTAAGTTTTTAATTTGGAAATTTTATATTAAGGTTTGGTTTAATTCGGGATTAAAACACAGTAATATGGTATATTTAAATATTAAATTTAAAAGTCCTGGATTTAAGTCAAATAAAAATATGAAATAATTCATGTAAGCTTAAATAATTATTCGGTTAGCTTAAAAATATGAAAAAAATTCATGTAGAGGCATTGAAATTAAGAAAAATTCAAAAAAACGTGAAATTTTACATCGAGAGGTAAAACTGTAATTTTACACCCGAAAATTAGTAAACGTCATGGCAGTATCCTGAATGTTGTTTTATATGCTAATATGATTGTTTTCAATTATTATGGATGTTTATGAATTATTTTATGTTAATATGTCAATTTAAATGTTTATGAATATTTAGGATGTTAATATGTTTATTTTTAATGTTTATGGATTTTAATATGTCAAAATGTTATTATAATGTTTATGGTTTAATATGTCAAAATGTGATTTTAAATGTTATTAATTATTATGTCAAAATGTTTATTTTAAATATTTATGATTTAAATGTTTATGATGTTAAAATGTTTATTTTAAAACGTTTATGGCTTTTTATGATTTTTATATATTAACACGTTTATTTTAAATGTTTACGGATTTTTATGATTTAATATTGACATTTAAAAGATATGTTGCATGCTTGGTTTAAAAGAAAAACGTTATATGCATGTTTAATTTTTATAAAGTGACGAGCATATGAACGTTGAAGGAAGTAAAATAATTGTAACTAAATGTTTACGGATTTTTATGATTTAATATTGACATTTAAAAGATATGTTGCATGCTTAGTTTAAAATAAAAATATTATATGCATGTTTAATTTTTATAAAGTGATGAGCATATGAATTTTGAAGGAAGTAAAATAATTGTAACTAATACGATGATATGTTGGAAATATCGTTAGGGTTATGGTCCCCGTGGGAGCCCCACGATCGTGTTTCCTTAGATATAGATATGTATACGATGATATGTTAATACGTAAGGCCAAGGCTCAGTTGACCGGTGAGAGTGTTACTGAAATCCCCGCCGTCCAATACTGTGGTTACATGTAGATTGATCCATAGCCCAACACGTAGACGTAGATGAACACGAAAGTCACAATTAACGATCTGAATTCAACGAAAAGGAAAAGGAAAAGGAATATGTATATGTTGATGATAATATGTATATGAATATGTTGAAGATGATATGAAAATGTTTATGTTTTAAATTAAGGCATGTCATGAAAATGGTATTTTTACGTAGAAGTATTTTTCACTGTTGCTTGTGTTTTTATATGTATTATTCGGTATCAAGTATATTTGACTGGACTGGAGGTGCACATGACCCGAGGAACATTGATTCTATTTTCCGCATTTACATTTATGATTATGTTAAAGATTTTACGACTATTTATTTATGCTTTTGAGAGATTTTTTAGGTTTAGTACAAGCTATAATTTTCAAATTTATTGTTTTTTAGCTTTGGTAAAATGTTGACGATTTTATGTTTTGAGATATTTCTTTGGATTTTTAAATACTTGTTGGTTGTTTTATTTTAAAATTGTGTCAAAATATTTTACATTGTGTTCGGCCCAATGTGAGAAAAAAATAAAAGATAAACATATTCTAGTACTTTTTAAGCAAACGAATAGCAGACGTTTCTGTTGGTATCAGAGCAAAGGTCCTGTAAAGGGTTGTGCCACCATCAGCGCCGGAAAGATCTGTCGTCAAGCCTCGATTTGTAAGTTTTACATGCTTTATATGACTTAATATGATGTTACTTGCATGATTACATGAATAATATGTTTACGTTACATGTTTATTAGCTTTCTGAGTATATCTGCTTTGTATGCTTAAATTGCTTAATGGATTAAGATATGTCACATGGTTAGAAAACTTAGATTTAAATTCATGTTAGTTACGTTAGAATTTGGAAAACATTCAGATAAGATGCCTCTTAGACGTGCCCCTGTTATTGAGATCAAGCGAGAACAGTGTGAACCGACAAGAGAATTAGAATGTTAATGCACCCCGCCGTCCTAAAGGAGATGCTGCTACTCATGCCTTAGAGGGGATGGCTCGTCTCTTCAAGCAGCAGATACAGCAGCAGCAGTTACAGCAAGCACCTAGGCCAAAGCATGACATATATGATCAGATTCGGAGGCTAGGTCCGAATGAATTTTCTGGCACCACAGATCCCTTTGCTGCTGAGAGATGGATTCGTTCACTCGAGGTACACTTTCGTTATCTAGATATGGGGGATGCTGACTGTGTGAGGTTTACCACTTACCTATTTAGAGATGATGCTTCTTTATGGTGGGAAGGAGCCGAGCATGGTGTTAATCTTGCTACACTTACTTGGGCTCAATTCAAATAGATATTCTACGAGAAATATTTTACTACTGATGTTAGAGGGCGATTGAAGAGTGAATTTATGACTCTCCGTCAAGGAAATGCTTCTGTTGCTGAATTTGTGAAGAAATTTGATAGGGGTAGTAACTTTGTAGCCCTTATTGCAAGAGATCCTGCGGAGAAGCTTAGCCACTTCATGGATGATCTACGACCTACCATTCGAAATAATGTTATGATGATGTGTCCTTTGGATTATGCTACTGCTACTACTTATGCATTCTAGTCTGAGCAATCTTTGAAGGACATTGAGTTTGAGTTACAGCGCAAGAGGCAGAAACATCAGAATAATAATCAGCAAAACAAGAAACCACATATGACCCCTCCTAGACCTCAAGGGCCTCAGCAGCCCCAAGGTCAAGTCCGGTAGCCAGGACAACCGAACCCACAACAACCTGGAGTACCGAAACTTGTTGAGAGGAAACCATGCCAGGAGGGCAATCGCTTTTATTTTGGCAAGTGCATGTGGGGATCTTTTAGATGCTTCGTAGGCAAGGATGAAGGGTATAAGGTTGCTGTTTTCCCGAAGAAGAAGCACCTACTGTGGGAAGAGCCTATGTTATGAATGCTGAAGAAGCCGATAAGGAGGCAGACACTACACTTATTACGGGTAACCTAGTCATTTAACATTTTTATATTGCTTTTAATTGCACGAAATGTTAAATTGGTTATTAGAAATTTAATTGGGATCAAGGAGACATAAGGACATTCTAGAACTTAAGTTCGATCTGAGTAGCGGAGCGGAAGCGTAGATTTTTGGGATACAAGAATTGAATCTTAAACTTTGGGATATTAAGGATAAGTGAATTTCGAGGACGAAATTTTATTTAAGGTGGGGAAGAATTTTAAGGTCCAAAATTAAGACGACGTTATTCAACTGCATACGTATCTAGGAAATATGAAAAATAAGTAACTAAATTATTTTAATTGCTAAAATGATTATGCGACATGCTTATATGATGTTTTAGTATTTTTTCTACTTACATGCATTAAAATGTAGTTTTAAGGGTTATTCGAGTTGCGATCGAGGAACGGAGACCGAGGGCTGAAAAACGTAAAATGTTTTTATTAAATTATTGATTTTAATAATGTAAAATATGGATGACGCTTTTCATATTTTTGAAAATAAGGGGTTTTGAGGTGATTTTATACATCGGGCGTATATTTTATCGGTGTTGGTTTTTCAATAAAAATACAAGCGTATTGGTAACCCGGCTAATAAATTCACAAACTTATTTAAACAAAACTATTTTTAATGTTTTAATTAAGCACTAATGGGCCTAATTCGTATGCTTATGCCCTTCCTTCCTTATGCACTATGTTTTAATTAAACCATGCCAGGAGTGCAATCGCTTTCATTAATAACTATGTTTTAATTAAACTATAAAATACTCAAAACCCTCCCCATTAACACCATAACCCACGCCCACTTTTCAGAATTTTCTCTCCCAAAAACACTCCTCATACACGACACATACACATCAAATTTTAAGCGGAAAAGTTTGAAAGCTTCAAGGAACTTCTAGCCAAGGTTGTCGTCGCCGTTCTTCGCAATCGTCAAC
Organism: Primulina eburnea; assembly: GCF_022965805.1. Lineage (NCBI taxonomy): Eukaryota > Viridiplantae > Streptophyta > Magnoliopsida > Lamiales > Gesneriaceae > Primulina > Primulina eburnea. The sequence continues at coordinate 14,631,817 of NC_133107.1, forward strand.
GTACATTTGTGCGTAAAATATGCAAAAGCACACAATATTATTCCTTTACTCATCATCACACCATATTATGTATTTGTGTTTTAAATTGCATGAAAAACAAAGAGCACCTTGATATATTTTCGTTTGTGCATCCAAGGTGAATATTAAAGCTTGATTTTTGTTCCAAAAACATGTTTGTATGATTGTTAAAGGGGCTGCCATGGTTAGGACATGATTAAACATTGTTTTACACGAGTTATATTCTTAGAACTCAACCAAAACACTACACACGATCATGAACACAAGCTGGAAGCAAGTTGCTGTCATGGTGATCATAGGTTTTGGTTTGGGGTCATAGGGTCTCAGCTTGGTCTTGGCTTGAGTCAGGGCTCTGCCAGGGTCTGGGTGAGTCAAGGGAAGAGTCTTAGCAATGCTACGACTCGAGTCAAGAAGGTTGGGGAGGAGTCCTAGCAAGCTAGGACTTCCACCCGAGAGAGCATGGGATTAGCGCAGATGTGCAGCAGCTCGTGCAGGGTTTTGTGGCTCAGCCAATGGCTTTGGACTGGGCTGGGCTGGGCTAGGTTAGGTCCTTAGGGTCCTAGAAGAGTGCTATAGGGGTTGGTTCAGGGCCTGGTTGGGTTGGCTAGGTCCTAGCAATAAAAACAAGAGTCCATGTTCATGTGGGTTTCTCGGCGATGACAAGTTGCTGAGATGTGGCTTGGGTTTTGGAGCTTGGGGTTGGTCTGGGCTTGGTATGGCATGGTCCAGGGTGGTTAGGGTCATGAGGAGTCAAGTGGTTAATAGCTGTTAGTGTCCTAGAAGTAGAAGGAGTCCTAGTTTACCAAACACCTCACAAGCACACACGCATGCAATTGGGTCCAGGGTTCAGGTGTCGTATTGCAGGCCAAGGGCTAGTTCTTGGGCTTGGGGCTGGTCAGTAGTGTTCATAGATGAGTATGCTCGGGTTTGGCTCAAGGTGGCTTGAGTATTTTGAAAGATGGCTTGGTGTGTTCGATTATGTGTCAAAAACAAGATTTTAAGGAAGAAATTTCGAACCATGGGTCCCCGGGGGCGGATCATGATTTGGAAGGGTATAATATGTAATAAAAATGTTATTTTTAAAATTTGGGATTAAAATAATGAGTTTTGGATTTATCCGGGATTTAATCGCCGCACGAAACGTTAATTAAAAAATTCATTGAAACGCCTATTTTTATGCGGAATAAAATTATGGAAAATTATATTTAAGCTCAAATAATTATTAAATGTCTAAGTTTTTAATTTGGAAATTTTATATTGAGGTTCGGTTTAATTCGGGATTAAAACGATTAATATGCTATATTTAAATAATAAATTTAAAAGTCCTCGATTTAAGCCAAATTAAAATATGGAAAATTCATGTAAGTTTAAATAATAATTTAAAACATGTTAGAGGCATTGAATTAAGAAAGAGTCAAAACGTGAAATTTTTCGTCTAGAGGTAAAACGGTAATTTTACACACGAAAATTAATAAATGTCATGGCAGTGTCCTGAATGATATTTTATACGCTAATATGATTATTTTATTATGAATGTTTTTGAATTTTTATATGTCAATTTAAATGTTTATGAATTTTTAGGATGTTAATATGTTTATTTTTAATGCTTATGGATTTTTAAAATGTTATTCTAATGTTTATGGTTTAATATGTCAAAATGTGATTTTAAATGTTATGATTTAATATTTCAAAACTATTCTTTTAAATTTTTTTGATTTAAATTTTTATTTTAAATGTATGATGTTAAAATATTTATTTTAAAACGTTTATGGCTTTTTATGATTTTTATATGTTAACACGTTTATTTTAAATGTTTACGGATTTTTTTGATTTAATATTGACATTTAAAAGATATGTTGCATGTTTGGTTTAACAGAAAAACGTTATATGCATGTTTAATTTTTATAAATTGATGAGAATATGAAACGTTGAAGGAAGTGAAGTAATTGTGACTAATACGATGATATGTTGGAAATATCGTGAGGGTTATGGTCTCAGTGGGAGTCTGATGATCGTGTTTCCTTGGATACAAATATGTATACGATGATATGTTAATACGTAAGGCCAAGGCTCAGTTGACCGGTGAGAGTGTTGCTGATGTCCCATCCGCCCAGTACTGTGGTTATATGTAGATGGATCCATCGCCCAACACGTAGACATAGATGAACACGAAAGTCACAATTAACGATCTGAATTCAACGAAAAGGAAAAGGAATACATATATGTTGATGATAATATGTATATGAATATGTTGAAGATGATATGAAAATGTTTATGTTTTGAAGTTATGCATGTCATGAAAATGGTATTTTTACGTATAAGTATTTTTCACTGTTGCTTGTGGTTTTATATGTATTATTTGGTATCAAAAATATGATGTGTTGAGTCTTTAGACTCACTAGGTGTGATTGATGCAGATGAGTATGATAATAATGCTGAGGGGGGCTTGGATGCCTGATTTGACTGGACTGGAGGTGCACATGACCCGAGGACCAGCGCTTCTATTTTCCGCGTTTACTTTTATGATTATGTTAAAGATTTTACGACTATTTATTTATGATTTTGAGATATTTTTGAGAGGTTTAGTATGAGCTACACTTTACAAATTTATTTCCTTTTAGGTTTGGTAAAATGTTTGATGATTTTATATTTTGAGATATTTATTTGGATTTTCAAATACTAGTTGATTGTTTTATTTTAAAATGCTGTCAAAATATTTTATGATATGTTCGGCCGAATGAGAAAAAAAGTTCTAGTGCTTTTTAAGCAAACGAATAGCAGACGTTTCATTCTGACAGTACCCTGAATGCTGTAATGAATGCTCAAATGTTTATTTTAAATTTTTATAGAATCTTATGATGAAACGTTAATTCTAAAAAACGTGTTGTATGCTTGGTTTAAAAGAAACAATGATATATATATATATATATATATATATATATATATATATATATATATATATATATATATATATATATACATGAATTTTTTTAAGTGATGAAAATGATTAAAGGTCGAAGGAGGTGACTTGATTTTGACATAAAAGTATATAATTGGGGATATCGTGAGGGAAAAGGCCGCAGAGGTAGCTCGTTTATGGGAAAAGGCCCAGAGGGAGCTCGACGATTGTATTTCCATCGAAATGATATGATGACATGTAAGGCCAAGGCTCAGTTGACGAGTGAGAGTGTCGCTGATGTCCCCGCTGCCTAGTGCTATGGTTATACGTATATGGATCAATCGATTACGACTTACGGATGAAACGAAGTAACAATTAACAATCTAAATTCAATAAAAAGGAAAACATATACATATATGATGAAAAGAAATGTTTATGATGAAAGGTTTAAAGTTATACATATTCATGAAAAGCTATTTTTAGTAAAAATATTTTATTGATGCATGTGATTGCATATGTACTACTTGTTATCAGGATTAAGGTTTGCTGAATCATTAGACTTATTAGGTGGGATCGATGCAGGTGAGCATGATTTTGATGGAGGACTTGTTGGTTAAACTACCTGGACTGATAGTGCAAATAACCCGAGGACCTTTGCTAGTTTTCCGCATTATGTTATGGTTTAAAATTACTTTAAAGATTTTATGACTTTTATCCTTTGCGGTGGTTTTGTGAGATTTAAAGAGTTATGCTTTATTTTGAAAAATTTTAAGTTTAGGTTGATTGACGTTTACGGTTTTATATTTTAAATACTTTCTTTTCGATTTTCAAATATTTGGTTGGTTGTTTTATTTTTAAATGATGCAAAATATTTATATATCTGTGTATGAGTTCGGCCGAAATTTTAAGAAAGATAAAAAAATTCTAGTACATTTTAAAGAAAAAGGAGTTGTGGATGTTACAGAATGCCACTGAGTTATGGAGTGGGAAGACTTTAGAGTCAAAGGAGGACGCAAAGAGCCACTCGCAAGAGGAAAAGGTAGAAACACTTTCGCCTTTGCCGGCAACATTGAAAAAAGCGAAAATGGAAGCGCAATTCGGTAAATTTCTTAAAGTATTTAAGAAATCGCACATTAATATTCCTTTTGCTGATGCTTTGATGTAAATGCTTAGTTATGCTAAATTTCTAAAGGACATCTTCACGACTAAGAGGAAATTAGAGGATCAGATGATTGTAAACTTAACTGAAAACTGCTCTCCAATAGTACAAAACAAGGTCCCACCGAAACTCGAATATCCATGGCGTTTTTCTCTTCCTTGCATGATTGGTGATGTTGTTTTTTTAAATATTTGTGTGATCTTTATGCAAGTATTAACATTATGCCTTTTGTCCGTGTTTAGGAAACTTGGATTGAGAGAGCCTAAGCCAACAAGGATATCTTTGTATCTAGCCGAAAGATCTATCAAGTATCCACGAGGAGTCATAGAGGATGTATTGGTGAAAGTGGAAAAGTTTATATTTCCTACATATTTTATGGTATTTGACATTGAGGAGAATAGTCAGATGCCTTTGACTTTAGGAAGACCGTTCCTTGCAACTGGCAAGGCCCTGATTGATGTGCAAGAATGGAAGTTGAGATTGAGAGTGGGAGAGGAGGAAATCACTTTTAATGTCTTTAACACTCTTAAGCACACAATGCACACTATAATAATTTTTTTAAAGTTTATTTTTTGGATTCACTTGTGTGTAATTTTGTGCAAAATGCTATGAAGGATCCATTGGAGGCCACTCTCACCACTAAATTGAAGAAGAATGAAGGATAGAGAAAAATCTGAAATAGTGGCACTTTAATGCCAACCATCCATGGAAGAAACCCATGAAGATGAAATTGGAGGATTTGGGGGATCGAAGAGACTTGACCCCTCAGAAGTCAAGCATTGAGAAACCACCGACACTTGAGCTCAAACCACTGCCTCCACACCTATTGTGCGTGTACTTAGGTGAACACATGTTGCTACAATTGGACCGATTGAACAAATTCAGAGGTCAATCCTATGACTTGGCGTTGACCTAGCTGAGGGAATTCAAATAAGGTGAAGCGGTGCTACTGTACAATTCCAAGTTGCACCTGTTTTCTGGCAAATTTTAATCAAGGTGGACTGGCCATACATGATTACCAATGTATTCCCCTCAGGAGCCATAACTTTGAGAGATGGGAAGAATGAGTCGCTCACAGTCAATGCTCAACGATTGAAGCACTATTTGGGTGGCACAGTGAAACTACAAATTAGAGTCACTCGATTCCAAAACAATCAAGGACTGAGAGAGAGCTATAGTCTAGATCTAGACTATAAATTGAGAACTAATTTATCTCCCTTCCTAATTTTATTTGTATATATTTGAGTTTTTCTCCATTCCCATTCAGTATGCTTACCCCAGCCGGATGATCAGGAGCCCGGAGTTGTGCCACCCGATGACGCTGAGGATGAGCAGCGATCAGGTGAAACCTCACGCTTCCTTTTTTGCATTCGTTTTATCTGTTTTCATTTCGTATGCATTATGTTTAGCTTCTATATAAGTTTCCTTTGTTTTTTTTATATTTTTTTTAGTGGTTTTGTGCAATGGGGACATTGCACGATTTGTATTCGGGCCAGTGGGTGTTTAGTTTGTTATTTTGTTTGTCTTTTCGTTTTTGCATCGTTTATATGAGTGTCACATGAGAAGTGGTCAATAGTTGGTGCTGTATTTGTACGTGATAGCCAATGATGATGTTGAATTGATCTCTTATATTTACATCCATTGTTTTCATGGCGTTAGTTAAGAACACACATGTTGACACGTGACAATCTTGATTGAATAATGGAATTTTGCACGTATGTTGGCCTTAGAAGAATGCATGACATAGTGAAATTTGAAATTTCTTGTGGGGAATTCGAGATTTATTAGGTTACTTGAACCTGGACACGTCCCATGACATGAACACTTCCCAGCAGCACGAGGATGAGTTAAGCACATTTATATTAGACCAACGCATTGTGCTGAGCTTACTGATAAAATTTGTTTTGTGATGCTTGTCATCCTTATATCTAGCCTTATCTATGCACCCCTGAGACGGGACCGAAGCCACGTTTCCATACCTTTTATTCCTATCTAAGGGTGTACAGAAAAATAAAAGAATCATGCTGCACTTGTAAAAATAACCAAGTTCTGGCTGAAAGAACTTTGGGATAAAAAACAAAAAAAAAGGAGATGTAAGGTGTGGGGGAGCCAAATAAAAGAATGAAATTCTGTTCGTAGGCTAAAAAAGATGAAGGTGTATGGAGTTGAAGAGAATCAGATGAAAATCTGAATGTGCACAAATGATACATCAATGTACTCCTTTCTTTTTCCCTATTTCGGCCTATTCAAGTTACCCCCTATCCAGTTTTGATTTTTTCCTGACAAGTGTTAACCATTTGTGATGCAAATTGGTAATTAGTGAAGTGAGATGTGAGGGAGGGATACGTACACCGACTTGTTGATTGAAGTCTCTTTCAGCCTTCAAATTTTTACTGTGGAATTGCATTATGCTCAAACCAACATTACACACACACACATTGAAAATCCATGAAAAGTTGTAGTGTTCAAATTTCGAGGTGATGTTTAGAAACTAGCGTTGTTCATTATTGGATATTTTGAGATTCGCTGAGGATGACCAACACCATGCATGCACCGACAAGCTACTTCTTGTTTTGTTGTATCTTGCAACTTATTTTGCTCGAGGGAGAGAAAAAGGTTAGTATGACGGGGTTAATAGGTGTCGTTTTTACATGTTTTATTGCATTGTGTGTGTGTGTATTTCATCTACATTTTTTCATTTTAGAAGTAGCATATGCATATGATCATGGCTCACTCATACTTTATGAATTTGCAGGTGAAATGGCTGGAACACTGAAATCCGGGGAGAAGGATACACGCCATAAGAAAATGGAGAGAATTTGGCAGAAAGGCTGGCGCCCCGGCGGTATGTTCTTACCGCTCAGGTGCGGGTTGTGTCTTTTGAAGAGTAGAAAACAGAAGATTCGGTGCTTGAGTGGTAGGATTTTACCGCTCGAGTGCGTGTAGAGCCCAAATTTAGCCCACGTAAAACCCATGCATTTATTTAAAATTTTAAATTATTTTATTAAGTTTAAAATGATTTTTATAGATGCGTGATTTATTAAATTGCATTATTTTAATTATTTATGTTAAGTGATGCACGTTAAAATGTTTTCTTGAGTTTCATGTTTCAGGCGATTATTCGATGCGGTATCAAGGAAAAGAGAACAGTGACGATTTTTGATGATTTTAAAATGTCGTAATTATTTGAAGTCAAGAAAAAGTCATTTTAAATGATTTATTAAGTTTTCAGCATTTTAAAGCCTAATTTAATTATTAGGTTATTTTGTGACGTAAAACTTTTAAAGTTTAGCAATTGTACATTTAATTTTAAATTAGAGGACTTTGTTTAGTTGGTGGGAATTAACATTTGTAATTGGCATTTTAATTGTGTATTTTAAATTTTATATGGGATTGTTAGTATAGTAATAGTGGGTTAGTATTTTAATTAGTTGATAATTATTAATTAAACAAATTCTACCCCACTAATTTATTATAACACACGCACATACACTCTTTTTCACACACACTTTCACGTTCACCTTTGAAGGGATTAGGGCTCTTGAGTTCTCATTTTCAGCAGCCTCCATATCACCCTTCCCCTACAAATTCTGAGATTTCACGTTGGTTTTGTTGGAAGAAAATCGTGCCTCTAGTCGTTGGATCGCTTCTTGCATCACACCGCTTCGGTATTCGTCGTATCGTGAGTTTTAAATATCAAAGGCATGTATAATCTATTGTTTCTGCATCGATCTCGTTATGTTATGTGTTGTGATGTTTATTGTGCATAAAAATCCATGTATGTTGTGGGAAGTTTGAGCAAAAACGTTTGAAATGATTTTTTGATCAAAATTTTTTGATTTGAAAACGTGTCTGCTTTCATTTCGATTTCGGAGAGAAATCGGTTGGTTTTCTGGAAAAACTTTCAACATATAAAATGTAGAATGTTTTGATACCTTCGATTTGACGGTAAATTCATAATTTTTTGACAAGAAACGAGTGAGTTATTATCGTTTTGTGGTATTGCTCTAACTATAAATTTCTGAAAATGTGTTCTTGACGTGTTCTTCAAGTTATTTGTTGCAGGATTCGTTGGGAACCGTTGGGTGATCGCTGTTGCGTTTAAGTATTGTGACTATGATGTTTGGATGATTTTTGGTGCTTCGTTTCATGTCGATAGGAACTTGATTGTATTAGAAGTCAAAGGAAACATTTGGTGTCAAAATGTCGTGTTCACAGTCTGAGTTGCGTTGTATGAATTGCATCGTCGTTTTGAGGCGTCATAGGAGTTTGAATCATTGCCATAGCATCCTAGGATGGGTATCGAGATGTTGATTCACGGTCTGTATGATTGAGTTAGGAGGATTAAGCCATAAGTTTAGTGATTCCTATTGGTTTACATTTTCAGAGCCTACAAAGACCTGGAGCCGGACCCTAACACGAGGTCCGTGCCCTCGTTTCTTCCGGAGTGCGAAACTCCAGAGTTACACGGACCTTAGACGGACCCTGACACGGGGTTCGTGCTTTTGTTATTTCTTTAGGTTAAGTTTCCAGAATCTACACGGACCCCGATCCGCATGTCTACACGGGGTCCGTGTCTTCCAAGTTTAGGAAATTATAGGGATTGTTTTGGGGTTCGATGTCATGGTTTAATACGATGATTAAACGAGGTCGAGTCCCGAGAGATTTAGAACATCATAAGAAATTTTCATTTATTGCTGTGAACATGATTAATACGTCTAATTTATATAATATAAGTGCTTGAACTCATATTAGCATGTGCACCAGTAGCCTAAATCGAGATCCAACGAAACCCTCAACGTCATGTAAGTATGTTCGACGTGCAAAATGAGCAAATATGTAACACTCGTGACTAAAATGCATAATTAGTGCAGAAGCTTTAAATATAATTTGAAGAAAATGTGTACTTTAAAAAAAATTGGGCAGCATCTCCCCATAAATAGGACATGCCACCTGCCTCAAGCAACATAAAAACACATGCAAAATATTTTCATATAAATCAGATAATATTTAATATAGTATCTACACATATTTTTAATTCAAATACCTAAACAACATTTTCAAGGTTTCCAAATAACAAAAAGTTCAACTCATTAAAATAACATCCAATCGAAATCTCACAAAGTTTGGCATATGTCATTCACTCGCTTCGACAACTCAGGGATGATCAATATTTCTTACATGTGCCTGCATCACATGAACATAATTGGAATTAGTATAAAACTCATGCAAATGGAATCAATACTAACAAGATATATATATATCATTTTATTGTAAAACATAAAATGTATAGCCTCAATTTCATTTTGTTTAAAAACATTATCCATCTCATTTCACAAACGTCGAATCATCATTAATATCATCCGTCAAGAATCATAATACAACAATACATAGGGATGATATTCATTTCATTGATTAACTGAAGAATTGATAGTTCTTATAAGATAGTTCATTCATTTCTAACCCTCTTTATAAAAACGAATCTTATAGGAGGGACATGTACCTCTGCATAAAATGCATCTTATAAGAGAGCACATGTTTTCATCGTTAATTGGCCAATTACATTGCGGATTTAGAATTGCCAGAGGCAACACCGCTACTATCACTATCAATCCAATCATTAAATCATATAATACTTCATTCAAAAATTTTATCGAACATCTTTGAGGCATCATTTAAAGTTTAACTCCTTTCATTCAAAAATGCATATAATTGCACTACCATATAAACATATTTACATATATATATATATATATATATATATATATATATATATATATATATATATATATATATATATATATCATGAATGGAATTTGAAAGGAGTTAACATCATAAAATCATCAAAACACATATATATATATAGGATCATGTGATGCATTGAAGAAATGATTTTACTTACAACACATGGAGCAATTGGTTTCCTAAACCTTGATGATGATCCTACAACAAAAAACCCAAATAATAACCTTAAATGACCATTTAATCCAAGACATCAATCACAACTATCATCCCCCAACTTCACCATCTACAATAACTCAAGAACAAGAAGAGAAACCACTTAACTTTGCTCCTTTCACTAAAAAGATGAAGTTCCAACTCCAGATTGAAGATTAATTGCTTGAATGAATGAGAGAAGAAGAAGAATAGGATGAAGAACCCTAGCCTTAGACGATGGAGAAGAGAAAGGAAGAGAAGGAAAATGAGGAAAAATGAAGTTTCGATCGATTATATGCCTTAAAATACCCAAAACACGTTTTTAAACTTTGCTGGACGCCCGAACGGACATATTTTTCCGTTCGGGCGTGGAACTCTCGACTAAAAACCCAAAATTTTCGAAATAGGCCCGCCCGGGCCGACATCTTTTTCTGCCCGGGCGCGCTCTGCGCACATCCATAACAAATATTGCTTCCGAAATGCCTCTTCCCTTCAGAATTAGGAAAAGTGGTAAACAAGAAATTTGTAGCTCTATGTCTTGGCTTGCATCTCAAACTAGCCTCATGTCATTTGAAGGTCTGAGTAAAAAATTATGCTCAATCTCCCAACATGTGTCAGTACAGGAACAACGAAACACACGACACTCTTCAGGGCGCTTTTGGCTCGTCTTCTACAATGATTTGAATAAAACTCAAAACATGAAAGTTATAGCATTATATCGTATCTTTCTAATGGAAGTAGCCTCACATCATTTGGATCATAATACTAACATTATGCTAAAAGCCACAGCTACTGTTACATTTTCATACTGTTTCAGCACTTCCATTTCCTATTTGGCTCAAGATCAACTTTCTATCATACCCATCCATTCTCGGTTTCATTCTATATTATTCAATGCCATTCATATAACATCTTGAAGCCATAAATCATCACCATTACATCACTTATCCCAAAATATCATCATAATAAACCATAAAAAAAATAATGAACATACTTAATCATAATCATTACCATACATCATAAACATAAGAATGTCTGGGCGTTACAATTCTCCCCTCCTTAAGAAATTTCCGAAATTGTCATTACTGTTCGAATAACTCAGAATATCGTTGTTTCATTTCTTCTCCCTGGCTCCCACGTTGCTTCTTCAACCAACTGATTACGCCAAAGAATCTTGATAATGCCAATCTCTTTATTCCTCAATACTTTAACCTTGCGATCTTAAATTTGGATTGGTACTTCTTGATAAGTCAAGTTCGGCATCAGATCCAACGATTCATGTCTAAGAACATGGGAAGGGTTCGAGATATACTTCTTGAGCATTGAGACGTGAAATACATTGTGGACTCTATCCAATTCTGGAGGTAAGGCTAGACGATATGCTCTTTCTCCAATCCTGTCCAGAATTTCAAATGGACCGATAAATCTTGGGATCAGCTTTCCTTTCCTGCCAAATCTCATAATTCCTTCGAGAGGCAGCAATTTTAATAAATACGTGATCTCCAACTACAAAGTCCAAAGGCCTTCTTCGGATATCGGCATAACTTTTCTGTCTGGATTGGGCCGTCTTCATTCTGTCCCGAATTAAAGTATCACATCAGCTGTCTGCTGGACCAATTCTGGTCCTAACATATTTCTTTCACCGACTTCATTTCAGTTCAACGGTGACCTACATTCTTGCCGTACAATGCCTCGTATGGTGCCACGCCAATCATTGCTAGATAAATATTGTTATACCTAAATTCAAGAAGTGGAAACTTAGAATCCCAGCTACCAAGAAAATCAATCGTGCAGGCTAGTAGCATATCTTCAAGAACCTGAATCACCCTCTCTGACTGCCCGTCACATGAGGATGATATGCTGTTAAAAATCCAATTTGGTGCCCAAGGCTCTGTGCAAGCTCTTCCAAAATTCAGAAGTAAACCTCGGGTCACGATCAGATACAATTGACACAAGAATACCATGAAGTCTCACAATTTCAGATACATAGACTTCAGCATACTGGTTCATTGTAAATGTCGTCTTGACCTGAAGAAAATGAGCCTACTTGGTTAACCTGTCAACAATCACCCAGATGGAGTTATAACCCTTTGGTCTTCTTGGAAGTCCCGTTACAAAGTCCGTGGTGATGTGATCCCACTTCCACTGAGGTATTAGGAGGGATTGCAAAGTTCCAGCAGGCCTTTGATGCTCAATCTTTACTTGCTGACATGTTAGACATTCGGATATAAACTTTGCAATATTACTTTTCATACATGGCCACTAGCATAGACGTCGGAGATCCTGATACATCTTGGTGCTACCTGGATGTATCGAGTATGGCGCTGTATGAGCCTTTGTCAAAACATCTCGTCGAATTTCATTACCACTGGAAACAAATATCCGACCTCTCCACATTAACAAATCATCAGTTTTCATCGCAAACTTTGTATATTCTTTTCTTATCGGCTTTGGATCGCAATTCCATCAATTGATTATCATTAGGCTGCTCCCGACGTACCCTATCTGTCAACGTAGGTCGAATAACCAAAGCTGAAAGTCTAGCGATCGTCTCTTTCTCTACTATTGCGATCTCACCCCTCTGAAGATCCAATAACAACGGCTTCTGAATCAATGAGCTCAAAGAAGAAACTGACTTGTGGTTCAAAGCATCTGCAACGACGTTTGCTTTACCTGGGTGGAGCTAATAGTCACATTATAATCTTTAACAAGTTCTAACCACCTCCTCTACCGTATATTAAGTTCCTTCTGTGAGAATAGATATTTTAAGCTCTTGTGATCTGTGAAAGTTTCACATTTCTCGCCATACAGATAATGCCTCCATATTTTCAATGCGAATACCACAGCCGCCAATTCAAGATCGTGGGTGGGATAATTCTTCTCGTAGTCTTTCAACTGACGAGAAGCATAAGCGATTACTTTCCCACACTGCATCAGTACAGCTCCAAGTGCCATCTTTGACGCATCATTGTATACAATAAAATCTTCAGTGTCGCACGGAAGTGCTAGGATAGGGGCTGATGTCAACCTATCTTTCAACACTTGAAATCCGTGTTGGCACTCGTTTGACCACTCAAACTTCACCGCTTTCCTCGTCAGATTTGTTAATGGCAGGGCTATTTTGGAGAAATTGGAAATAAAACGTCAATAATAACCTGCCAAACCAAGAAAACTACGCACCTCAGAGACTGTCTTAGGAATAGGCCATTGTTTATTCGCTTCAATCTTCATGGGATCCACAGCAATGCCGTCTTTCGAAACGATATGGCCCAGAAATGATACTTGCTCTCACCAGAATTCACACTTTTACAACTTTGCATATAACTGCTTTTCCCTCAATAACTGCAATACAGTTCTGAGATGCTGGGCATGAAGTTTCCGAGTCTGGGAATAAATCAGGATATCGTCAATAAAAACGACAATGAAGCTATCTAGATATGGCTTGAAGACCCGTTTCATTAGATCCATGAATACCGATGGAGCGTTCGTCAATCCGAATGACATGACTAAAAACTCATAATGCCCATACCTGGTTCTGAATGCAGTTTTATGGACGTCAGCTTCCCTAACTTTCAGCTGATAATAACAAGAACGCAGATCGATCTTTGAAAACACTGTCGCTCCCTGCAACTGATCAAAGAGATCGTCAATCCTCGGTAATGGATATTTATTCTTTATCGTGACTTTGTTGATCTATCTGTAATCAATGCACAACCGCAAAGATCCATCTTTCTTTTTGACAAATAAAACCGGAGATCCCCACGGAGAAGAACTCGGACGAATAAAGCCTTTGTCTAATAGATCTAGAAACTTATTCTTCAGCTCCTTCATTTCAGTCGGGGCCATTCGGTAAAGAGCTTTCGAAATCGGAGCAGTGCCTAGAACAACGTCAATCACAAACTCAACTTCACGGTCAGGTGGCAATCCAGGCACATCATCTGCAAATACGTCAGGAAAATCCCGAACTACCTCAATCTCATTCAACTTCATTGTCATCTCAGTATTCACATCTATTACAGCAACTAAAAACCCCTGAAACCCCTTTGATAACATTTCTTGAGCTTCCATACTAGAAATATAAGGAGTGCCAATCGAAATACCCGAACTCTAGAAAATCCCACTATCATCTCTTTTGTAGGAAATCGCAATGTCTTAGCCACGCAGTCAATAACCGCACGATATGATGATAGCCAGTCCATTCCCAAAATAACGTCAAACACCACCATGGGAATAATAATAAGATCAGCAAAATAGATTTTCTCATTCATTTGTATTGTACAACCTTTAAGAATATTAGAAGGCCATAATTCGTCTCCCGATGACAACAAAATACTATAGTGGAGGGGTTCATAAGATGGAACAACATTCAAGGAGCGCAAGAAAATTTCAGACATAAAAGAATGCGTAGCACCAGTGTCAATCAATGTAATAGCGGCCTTGCCTGAAATTAAGATAGTACCTGATGTAAGAGAAGAATCAGGATTTGCTCCTTCTTTGGACATTGCAAAACATAAAAAATATATATTAAGTATGCATTTTCCATATTTTGGACATACAGGTCGATCATACGCAGGCGGTGGCATAGGAGCTTTGGGTCGATGCTCCTCTTTCTCTTTGCCTCTGAACTTGCCCTTAGCTTTCCATCCAGAACCATGGCCCTTAGTAGAAAAATCTTGGCGCTTCAACTGTCTTTCTCTTTCAATTTCCTTCTCGTCTTGCTCAGCCATCTTTGCTTTTTCAACAATCTCTTTATATGAAGCAGCTTTAGACATTCGAACGTCTCTTTTAATTTCAGCCCGGACACCTCTAAGAAAATGCTCACCCTTTTCAATGATATTGCTGGCCAGATATGGGGCAAACTGACACCCCTCTTCGAATTTGAGAATATACTCTTGCATTGACATATTTCCTTGCCTCGGTTCTAGGAATTCCTTCACTTTCTGACTTCGAACATCTCGAGAAAAATATTTGTCATAGAATAAATCTTTAAACTCCTGCCAATTTAGTGTCGAGACATTAACTGATATCTTGGTGGCGTCCCACCAAATCCTCGCCGTCTTGGTCAGTAGAAAAATGGCACAGCTGACTCAATCTTTATCGTCAAACTGCAGATAATCATAAATAGCCTCTACAGCTTTGACCCATTCCAAGGCAACCATGGGATCAGTGCTTCCCTCAAATTTTGGTGGCTTCATCTTACGAAATCTCTCGTATGTGCCTTCACTACTGGGCTCGGGCCTCACTTTCTCTCTCTCTCTCTCTCCCTTGCCCTGCATTCTGCATCCGTAAGAGCTGCTGGATTGGCTCTCCGTGTACTTTGGCCTGTTCTTTTAGTAACTTGGCAAATTCATCAACAACTCTAGATGATGAACTATCCTCCCCTTCTGATGATTTACGTTTAGGCGGCATGATCCTATGATACATATTAGTTTACAACCATTTCGACACATATCTTATCATAATTATTGAGGCAACACATCCATATTATATCAAATAATGCAGGTACATACATACCGAATTGTCGACAGCAGAGGAAGTCATATGCCAAATCATTGGTCCGAAAATCTCGGCTCTGATAACACTAATTGTAACACTCGTGACTAAAATGCATAATTAGTGCGGAAGCTTTAAATATAATTTGGATAAAATGTGTACTTTTAAAAAAATTTGGGCAGCATCTCCCCGTAAATAGAACATGCCACCTGCCTCAAGCAACACATAAACACATGCAAAAGATTTTCATATACATCAGATACCATTTAGTATAGTATCTACACATATTTTTAATTCAAATACCAAAACAACATTTTCAAGGTTTCCCAAATAACCAAAAGTTCAACTCATCAAAATAACATCCAATCAAAATCTCCAAAGTTTGGCATATGTCCTTCACTCGCTCCGTCAACTCAGGGATGATCAATCTTTCTTACATGTGCCTGCACCACATGAACATAACTGGAATTAGTACAAAACTCAGCAAATGGAATCAATACTAACAAGATACATATATATCATTTTATTGTAAAACATAAATATATAGCCTCAATTTCATTTTGTTTAAAAACATTATCCATCTCATTTCATAAACGTCGAATCATCATTAATATCATCCGTAAAGAATCATAATACAACAATACATAGGTATGATATTCATTTAATTGATTAACTGAAGAATTGATAGTTCTTATAATATAGTTCATTCATTTCTAACCCTCTTCGTTAAAACGAATCTTATAGAAGGGACATGTACCTCTGCATAAAATGCATCTTATAAGAGAGCACATGTTTTCATCGTTAATTGGCCAATTACATTGGCGATTTAGAATTGCTAAAGGCAACACCGCTACTATCACTATCAATCCAATCATTCAATCATATAAAACTTCATTCAAACATTTTATCGAACATCTTTGAGGCATCATTTAAAGTTTAACTCATTTCATTCAAAAATGCATATAATTGCACTACCATATATACATATTTACATATATATATCATGAATGGAATTTGAAAGGAGTTAATATCATAAAATCATCAACATATATATATATATACATATAGGATCATGTGATGCATTGAAGAAATGATTCCACTTACAACACTTGGAGCAATTGGTTTCCTAAACCTTGACGATGATCCTACAACAAAAAACCCAAATAATAACCTTAAATGACCATTTAATCCAATACATCAATCACAACTATCATCCCCCAACTTCACCATCTACAATAACTCAAGAACAAGAAGAGAAACCACTTACCTTTGCTCCTTTCACTAAAAAGATGAAGTTCCAACTCCAGATTGAAGATTAATTGCTTGAATGAATGAGAGAAGAAGAAGAAGAAGATGAAGAACCCTAGTCTTACACGATGGAGAATAGAAAGGAAGAGAAGGAAAATGAGGAAAAATGAAGTTTCGATCAATTATATGCCTTAAAATACCCAAAAACACGTTTTTAAACTTTGATGGGCGCCCGGGCAGACATCTTTCTCCACTTGGGCGCGGAACTCTCGACTAAAAACCCAAAATTTTCGAAATAGTCCCGCTCGGGCGGACATCTTTTTCCGCTCGGGAGCGCTCTACGCACAGCCATAACAAAGATTGTTTCCGAAATGCCTCTTCCCTTCAGAATTAAAAAAAGTGGTAAACATGAAAGCTGTAGCTCTATGTCTTGGCTTGCATCTCCAATTGGCCTCATGTCATTTGAAGGTCTGAGTAAAAAATTATGCTCAATCTCCCAACATGTGTCAGTACAGGAACAACGAAACACACGACACACTTCGGGGCGCTTTTTGCTCGTCTTCCACAATGATTTGAACAAAACTCAAAACATGAAAGTTATAGCCTTATATCATATCTTTCTAATGGAATTAGCCTCACATCATTTGGATCATAATACAAAACATTATGCTAAAAACCACAACTACTGCCACATTTTCATATCGTTTAAGCACTTCCATTTCCTATTTGGCTCAAGATCAACTTTCTATCTTACTCATTCATTCTTGGTTTCATTCTACATCATTCAGTACCAATCATATCATATCTGAAGCCATAAACCATCACCATTACATCACATATCCCAAACGATCATCATAATAAACCATAAAAAGAATAATGAACCTACTTAATCATAATCATTACCTTACATCATCAACATAAGAATGTCTGGGCGTTACAATTATCCCCTCCTTAAGAAATTTCATCCCCGAAATTGTCATTACTGTTGCGAAAAACTCAGGATATCGTTGTTTGATTTCCTCCTCTAGCTCCCACGTTGCTTCTTCAACCAACTGATTAAGCCAAAGAATCTTGATAATGCCAATCTCTTTATTCCTCAATACTTTAACCTTGCGATCTAAAATCTGGATTGGTACTTCTTGATAAGTCATGTTCGGCATCAGATCCAACGGTTCATGTCTAAGAACATGGGAAGGGTTCGAGGTATACTTCCTGAGCATTGAGACGTGAAATACATTGTGGACTCTATCCAATTCTGGCGGTAAGGCTAGACGATATGCTCTTTACCCAATCCTGTCCAGAATTTCAAATGGACCGATAAATCTTGTGCTCAGCTTTCCTTTCCTACCAATCTCATAATGCCTTTGAGAGAAGCAATTTTAATAAATACGTGGTCTCCAACTACAAAATCCAAAGGCCTTCTTCGGATATCGGAACAACTTTTCTGCCTGGATTGGACCGTCTTCATTTTGTCCCGAATTAAAGCAATCACATCAGCTGTCTGCTGGACCAATTCTGGTCTAAACATCTTTCTTTCACCGACTTCATCCCAGTTCAACGGTGACCTACATTTCTTGTCGTATAATGCCTCGTATGGTGCCATTACAATCGTTGATTGATAACTATTGTTATACGTAAATTCAACAAGTGGCAACTTAGAATCCCAGCTACCAGGAAAATCAATCGTTCAGGCTCGTAGCATATCTTCAAGAACCTAGATCACCCTCTCTGACTGCCCGTCACTCTGAAGATTTTATGCTGTGCTAAAAGCCAATCTGGTGCCCAAGGCTCTGTGCAAGCTCTTCCAGAATTCAAAAGTAAACCTCAGGTCACAATCAGATACAATTGACAGAGGAATACCATGAAGTCTCACAATTTCAGATACATAGACTTCAGAATACTGGTTCATTGTAAATTTCGTCTTGACCGAAAGAAAATGAGCCAACTTGGTTAACCTGACAACAATCACCCAGATGGAGTTATAACCCTTTGGTGTTCTTAGAAGTCCCGTTACAAACTCCATGGTGATGTGCTCCCACTTCCGCTGAGGTATTGCGAGGGATTGCAAAGTTCCAGCAGGTCTTTGATGCTCTATATTTACTTGCTGACATGTTAGACATTCGGATATAAACTTTGCAATATCACTTTTAATACATGGCCACCAGTATAGACGTCGGAGATCTTGATACATCTTGGTGCTACATGGATGTATCGAGTATGGCGTTGTATGAGCCTTTGTCAAAACATCTCTTCGAATGTCATTACCACTGGGAGCACATATCCGACCTCTCCACGTTAACAAATCATCAGTGTTCATCGCAAACTCTGTATTTCTTTTCTTATCGGCTTTGGATCGCAATTCCGTCAAATGATTATAATTAGGCTGCTCCCGACGTACCCTATCTGTCAACGTAGGTCGAATAACCAAAGCTGAAAGTCTAGCGATGGTCCCTTGCTCTACTATAGCGATCTCACTCCTCTGAAGATCCAATAACAACGGCTTCTGAATCAATGAGCTCAAAGAAGAAACTGACGGCTCAAAGCATCTGCAACGACGTTTGATTTACCTGGGTGGAGCTAATGGTCACATCATAATCTTTAACAAGTTCTAACCACCTCCTCTACCGCATATTAAGTTCCTTCTGTGAGAATAGATATTTCAAGCTCTTGTGATCTGTGAAAACTTCACATTTCTCGCCATACAGATAAGGCCTCCATATTTTCAATGCGAATACCACAGCCGCCAATTCAAGATCGTGGGTGGGATAATTCTTCTCGTAGTCTTTCAACTGACGAGAAGCATAAGCGATTACATTCCCACGCTGCATCAGTACAGCTCCAATTCCCATCTTTGATGCATCAGCGTATACATTAAAATCTTCAGTGCCCCACGGAAGTGCTAGGATAGGGGTTGATGTCAACCTGTCTTTCAACACTTGAAATCCGTGTTGGCACTCGTTTGACCTCTCAAACTTCACCGCTTTCCTCGTCAGATTGGTTAATGGCAGGGCTATTTTGGAGAAATTGGCAATAAAACGTCGATAATAACCTTCCAAACCAAGAAAACTGCGCACCTCGGAGACTGTCGTAGGAATAGGCCATTGTTTAATCGCTTCAATCTTCATGGGATCCACAACAATGCCGTCTTTCGAAATGATATGGCCCAGAAATGATACCTGCTCTAACAAAAATTCACACTTTTTCAACTTTGCGTATAACTGATTTTCTCTCAATAACTGCAATACAGTTCTGAGAAGCTCGGCATGAAGTTCCCGAGTCTTGGAATAAATCAAGATATCGTCAATAAAAACAATAACGAAGCTATCTAGATATGGCTTGAAGACCCGGTTCATTAGATCTATGAATACCGACGGAGCGTTTGTCAATCCGAATGAGATGACTAAAAACTCATAATGCCCATACCTGGTTCTGAATGCAGTTTTAGGGACGTCATCTTCCCTAACTTTCAGTTGATAATAACAGAACGCAGATCGATCTTTGAAAACATGGTCACTCCCTGCAGCTGATCAAAGATATCGTCAATCCTCGGTAATGGATATTTATTCTTGATCGTGACTTTGTTGATCTCTCTGTAATCAATGCACAACCGCAAAGATCCAACTTTCTTTTTGACAAATAAATTCTCAGAGCTCTCCACGGAGAATAACTCGGACGAGTAAAGACTTTGTCTAATAGATCTAGCAACTGATTCTTCAGCTCCTTCATTTCAGTCGGGGCCATTCGGTAAGGAGCTTTCGAAATCGGAGCAGTACCTAGAACCACGTCAATCACAAACTCAACTTCATGGTCAGGTGGCAATCCAGGGACATCATCTGCAAATACGTCAGGAAAATCCCGAACTACCTCAATCTCATTCAACTTCATTGTCATCTCAGTATTCACATCTATCACAGTAGCTATAAACCCCTGACACCCCTTTGATAACATTTCCTGAGCTTTCAAACAAGAAATATAAGGAGTGCCAAGTGAAATACCTGAACTCTGGAAAATCCCACTATCATCATCTTTTTGCAGGAAATCGCACAGTCTTAGCCACGCAGTCAATAATCGTACGATATGACGATAGCCAATTCATTCCCAAAATAACATCAAACGCCACCATGGGAATAATAATAAGATCAGCAAAATAGATTTTCTCATTCATTTGTATTGTACAACCTTTAAGAATACTAGAAGACCATAATTCGTCTCCCGATGACAACAAAATACTATAGTGGAGGGGTTCATAAGATGGAACAACATTCAAGGAGCGCAAGAAAATTTCAAACATAAAAGAATGTGTAGCACCAGTGTCAATCAATGTAATAGCGGCCTTGTCTGAAATTAAGATAGTACCTGATATAACAGAAGAATCAGGATTTGCGCCTTCTTTGGTCATTGCAAAGATTCTGCCTTGAACCCTATCATTCCCTTTCTCACCCTTTACTGGACAATTTTTGACGACATGTCCAACACCTCCACAACTAAAGCATTGATTACTTCCAACTAAACTTTCACTTGTATGCATTTTGCCACATTTCGGACATACAGGTCGATCATACGCAAGCGGTGGCATAGGAGCTTTGGGTCGATGCTCCTCTTTCTCTTTGCATCTGAACTTGCCCTTACCTTTCCATCCAGAACCTTCGCCCTTAGTAGAAAAATCTTGGTGCTTCAGCTGTCTTTCTCTTTCAATTTCCTTCTCGTCCTGCTCAGCCATCCTTGCTTTTTCAACAATCTTTTTATATTAAGCAGCTTTAGACATTCGAACGTCTCTTTTAATTTCAGCCTGGACACCTCTAAGAAAATGCTCACCCTTTTCAATGTCATTGCTGGCCAGATATGGGGCAAACTGACACCCCTCTTCGAATTTGAGAGTATACTCTTGCATTGACATATTTCCTTGCCTCGGTTCTAGGAATTTCTTCACTTTCTGACTTCGAACATCTCGAGAAAAATATTTGTAATAGAATAAATTTTTAAACTGCTGCCAGTTTAGTGTCGAGACATTAACTAATATATTGGTGGCGTCCCACCAAATCCTCGCCATCTTGGTCAGTAGAAAAATGGCACAGCTGACTCGATCTTTATCGTCAAACTGCAGATAATCATAAATAGCCTCTACAGCTTTGACCCATTCCAAGGCAACCATGGGATCAGTGCTTCCCTCAAATTCTGGTGGCTTCATCTTACGAAATCTCTCGTATGTGCCTTCACTACTGGGCTCGGGCCTCACTTGCTCTCTCTCTCTCTCTCTCTCTCTCTCTCTCTCTCCCTTGCCCTGCATTCTGCATCCGTAAGAGCTGCTGGATTTGCTCGCTGTGTACTTTGGACTGTTCTTTTAGTAACTTGGTAAATTCATCAACCACTCTAGATGATGAACTATCCTCCCCTTCTGATGATTTACGTTTAGGCGGCATGATCCTATGATACTTATTAGTTTACAACCATTTCGACACATAACTTATCATAATTATTGAGGCAACACATCCATATTATATCAAATAATGCAGGTACATACATACCGAAATGTCGACAGCAGAGGAAGTCATATGCCAAATCATTGGTCCGAAAATCTCGGCTCTGATAACACTAATTGTAACACTCGTGACGAAAATGCATAATTAGTGCGGAAGCTTTAAATATAATTTGGATAAAATGTGTACTTTTAAAAAAAATTGGGCAGCATCTCCCCGTAAATAGGACATGCCACCTGCCTCAAGCAACACATAAACACATGCAAAAGATTTTCATATACATCAGATACCATTTAGTATAGTATCTACACATATTTTTAATTCAAATACCAAAACAACATTTTCAAGGTTTCCCAAATAACCAAAAGTTCAACTCAACAAAATAACATCCAATCGAAATCTTCAAAGTTTAGCATATGTCCGTCACTCGCTTCGACAACTCAGGGATGATCAATCTTTCTTACATGTGCCTGCATCACATGAACATAACTGGAATTAGTATAAAACTTAGCAAATGGAATCAATACTAACAAGATACAGATATATATCTTTTTATTGTAAAACATAAAATATATAGCCTCAATTTCATTTTGTTTAAAAACATTATCCATCTCATTTCATAAACTTCGAATCATCATTAATATCATCCCTCAAGAATCATAATACAACAATACATAGGGATGATATTCATTTCATTGATTAACTGAAGAATTGATAGTTCTTATAAGATAGTTCATTAATTTCTAACCTTCTTCGTAATAACGAATCTTATAGGAGGGACATGTACCTCTGCATAAAATGCATCTTATAAGAGAGCACATGTTTTCATCGTTAATTGGCCAATTACATTGTGGATTTAGAATGGCCAGAGGCAACACCGCTACTATTACTATCAATCCAATCATTCAATCATATAAAACTTCGTTCAAACATTTTATCGAACATCTTTGAGGCATCATTTAAAGTTTAACTCCTTTCATTCAAAAATGCATATAATTGCACAACCATATATACATACATATATATATATATATATATATATATATCATGAATGGAATTTGAAAGGAGTTAACGTCATAAAATCATCAAAACACATATATATATAGGATCATGTAATGCATTGAAGAAATGATTCCACTTACAACACTTGGAGCAATTGGTTTCCTAAATCTTTACGATGATCCTACAACAATAAACCCAAATAATAACCTTAGATGACCATTTAATCCAATACATCAATCACAACTATCATCCCCCAATTTAACCATCTACAATAACTCAAGAACAAGAAGAGAAACCACGTACCTTTGCTCCTTTAACTAAAAAGATGGAGTTCCAACTCCAGATTGAAGATTAATTGCTTGAATGAATGAGAGAAGAAGAAGAAGAAGAAGAAGAAGAGAAGAACCCTAGCCTTACACGATGGAGAAGAGAAAGGAAGAGAATGAAAATGAGGAAAAATGAAGTTTTGATCAATTATATGCCTTAAAATACCAAAAACACGTTTCTAAACTTTGTTGGGCGCCCGGGCGGACATCCTTTTCCATTCGGGCGCGGAACTCTCGACTAAAAACCCAAAATTTTCGAAATAGGCCCGCCCGGGCAGACATCTTTTCTGTTCGGGTGCGCTCTGCGCACAGCCATAATAAAGATTGCTTCTGAAATGCCTCTTCCCTTCAGAATTAGGAAAGGTGGTAAACATGAAAGTTGTAACTCTATGTCTTGGCTTGCATCTCCAATTAGCCTCATGTCATTTGAAGGTCTGAGTAAAAAGTTATGCTCAATCTCCCAACGTGTGTCAGTACAGGAACAAAGAAACACACAACACACTTCGGGGCGCTTTTGGATCGTCTTCCACAATGATTTGAACAAAACTCAAAACATGAAAGTTATAGCCTTATATCATATCTTTCTAATGGAAGTGGCCTCACATCATTTGGATCATAATACAAAACATTATTCTAAAAACCACAATTACTGCCACATTTTCATACTGTTTCAGCACTTCCATTTCCTATTTAGCTCAAGATCAACTTTCTATCTTACCCATCCATTCTCGGTTTCATTCTATATCATTCAATAGCATTCATATCATATCTTGAAGTCATAAACCATCACCATTACATCACATATCCCAAACGTTTATCATAATAAACCATAAAATGAATAATGAAC
Source organism: Primulina eburnea (assembly GCF_022965805.1). Classification (NCBI taxonomy): domain Eukaryota; kingdom Viridiplantae; phylum Streptophyta; class Magnoliopsida; order Lamiales; family Gesneriaceae; genus Primulina; species Primulina eburnea. The sequence goes on from NC_133107.1 coordinate 14,656,223, forward strand.
ATACTGAATCATAATCATTACCTTACTTCATAAAAATATGAATGTCTGGGCGTTACAAAATATTTTATTTTTGAGGTATGCTAAATGTCTTTTGACCAATTATAAACGGGTTTGGAAGCCAGTGAACGTGGCCGGTGACCTCTCCACCCCGATAAATCATGACCGGGTTTATATAAGAATTGGAAAGCGGTAAAGCATGACCAGGGACCAATCCACCCGGTAAAGTATGACCGGGGATCTCATGTATGTGGTAGTGGATTTTTCCTGCCAGCCCAGTACTGTAGTTTAGTCTGATCAGGCACATTTATGTATGGGTCACTTGCTTTCAAACAAATCTCTACAAAAAATGATGAAGTTATGCATGTTCAAGTATGGATGATGAAAGTACGTTTATGAAAAGTTTTTATGACAATGTTTAAAACAAGTGCTTTTGCAAACTTTTGTTGTGGTTGTTTTATTGCAAATATTTTAGACGAACGGAGGATTTTTATTGCAATTTGGATGATTACTACTTATTTAAGAAAATTTTTATTTTTTTGCTAATTTTATAATAGTTTAAAAGTACAGTACATTATAGCGCGAGTGCTGTAGAAAAAAAGAGTCAAGACAGAGGAATCGGCGCTCGGGCAGTAGAACTTATTGCCCGAGCGGGACTCAATTTTGGAAAAATTTATTAGCGAAGATTTCTTTCCTTCCGTGTGAAGTTTACCTAATCAATCATTTTAGCTTATTTATTTCATCATTTAATCCGCGAATCATTTCGTTTACTTATTATTTAATCATTTTAGTAAGTTATCATTTGAAACATCGTAGCTAGAAGTTTAATAATCGGGAATAATAATCGTGAAATACAGTCTCTGGAAGAACGATACTCGTAATTTTGTACAATATTATTACTTGACATCGTGTACTTTTGATTATATCGAGCTTTAATATTTTTGACGTTTTATCGAAGATTTTACAGTGCAAGTTTTGCTCGATCATTAGTCATGAACACCTTCATGGTGGTCATTGCACCTTCCTCGTACAGCATCATCTTGGGAAGGCCGATCATGAACACCACCATGACCATTGTATCAACGAACCAACAAAAGATCAACTTCCCCATTTGAAACAGAGTGGGAGAAGCCGAGGAGATCAGTCATGCTCTTGAAAATGTTATGCTTAAATTGTCTGGGTAGATAAGATAGTGAAAAGAGGGGGGATGAGAGAAGAACAGGTAAAAAATAATACTCTCGATCAAGGAGGTATAAGTCGTAATGGAAGAAAAGCAATAGGAATTGGTTCCTGGTCATTCCTGGAAAATTACCAAGTAGTCCGGACCTTGATCCCTTTATCTGAACCATGTTGTTGAATAATTTACAAAGAAATGTTGACATCTTTGCGTGGTCCCTCTCAGAGCTGGTAAGAATCCTGGTCCATATCGTGGAGCACAAATTGAACATTACCCAAGGTTCCCTACTTGTGATGCAAAAGAGGAGACATTTTGGGCCCGAGAAGGAGAAAATAATTGCAGAGTAGGTGCAAGAATTACTTAAAGCCAAGTACGTCTGAGAAGTACAATTCCCTGCTTGGCTTTCAAACGTGTTCTTAGTCCAAAATTTCACTGGTAGGTGGAGAATGTGCGTGGAATTCAGGGAATTGAACAAATCTTGCCATCAAGATTCCTACCCTTTGGCTAGGATCAATAAACTGGTGGACTCCACCTCGGGATATGAGTGGCTGTGTTTCATGGATGTATATCATGGGTACCACAAAAACCCCTTAGCCTGGGAGGATCAAGACAAGGTCAGTTTCATCACATTTGGCGGTACATTTTGTTATAAAGTTATGTCGTTTGGTTTGAAAATTTCAAGGACAAATTATCAACGTTTGATGGACATGATATTTGAGAAGAAATTCGGGAAGAATATTGAGTTATATGTGAATGATATTCTTGTTAAGCCCAACGAGAAATCTTGTTTCATTCCCGATCTGGAGGAAACTTTCTCAACTCTTAGAGAAATGTGGTGAAATAAAAGCCAGTTAAATGTACTATTGGGGTCAAGAGTGGAAAATTTCTCAAGATCCTGGTCACCGAGGGGGGATTGAGGTCAATCCGAAAAAATTGAAAGCTATTATGGATATGAATTCCCCTAAATCTATTAAAGAAATGCAGAAGATCACGGGAAGGGTTGCAGCTGTGTCACAATTCATTTCTAGATCGGCACATCTCAGTTGCCCCTTATTTCAAATATTGAGGAAGACCGAGAAATTTGGATGATATGATAAGTCTGAACAATATTTCGAGGATCTGACAAGTCACTTAGCCTGGCTACCCATTCTGGAGAAACTTGAGCCAGGAGAGAAGTTGCGGGTTTATCTGTCTGTCACTGAGCATGCCGCCAGCTAAGTTCTTATCTTAGAAGAGATAACTGATAATAATCATGTTTATTATGTTAGCCACGTGCTCTTAGGACCTGAGTTGAGGTATATTGAGTTCAAGAAGACAGCCTTGACCCTGATAATCACATTAATAAAATTGTGACCTTATTTTTTGTCTCATCATATTATTGTCCTCACCAAAAACTCACTCGGAAGAATCATGACCAACCCGGATATCTCGGGAAGGTTGGTAAAGTGGACAGTAAAGTTCGGAGAGTATGATATGAGTACCGGACAAGGACTGCTAAAGCCCAAGCCCTATCAGACTTCCTGAAAAAGATTACTCAACTCATGCAGGAAGAAGTACTGAGGATATTTGTGGATGGAGCTGCTAGTAAGGAGTGAAGTGGGCGGGAGTTGTTCTAGTCTCTCCGAGTGGGGAGAAAAAAAAGGTTGCAGTAATATTGGATTTCCGAGCTTCGAATAATGAGGCTGTATGAATATGTTTTAACCGAAATGAGAGCAACTCGGGAAGCCAGAGCCACTCAGGTCATTATTTATTCAAATTCCTAATTGGTCACTCAACAGATGAAGGGTTTTTATGAAACTAGAGAGGGAAGATCGATGAAGTATCTGAGGGCTTTCCTTGAGTTATCATCAAACTTTACTGACTGGAGTGTGGAGAATACCCTAGCCAAAATGGTATCCTCTCTTACCCAAGTAAGCGAGAAGAGTATATTCATCACACCGAGCTTATATATGTGATAGAGACCGGTTCGGTGGTCTCCCAAGATGACATATGGATGACGCTTTGCTCGAGTATATTCTAACCACTAAATTCCCGAAGATCCATTTGTGGCTTCAAAAATCAAAAGGCAAGCTCTTCGTTTTGTAGTCTTGAGTGGAGTGTTGTATCGAAAATTTTATCTGAGCCCCATGCTCAAGTGTTGACAGGGGAAGAAGCCAAGTATGTGCTTGAAGAGATTCATGAAGGGTGTCGTGGGGATCATATTAGATTAATAACACTAACTCGAAAAGCGTTGCTAGCTTGATTTTGGTGGCTTACCATGAACTCAGACGCTATCCAAATAGTCTGATATTGTGAAACATGCCAACGTCATGACAATTTTCATCACAACCCAGTCTCTAGCATTCCCGTTAAGAACATATCTGACTCGGTAAATCGCCTACCTAACTCGCTCGATTTACCCGGCTGACATCAGTACCGAAAAATATGATTGCTTTTGTGCACATCACATTCAAAAAAAATTAGTATTTGACCTTTGATTGAATTTATCCCAAATACAAAACGATGAATGAATATATGGTGTACAAAATGGAGAATATCTCTTACTATAGTTGACTTGAGACATCTATACTTGAAACATCTACTACTTAAAATGCCACAAGAATTTTTTTTTTTTTGTAAGCTAAATTTCAAAAATTAATAACTTATGCATGCATGCAATACTGCTGAAGATTTCCCATTTAAAAATAGATGTAATCCAATTATCAATAAAAATATTGCAGTTTAAAAAATATTCACCGGGTCGACAACATTAGACTTACGTTAAAAATAAAATAACAGGAAGCAAGTAAAAATCCTCACGACCATCAACATGTCAAAACAAAATCGTATAAAATAATCATGTTCACTCTATAACAAATCATGGTGTGTGGAAAAAATTGTGTGCACATCCAGCCCCGCATACTCAGACTTCGGCACCTCCAGCCTCCTCAACAACATGCCCACCTTCATCATTCACGTCTAGTGAGGCTAAAGACTCAACACACCTATAACGTTATAACAAATACATATACATAGCAAGCAACAGTGAAAAGTACCGTAATAAAAATACGTTTCATGATCTTAAAAGCGTAAACGTAAACACATCGTAAAAGCACAGCGGGTCAAAACATTTCATGATATCATCATGTACTTGTTCATTTTCTTTAATCGAATTCAGTTCTTTAGTTGTGACATTCATATCAGCACTGTCGTATCAGCTCTATCATATCAGTTCTATTCGATGGATCCATCTATATATAATCTTGGTACCCGACGGCGGGGACATCAGCGACAGTATTACCCATCCAATGAGCCTTGGCCTTACAGATCATTGTATAGATATATCATCCATAACAACCAACTATCATGCTTCAAAAACATCATCATTTTCATCACTTATCAAAATCATGCACATGCGTAGTTTTTCCTTAAAATCAAGCATGCAACGTATTATCATAATTACATAAAAATCATATTCGTTATACATAATGTTTAAAAACATGATAATTTTTTATCAGGGCGCTGCAAGGACTAAAAATTCGACCCGCATGCAAAATGATTATTTTGCCCCTAGAAACCCTAAATTACAATTTTACACTTGAGCCTCAAAATTTCGACCCAAAGCCAACCAAACTCCGTAAAACAACTCAAAACATATTAGTAAGAATTTCTTAGACGTAAACTCGAGCCCGTTCCAAAACTTATACGATTCGTTTTAAAACATGGACATGGGGTCCCGATTTTAACCCGAATTTCAACAAAACTTTTGTCAACATGAAATATGACTTAAGCCCCTAAACCACACGTTCCATACCTTGTATGACCTACGATCCATTCCCAAAGGTTGCTTGAAATTTCCAGCATCTCACGAACTTCAACCCTAGTCCACCAAACATGCAACCCTTCGACCCTAAGCCCTACCAGCTCATTCCAGCCTTGGAAAAACCCTTCCAAGACACCTTAAGACCCTCCTAGACCGACCTAACCCAAGCTCACAGCCCCATGCACATTGCAAAATGCACACGACCGCTAGCCACCCCCAACGTACAACCGAGACCGACCCTAGCACCAGGCGTCAAAGCGGTCTCTTCACTAACTCCAGCCATGTTCGGACCACCCTAGGCCACGGGTCGGACCCACCAGGGTCTGGTCTAGGGCAAGGAATGACCCTTGCACAGCCGGCGCACCCAAAGTTTTCTGATCTAGCCATGAAGCCCTAGTTCTTTCACCCAAAACCAATCGGCCCTCACAAAATTTCGAACCTTGATCGACTCCAGCCCCTTGACGCCTTACTCCTCACATGAACAACCCCCTAGGACCCGTACTCGGCAGCCCTTGCAAAAAGAATCAGAAAACGTGAGATATATGCATAACCATACAAATTTCGTGACAAACCGAATGCATAAATGTGATATCATGCAAGGACCGAGCATTATAAATACATAGCACACATATCAGTAGATATACAACATGAATGATGAGAAAAAAGAAGATACATGGTGTGCCTTAATGTTTTGTGTCAAAAACTCGAAGATACACGCGTAGGGCTAGCACCAGAGAGGCGGAGGAAGAAGCTTGCTTGAAAACTTGAGAGAAAATCGAGACTTGCAGTTTGTTGGAAACTAAATTTCAGTGATTTGACAAACTAAGCTTCGAAACGTATTTGAATAACTAATCAAAGGCAACGAGCTAAACTGACTCAAATAATTACAACTATTAGTTGTCTCTAGCTGAAGATTAATGTGTACCAGCTAAATATTATACACGTCTTCAGTTGAAGTAGAAATCTAACAGACTGATCATTTGGGAACTAATCATTTGAAATAAATCAGTTATGAGTTTTCTAGCAAATTATCTTTCTGCTGATCCCTCAACTATACACGTCATCAGTTGAGAACGACAACCGGCAAATAGTACAATAGACTACAACTAGTAGTGGAATGCCGCATTTCAAATATTGCAGTGTACAAATGTCAGAGAATATCGACGTGGCAATCAACGGATATAAAGTTTGAAATGATATTTAATATTACCGTTGAGAGGGAAGCCTATAAATAGGTGCAGAGTAGCAGTTGAGAAAACAACACGTGAACTACTATTCTATTCAAGCTTGTTGTTACTCTGCTAAAATCACAACTCGTATTCAGATATCAAAGCTCACTCTTATCAGATTTATCAGTAGCAATCAAGGCTACCTTTACGAGCTTGTTAGCACCTTGAAATCTTTGTTAGATTTATACTCAAGTTGTGTTATATTCAGTCGCACTGTAAAAGCTTTTGTGAACTAAGAGTTTCAGTTTGGCAGTGTTAAGTCCAAACTGAAGTAGGTCAGTACAACGTGTGTATTTGATCAAAGTCTTTTAGTGATAATCCTATCTTCGTGATAGAAGGGGTGACGTAGGAGTTATTCTATTCTCCGAACATCCAGAAACATATCATGTGTTTTTTCATTTTAGTTACTTTCAGTTATTATATTTTTCAATCAATTTACTTCCGCAACTGTTTTCCAGTTAAACTGATTGTTATCGACTGACGAGATACCGAGTGTCAGTTTGTAACTAAACTGAACCCATTATTCGAAAAGAATACATAATCAGTGAGTGTTTATTCAACCCCCCCCCCCCCCCCCCGATAAACACTTATCACCTACTAATCGATCCTTTCAAGTGGTATCAAAGCGGTTGTATCTTGTCTAAGAATATTTCTACTCAAACTATTGATCATGTCTTCCTTCAACAAGATCCCAATGTTTTCCAAAAAGGACTTCGATGATTGAAAAATCAGGATGCAAGCTCACTTAGCTACACAAGACGATGATATGTGTTACGTCATCACTGACGGACCAATGAAGATTCTGAAAGCCAATACAGCAGTTGCAATCACAGATGAGGCACCTCATAGAATTGAAAATACCAGAGATGAGTGGACTGCTGAGGACAAAAGAAAAGAAAATATGGACAATGTAGCAAAGGACATACTGTACAAAACACTGGACAAAGTAACGTTCAGTAAAATCAAGATGTGTAAGACATTTAAAGAGATTTGGGAAAAGCTGATCCAGCTTTGTGAAGGGAATGAACAAACCAAAGAGTATAAACTTTCTGTTGTTGTTCAGAAGTTTGACAATATCAAAATGAGAGCTGGATAAACGATGCATGAATATGATGAAAAAACCAGCTGTATCATCAATGAACTAAATGCACTTGGAAAAGTGTATACCAACAAAGAAGTTGCATTAAAAGTGATCAGAGGTCTTCCCAAGGAGTGGGAACGTAAAGACCATGGCAATGAGAAAATCCAAGGATCTAAACAAGTGTTGAGCTTCATGAATTATTTGTTGATTTGAAGGCCTATGATTTTGAGCTGCAAACTCGAGAAAGGAGAACCCTCTACTCCAGCAGTCACAACTGCCTTAGCTGCTGTAAGAACAGAACCAACTGGTTCAGTCAAGAAGGTTGCTGATCAACTAAGCAATGATGTCATGTCATTGTTCATCAAAAAATTCGAAAGATTTATGAGGAAAAATCAGGGGAACTTCCAGAAGCATTATCAGAGAAACAATTCTAAAGAGGAATCAAACGCTTGCTACAACTATGGCAAACCCGATCACTTCATTGCTGATTGTACCAAACCCAAGAAGGACAGTCAAGGCTCGACTGAAAGAAATAAGAAGTCATATGAGCACAAGAGGAGACCCAAGGATGATAAGAAGTCTTTCAGGAAGAAGCATGAAGTACTCTTAGCTGAAGAGAGTAAATCAAAATGGGCAGAAGCTGACAGCGATGAGTCAGAGCCAGAAACCTCATGCAGTTCCAGTGATGGTGAAGACGAAGTGAAGTGTCTAATGGCTAGTGATACAGAAGTAGAGTCAAGCAGTCAACAGGTATTCGACTTTAGCTCAACTGATTTCACTAGAGAAGAACTCATTTCAACTCTTCATGACATGGTTAGTGAGTACCATAAGCTTTCCTTAACTTTTGAAAAGGCTAGAGCAAAGCAACATGATCCCATAGACAATAAAACTAAAACTGATGTATCATTTGATGTGTTGAGTCTAAAAGAGGAAATTGCTGAGCTCAATGCTGAAAGAAGCAGGAATCAATCAATGATTCTGAAGTTGATGCTTGAAAATTCAAAACAAACTGAGCTTATTCAGGCTTGGAACAAATCATCTTCTGCATTAACTGATATACAAAACTCACATAAATCAATTACTGATAAAACTGGTTTAGGGTTCAGTAACCAAGATGAAATGCCTTCCAATGATACTCGACCAAAACTGAATATGGATAAAGGGAAATACATTCACTTTGTCAAATCAGTTGTGGGACAAGAACAAACTGAGCCAAGTAAACTGGTTGAACAGCCTACTGAAAGTACGAACAAGGCTAAAAGATATGGTATTGGTTATAGCCCAAAAGTTTTTACTGACTCGCGCAGTCAGTCGTCAAAAAGATTCAGCAAGAATTATTCAAATGGCTACTCCAATTACTATAACAACAAGCCGGTTCAGAAAAGATATCGGCCAAACAATCAGTTGAACAGAGCCAAATCACATGTTGTCTCATCTGCACACTACACACCAAGCACACACAAATCGAGAAAGACCATCTGGAATACAGCAACTGGACAGCCAGTTAGACTGATCCAAGTCTGGATTCCTAAAGGACTAATCAATTTTGGACCCAAATAGAAAAGGGTACCAATATTATATCTTGTGTGTGATTGCAGGTAACAGGTACAAGCAAGGAATCAATCTGGTACTTGGATAGTGGATGCTCACGACATATGACAGGAGATGCAAATTTGCTATCTCAACTGATCAAGTACACTGGACCAAACATCAGTTTCGGAGACAATTCCAAAGGTAAAACTGTGGGTAAGGGTAAGCTTATCCATGGTAACTTTATCCTTAATGGTATTTTATTAGTTGAGAATCTTAAGTATAATCTGATTAGCAGTAGTCAGTTATGCGATAATGGATTCTCAGTTCAGTTTGACAAACATTCTTGTTCAGTCAAAGAGGCAACTTATGAGGTCATACTAACTGGCAAACGGTGTGGAAACACTTACAAAGTCAGTTGGAATGATCAACATTGTGCACCAGTATGTTTTATTGCTTCAAAATCTTCTAAAAACAAGTTGTGGCATAAGAGATTAAACCACCTGAACTTTAAATCTTGTCACTGGTTTACCCAAAATGGTTTTTACCAAAGATAAATTTGCTCAACATGTCAGTTTGGTAAACAAGATAAATCTTCTTTTAAAACAAGTGTCGTAAATCTTCTTCCCGATTCTTAGAGCTAATACATATGGATCTATTTGGTCCAATCTCAGTCATGAGCTTAGTGAAAGGGGATCGGTTACGGTGACCGGAAGCGCAACGGAAGTTTAAAAATTTTAATTTTTCATCAAAAATTCGGCCACCTCATGATAATGTGTAGCAAATACAATAAACACCAAAAATGACATTCATAGTGTGTTTAGAATTGTACCTATCAATCTTAAAAGATTGATGATGGCTCCAACTTAGTTGATATACAACTAAGCTCTTCAATGGCAAGACAATCTTCAAGCTTCCTTTGAGCCCGCCTTGCTCAAATATTAAGCCCACCACCAACTAGCTAGAACCACTCTAATTTTGCACTAGAAAAATTAGAGCATTTTTCTTTGAGAAGTGTATTGTTTCCTCAACAATTGAAGAACAAAAATATGAAAGAAAATGAATAGTATTTTCGGCACTATTCATCCTAGGAGAGAAGGAGAGACATTTTTTTTTGGTTGTGAGAAAAGTTAAAGTAAAAAGGTTGCATGCCAAGCCTTGGTTATACAAAAAGTTGTCTCCCAACCTTTCATCTCCCCATGCACATTCTATTTGGGCTTGTAACAATTACAAGGCCCATGGACTTTTATTTAAATGTCTCAAACACATTTGAGACCATTTAACCATTACTTGATTTTACTCAAGCCCACTAGTTTAATAATTATTTCTAATTGGGCTCTACTAGACCCAATGTTATTTAATTAATCCAACACTTGAATTAATTTAATTACTTGGACTCTACTAGGCCCACTAGTGTTTAATTAATTCAACACTTGAATTAATTTAATTTAGTCCATAATAATGTTTATGAAAATCACAATTTTCAACTACATTATTCAATTGGCCAACTTTTAATTTAGGAACACTTCCATAAATTAAAATTTACATTTCTCTCATAGAAGTGATACTTCTATTTTTCTTTACACTTATAAACTCATTTATAAGTCGTTCAACACATTGAACTAGTTTCTCCTTTATAGAAGTCATACTTCTAATTTTTCCTTACGCTTATAAACTCCTTTATAAGCCGTTCAACACATTGAACTATTTTTACTTCTCAACGGGATCTAGAAAGCTAGTACTTGTGTGGCCCTCAATGGTTCACTGATACAACTAGCCGTGGGTTCATATCTCTATGTGATTTGGACTAAACATGTCCTTATATGAGCATACCCCAATTGCTCCATTCTTATTTATCAACACCTTGATAACAAGAACGTCAGAACTCAAGTCTGATAGTACCCAACCAATCATGTTAAACGCCTAGCAGCATCGCTTACATGATTCCCTAGGTATCAAATGATAGTGCCTGCAAGAACCATTCAATTATGGTTAGCGTACAGTACGGTCCCTTCAACTCATATATCCCGACCGATTCGACAACCATTGGTTTATCGAGAGTTGTCAATGAATCGATACTATGTGTCATGTCGTAGTTGCATCGATGGTGTAATCTATGAAACCCCTTTCATAATTACAACCATACTCTGGCCAGAGATTTCAACCTACATACACATGATAACACATAGGATATCCATACCCGAAGGTAAGCGGTGAATCCCCGACTACAATGCATCGACTCCTATATGTTTCGACATGACACCCAACCTTGCCACCTGATGACCCCATAAGAGTCGGTAAACAAGTCAAAGTGAAATGCTAGCACATAGAGTCTCAATGTTGTCCCGGGTCATAAGGACTAATGGTGTACAACCATAAACTAGGACGTTTCCACTCGATAAGTGAGAACCACTTGGAAAGTCCTTTTATGGAGGGTTGTTCAGTGCACTCAACAAGGAGCACCTATCTGCATGTTCGGACATCACAATGTCCCCTACCAATGAAACATGGTACTCACATCGCAGATACTAGTCTCGAACTCGAGCGGCCTATATCCTTCTTAGTGACGGCTGAATCGACTAGGAACCGTTTAGAATATACAGTATTACAAATATGAGTTTCATGATACTCATCATATGAGTATCTCATATTCTTTCTACTATTTGTATATTCAAGGGCTTTATCTATGCAACTAGCATGGGTATACAGATAAAGATGTGCCAAAATAATAATATCAAATATTACTAAAATAAAGATTGCTTATACATAGAGTTTCATTGTGAACACTCGGCCAACACTTGGCTCGACGAGCACCTACTCTAACAATCTCCCACTTGCACTAGAGCCAACTACCCATATGCTTTAAACCCATTGATTCGCGATGCTTGTCGAATAATGGTCCAGGTAAAGGCTTAGCTAGTGGATCAACAACATTGTCTGCGGAGCCGACTATGTCAATAGACACTTCTTCCTCTTTCCACAATCTCTCCGAGGATGTGGTACTTACTCAATACATGTTTGGACTTCTGATGAGACCTTGGCTCCTTTGCTTGAGCTAAAGCTCCCGTGTTGTCACACAACACCGGGACAGAAGCAACTCCATTAGGAATGACGTCCAACTCTTAGACGAAATTCCTTATCCAAACAGCCTCCCTTGTTGCATCTGATGCAACAATGTATTCGGCCTCTGTGCTGGAATCCGTAGTATTGTCTTGCTTGGAACTCTTCCAAGAGACAGCAGCACCATTGAGCATGAATACAAACCTAGAGGTTGACTTCGAGTCATCGATATCGCTTTGGAAGCTAGAGTCGGTATAGCCTTCCAATTTTAGTTCTCCACCCCATAGACCAAGAACAATTTATTGGTCCTTCTCAACTACTTGAGGATGTCTTTCACAGCTTTCCAATGTGGAAGACCGGGGTTCGATTGATATCTACTCACTACACTTAGTGCGAAAGCCACGTCAGGACGTGTAGATATCATCCCATACATGATGCTACCAATCGCATATGCATAAGGAATGCTTTGTCATCGCCGCTATCTCTGCATCAGTCTTGAAAGACAGACTTGGATAGGGACACGTCATGACACATTGGTAGATGTCCTCTCTTGGACTTATCCATCGTGAACCGCTTCACGATGGTATCAATGTATGTGGACTGGGTGAGACCAAGCAATCTTTTCGATCTATCTCTATAGATCCGTATCCCAATACAAAAGATGCTTCACCCAAGTCCTGCATCGAGAACTTACTCGCTAACCATATCTTAGTTGATTGCAACATTCCTACATCATTCCCAATGATTAGAATGTCATCAACATAAAACACCAGGAATGTCACAACACTCCCAATGACCTTCTTATACACACAGGGTTCCTCAGGATTCTTAGTAAATCAACTCTTTGATTGTACTATAGAATCTAAGGTTCCAACTCCTAGATGCCTGCTCTAGATCATAAATAGATCTCTGAAGTTTGCATACCATATGCTCACTTCCGATAGATGTAAACCCTTCAGGTTAAGACATGTAAATAACTTTCTTAAAATCCCCATTAAGAAAGTCTGTCTTGACATCCATCTGCCATATCTCATAGTCATACCATGCAGCTATGGCTAGCAAAATCCTTATGGACTTGAACATTGCAACTGGTGAAAAGGTTTCCTCAAAGTCAACTCCTTGTCTTTGGGTATATCCTTTTGCCACCAATCGTGCCTTGAAGGTCAATACCTTCCCATCCGCCCCAAGTTTCCTCTTGTAAATCCATTTACACCCTATGGGAAAAATTCCCTCAGGTGGATCCACGAGATTCCACACTTGGTTCGAATTCATGGAATTCATCTCAGATTCCATAGCTTCAAGCCATTTGGATGAATCGGCATCAGATAACGCTTCCTTGAAGGTCCTTGGATCACATCCATGGTTAGGCTCATCATGGCCCTCTTCAAGAAGCAGACCATAGCTCATAGGTGGTCTCGAGACTCTCTCGGATCTTCTAGGAGCTTGTATCTCCTCACTTGGCTCTTCGGGTGTGGGTTCTATAATTGTGGGTGTCTCTCGAACCTCTTCGAGTTCTATCATCTCCCATTTTCTATCCAATAGAAATTCCTTTTCCAAAAATTTTGCATTCCTAGAAACAAACACCTTTGTTTCTTGGGGATGATAGAAGTAGTATCCAACCGAATTCATTGGATATCCCACAAAGTAGCATAAAATGGATCGACTATCCAATTTATCTCCCACTACCTGCTTCACATAAGCAGGGCTCCCCATATTCTAAGACAAGAATATTTGGGAAGCTTACCCATCCATATCTCATATGGCGTCTGTCTTTGAATGGACATTTAATGGAATATCTTTCAATTTTAAGTTATAGAGATCGTTTTCAAGTTCTCTAGTACCAGTCAAACATTCATTCTTGTAAATGTTGCAAACACCTTTGCAAAATAAACAAGAATATCCATTTTTATCAGCATAGAAATGGAAACAATGTTTTTTACAAAATTAGGTACAAACAAAACATCTCATCAAATTAACTTAAAACTATTGTTCAACAATAAGTAAACATCTTCTACAGCCATGGCAGCAACTCTTGCTCCATTGCCCATCCTCTAGAAGGTCACACCTTCCTTAAGCTTTCTACTTCTTCCCATCACCTGTAACTCATTACAGAGATGTGAGTCACAACAGGTATCTAATACCCAAGAAGTAGAGTTAATTGAAATGTTTACTTCAATTTAGAGCATACCGTTTCCAGAACTCTTCTGGGCCAGATATTCCTTGCAATTTCGCCTCCAATGTCCAGACTTCTTGCAGTGATGACAAACATCACTAGTCTTGTCAGCCTTAACTGGTGTGGCTGCCACAACGGGATTCGGAGATTGCCTCAACAAGGGCACGTTCTTCTTGGGACGTTGGAAAGAACACTTCTTTCCCTTCTCATGTGGATACTTCGTACCAGATGAAGAACCCACATAAAGAACCAACTTCTCTTTCTTGATGGTGGATTCAAACGTACCAAGCATATTCACCAACACCTCAAGGGTCGGCTCCATCTTGTTCATGTTGAAGTTCACCACAAAAGGATCAAATGAGCTAGGCAGTGATAAAAGCAACACGTCGGTGGTCAACTCCGAAGGCAAGATCAGATCCATGCCAACGAGCTTGTCCACAAGCCCAATCATCTTCAGGCCATGCTCATGGACCGAGGCCCCATCTCGCATGCGCAAAGTGATCAGATCCTTGACGGTAGCATGCCTAAGAGGCCGAGTCTGCTCACCAAAGAGCTCTTTGAGGTGCATATGAATGTCAGCAGCATTCTTTGCATCCTCAAAACGCCTCTGCAGCTCATCATTCATAGAAGTCAGCATATAACACATGGCTATCAAGTCATGGTCACACCATTCCTTGTAAGCCTGCAATTCCTCAGGATTGCAGTCAGTCGGAGCCTCAACAGGGGGCGACTCAGTCAGTGTATATGCTACCCTTTCCGAATTCAAGACGATTTTCAGGTTTCTTAGCCAAGTGAGGTAATTAGGTCCGGTTAATATGTGTTTTTCGAGTATTGCAGATATCGGATTGTGAATCGAAGACATTGTTAATTTGTACTGAAAAGTAAAAGCAGATAAATGTTGATGACTATTTTAAAATATTTAGTAAGATATAAAGTATGGACTTTTACTTTATAAATTTTTACTCCCACTGTTTTGACATCTTTCACTACCCTCTAGTGAAAACGGGAAACTCATTTCCTCAGTAGGTACGTAAGGTCCAATTAGTGAATTATGATCCCGAATAATATCAGCCAATCACAATTCCTAAAAGGTAGTCTCCAATTGCATCACAATGCAACCCTCTACGTAAACTTTTGTCTCACGTTTGATTAGGACCCAATAATATGACGTCGTTCATCTTCACGTGTCAAGCCTTACCCATCGATGTTGAACCTTGATGGACGGTCGCCATGAGTTCCCCAATAATATGAGCCGAAATCATGGGAGTTCCACGTAGTTCACATCACCATGTCAATGGATGTCACAGCTTTCCGGCACCCAAAGCTCCCCCAATAATATGAGCCGAGCCCCGAGTACGGGTAGCGTTCATCATGCACCCATTGTCGATGGAAGACAAGGAAATTATAAACAAATTTATAATTCCCCTTTTCGGGCTTGATATTAATTTTGAATCTTATTCAAAATATTTTAATTTTGAAAGGTCTCATCATTAATTTTATTTTAAAAGCTCGCCATGTTTGATCGTATGTTTGCCGGATTCATGCAACTTTGTTATTATCATAATAATAACGCACATACTCATTATTTATAACATATCATGCATATATTATAAACAGTAAACAAACAAGGATGATCAATCGCCCCAATACTAACGGACCGTGTGAGCTAAACACGGGCCTAGGTCCAATCCTAGGGTAAATGCACGGGATGCAATGCAACTATTACATGAGCTTCCAATATTTACATGTCTTCGATCTTCATAATCATCATGGCCACCATCTTCCAATCTTGATCATCCACTATACTAATATTTAAAATTAAATAGGGATACATCTCATGGGGTGGGAACGGGCCATAAACCAAGCCCACTTTATAAATTGATAATTATTACAATCATTCAACACAAAATATCCTAGCATACACCTAGAAAATTGGGCTTGGGCTTTTGATCATCCTTCATGCATAATATCACATATCATACACCATCAATTAATTATTGTGATAATTAATTGATCCAATATTATATATCTTGATCCAATCACTAACCGCCACGATTATAAACTAAATTAACAAAGTATACAAACACCTTTGTCTACTTTCTAATTAATTCATTTTAACCGAATTTCTTGTAAATAACCATTTATTATAAATAATGAAAGTCCAACTTCGATTATTTATTTCATGAGAAAAATTTGCAACTTTTGTAATTTTAAACTTAAGGGCCCAAAAACTTATTTTTCACCAAAAACATTTTGGCTCATTTAAAATTCACAAACTTGTTAGCCATCCAATGGCCCAACAACTCAAGGCCCATGAAACTTTGATAATCCAAAACACTTTTGGAAACCCTAGCCGTCATCGCCGTCGCCGGAGCTCCGTCGCCGGATTCCGGCCACCAAATTTTTTTTTTATTAAAAGTAGGGGCTGTTCGGGCAGCCCCTCGGGCTGCCCTTGCTGCCCGAAACGGGCAGCCCGAGCTGCCCGACACGGGCAGCAACATGCTGCCCGAAAAAATCCCCACAAAGCCTTTGAAATTTGTTGCAAACTTTCATCTCATGCGGTTAGAAATCATTCTCAATATAATATCTTGTATTTGCTACACAAAATCGTAACCTTAGCTCGGATACCACTTGAAAGGGGATCAGTTACGGTGACCGGAAGCGCAACGGAAGTTTAAAAATTTTAATTTTTCATCAAAAATTCGGCCACCTCATGATAATGTGTAGCAAATACAATAAACACCAAAAATTACATTCATAGTGTGTTTAGAATTGTACCTATCCTTAAAAGATTGATGATGGCTCCAACTTAGTTGATATACAACTAAGCTCTTCAATGGCAAGACAATCTTCAAGCTTCCTTTGAGCCCGCCTTGCTCAAATATTAAGTCCACCACCAACTAGCTAGAACCACTCTAATTTTGCACTAGAAAAATTAGAGCATTTTTCTTTGAGAAGTGTATTGTTTCCTCAACAATTGAAGAACAAAAATATGAGAGAAAATGGATAGTATTTTCGGCACTATTCATCCTAGGAGAGAAGGAGAGACATTTTTTTTTTGTTGTGGGAAAAGTTAAAGTAAAAAGGTTGCATGCCAAGCCTTGGTTATACAAAAAGTTGTCTCCCAATCTTTCATCTCCCCATGCACATTCTATTTGGCCTTGTAACAATTACAAGGCCCATGGACTTTTATTTAAATGTCTCAAACACATTTGAGACCATTTAACCATTACTTGATTTTACTCAAGCCCACTAGTTTAATAATTATTTCTAATTGGGCTCTACTAGACCCAATGTTATTTAATTAATCCAACACTTGAATTAATTTAATTACTTGGACTCTACTAGGCCCACTAGTGTTTAATTAATTCAACACTTGAATTAATTTAATTTAGTCCATAATAATGTTTATGAAAATCACAATTTTCAAATACATTATTCAATTGGCCAACTTTTAATTTAGGAACACTTCCATAAATTAAAATTTACATTTCTCTCATAGAAGTCATACTTCTATTTTTCTTTACACTTATAAACTCATTTATAAGTCGTTCAACACATTGAACTAGTTTCTCCTTTATAGAAGTCATACTTCTAATTTTTCCTTACGCTTATAAACTCCTTTATAAGCCGTTCAACACATTGAACTATTTTTACTTCTCAACGGGATCTAGAAAGCTAGTACTTGTGTGGCCCTCAATTGTTCACTGATACAACTAGCCGTGGGTTCACATCTCTATGTGATTTGGACTAAACATGTCCTTATATGAGCATACCCCAATTGCTCCATTCTTATTTATCAACACTTTGATAACAAGAACGTCAGAACTCAAGTCTGATAGTACCCAACCAATCATGTTAAACGCCTAGCAGCATCGCTTACATGATTCCCTAGGTATCAAATGATAGTGCCTGCAAGAACCATTCAATTATGGTTAGCGTACAGTACGGTCCCTTCAACTCATATATCCCGACCGATTCGACAACCATTGGTTTATCGAGAGTTGTCAATGAATCGATACTATGTGTCATGTCATAGTTGCATCGATGGTGTAATCTATGAAACCCCTTTCATAATTACAACCATACTCTGGCCAGAGATTTCAACCTACATACACATGATAACACATAGGATATCCATACCCGAAGGTAAGCGGTGAATCCCCGACTACAATGCATCGACTCCTATATGTTTCGACATGACACCCAACCTTGCCACCTGATGACCCCATAAGAGTCGGTAAACAAGTCAAAGTGAAATGCTAGCACATAGAGTCTCAATGTTGTCCCGGGTCATAAGGACTAATGGTGTACAACCATAAACTAGGACGTTTCCACTCGATAAGTGAGAACCACTTGGAAAGTCCTTTTATGGAGGGTTGTTCAGTGCACTCAACAAGGAGCACCTATCTGCATGTTCGGACATCACAATGTCCCCTACCAATGAAACATGGTACTCACATCGCAGATACTAGTCTCGAACTCGAGCGGCCTATATCCTTCTTAGTGGCGGCTGAATCGACTAGGAACCGTTTAGAATATACAGTATTACAAATATGAGTTTCGTGATACTCATCATATGAGTATCTCATATTCTTTCTACTATTTGTATATTCAAGGGCTTTATCTATGCAACTAGCATTGGTATACAGATAAAGATGTGCCAAAATAATAATATCAAATATTACTAAAATAAAGATTGCTTATACATAGAGTTTCATTGTGAACACTCGGCCAACACTTGGCTCGACGGGCACCTACTCTAACACTTAGGGGGAATGAAATACATCTTGGTGGTTGTAGATGATTTTTCAAGATTTACTTGGGTTATTTTTCTCAAATCAAAAGACCAAACTGCTGCTCAACTGATCAAGCTTTTCAAAAGAATATTAAATGAGAAATCAGTTGGAATTGATAGAATCATTTCCGATTGAGGAACTGAATTCATAAATCAAATTATTTAAAAAAAAATTAGAAAATTCTGGAATTAGTCATGAGCTCTCAGTAGCTAGAACTCCTCGGCAAAATGGTGTAGCTGAGAGGAGAAATCTGACCCTTAAAGAAGCTGCTAGAACAATGCTTGTCGATTCTGGTATTTCTCAAAGGTTTTGGGTAGAGGTAGTAAACACTGCGTGTTATACTCAGTATAGATTGATGATTAATAAAAATCATTTGAAAACACCTTGTGAGATCTGGCATGGACAAAAAAGTGTGGTTTCTTACTTCAAAATATTCGGCTGCAGATGTTTATTCTTTACAATGGCAAAAATCATTTAAAAGCCTTTGATGCTAAATCTGCAGAGGGAATATTTTTGGGATATTCGTCAGTTAGCAAAGCTTATAGAGTCTTTAACAAGAGCACACTAAATGTTGAAGAGTCTATAAATGTTGTTTTTGATGAAACTGTTCTAACTGATAAGCCAACTAATCCAGTTGAGCTAGTTGATCGATTTACAGATATCAGTTTGGAGGATGATCATGAAGAAGAAAATCATATCAATCGAAACATCCTTCAAACACCTGAACCTAAAATTGTGGATCAATCAGTTGAACAGCAAATAGCTCCTGAAAATCAGTTGGAAGAGCAAAGAAATGATATTCAGTTACCATTTGAAATAGCTCCAACTGAAACTGAAAACATTCAGTCACCTACTGAAGAAATTGCTGATACAGAAGCAACTAACTCTGAACTCAGATGGAAGAAATCACATCCTCCAGAATTGATTATAGGTAATCCATCTGACCCGGTAAGAACAAGAAATCAAATGCTCAATTTATTTATATTCAGCTTTTGTATCGCAATTGGAACCGAAGAAAACTGATGAAGCTCTTGCTGATCCAAACTGGACAAATGCAATGCAAGAAGAGCTGAATCAGTTTATCCATAACAATGTCTGGAACCTAGTTCCAATACCAATTTCAAAAACTGTTATAGGTACAAAATGGGTGTACAAAAATAAACTGAACGAAGATGGTTTAGTTGTGCGCAACCACGCGAGACTGGTAGCACAAGGATATAGGCAAGAAGAAGGAATTGCTTACGATGAAACATATGCACCAGTTGCAAGACTGGAAGCTATCAGAATATTCCTTGCCTACGCATCATTCAAAAATTTCAAAGTCTACCAGATGGATGTAAAGAGTGCATTCCTGAATGGCCAGTTGCAAGAGGAAGTCTACATTGAACAACCTCCAGGTTTTGTCAATCATCATTTTCCCGATCATGTCTACCATTTGAACAAAGCCTTATATGGTCTTAAACAAGCTCCAAGAGCTTGGTATGGATCTCTTTCAAAATTTCTAACTGATCATGATTTTTCTGTTGGATCAGTTGATAAGACATTATTCAAATTTTCAAAGAATGATCACATTTTACTCATTCAAATTTATGTTGATGACATCATATTTGGGTCAACTAACCCCAAATTATGCGAGAAATTTGCTAAGTTGATGCAGGAAAAATTTGAAATGAGCATGATGGATGAACTGACATTCTTCCTTGGACTACAAGTGAAGCAACTGGAGGCAGGCACTTTTATTAGTCAAGCTAAATACACGAAGGAGTTGCTGAAAAAATTTGGCATGGAATCGTGTTCAGCTGCAAGTACTCCCATGAGCTCATCGGTAAAACTGGACACTGATCAAGGGGGAATATCAGTTGAGGCGACACTTTACAGAGGGTTAATAGGTTCATTATTGTACCTAACTGCTAGTCGTCATGATATTGTATTTGTTGTCTGTATGTGTGCTAGATTTCAGGCACATACTATGCAATCACATTTTTCAGCTGTCAAGCGTATTTTAAAATATCATAAGGGCGCACAAAATGTTGGGTTATGGTATTCTAAAAACTCATCTTTCAATTTAGTTGGATACTTAGATGCAGATTATACAGGATGTAAGCTTGATCGTAAAAGTACAAGTGGATCATGTCAGTTTCTAAGAGACAGAGTGATCTCTTGGTTCAGCAAGAAGCAAACATCCATAGCAACTACCACAACTCAAGCAGAATATCTTGCTGCTGGAAGCTGCTGTGCACAACTGCTCTGGGTTCAGCAACAACTGAGAGATTATGGAGTTGACGCTAAAGAATCGCCCATATTCTGTGACAATACAAGCACGATTGCTATTAGGTACAATCCAGTTTTCACTCCAGGACCAAGCACATAGATGTCAGGCATCACTTCATCAGAGATCATGCCTTGAAGAAGGACATCAGACTGCAATACGTCTCAACTAAACAGCAAGCAGCTGATATCTTCACCAAACCATTGCCCGAGACTAAGTTTTTTCATTTTCGCAATATACTTGGATTAATTGATTTATCCTAATCAATTTTTGTTGTTGATATATAAGTTGTTAATTCATCTATCAGTTCTATTGTCATTTACTGTTCATTCAGTTAGTTTTTCATCCATGTGAATTTCAACTGATGACAGTTAACTTTTTGGCAGTTATTATGTTCAGTTCGTTTTATCCATTTAAATTTCAACTGATGTCAGTTAATCATTTGCAAATAATTTTTATCAGATATTTTGTTCATGATTTACTTGTCAACTGATGAGATTAAATAATGCAGGAAATAAAAGACAAAGATAAACTGAAATATCATTTTATTCACTTGAAGAAATTGGTGCGAATTACATCGTACAACTCTTCCTGAAAAAAAACCTCCACTTGGTCATCCAACGGTATAAATCACCGGTGGAAGTCTTCAGGAAGCTATCAGAGTCAGCTATACGCTCAAGGATTCTCCTTTCCTTGTAGAGCATCAGCTGGTAGATATTATCACCTTCGAAGATTTTCACTATACCAGCAACGTGCAAACGTTCCCGATATTTCTCCAGTTTTGCCACCATTTTGGGGGTGGTAGCCATCTCATTCTCCCAGAGAAACTGGAGTCCTTGCAGCTCCTCCCAGAAGCGAAGGATCTTTTGGAAGACTTCATCTTCCATCTCAGCCTTTCGTTGTTCCACAGCTGCGCTTATGAAATCTTCTGCCATATCTGGAGTCTTTGAGCTACCTGCACCTGTCATTTTAGCTGCTGAATATTACTTGCTGATATGTTTAAGACTAATTGAGCTACTCTTATTTATAGCACAGGGACGAGGAAGATGAGAGGACAAACTCATTACAGCAGACGATTAACCTTCTAAGCATTAGATTTTATTTAATTCGTCTTGCCTAAACTTCTCGTAATCTTTATATGCATTTATTAAGGGGGAATATTGGTTTAAAATGTTAACTGAGAAGACAGCAGTTAGTAAATTCTCAACTGAAAAGACACAGTTTCACAAATTATCGCTCAGCTGATTATTTTACTAATCTTCTCACATAAGTTAACAAATTAACCATTTTTATTCCAAATTTAGTGACGTGACTGATTATCAAGCATTAAATGCTATCTTTCAACAAATGACAGGTTGAAACGTGGATCCTTTTTAATCCATGTATCTTTAACCCGATTTTACCACACGTACACACGTACACATGTCTTTTATTCAGAATTTGCTGGACTGACACGTGTCCAATAATTCGAACAGTCACGTACATTAGTACTGTACCCGCTCCATTTCAGTTCTTCTTCCTTGCGCTTACTTAAAATTCTAAGAGCAAAAGCAAATTCAAGCTTTCGTTTTCGCAGGAAATCATTCACTTCAAATGGCAAATCAAATTCCCGCTCATATGTTGAATGCTATGGCTATCAACTTTGGATCAGTCCTATCGGTTGGAGAAGCCGATGTCAAAACCGTATTTCTGAAGCTCGAATCAGCTGGACTGAGGACGTTTTTGGGGCAATCTTCACAGGAGATATACCCAAAGGAATTTCAAGACTTCTACTCCACGGCAAAGATCAATTCTGATGGAAGCATCGTTTCAACTGTCAATGGTCAGTTGTTGACCGTTTCTGAAGATTCTTTTGGAGAGTTATTCTTATTGCCTTCTGATGGATTGGCACATCTTGTTGAGGTGAAAGCATCTGACGTTGAAGAGACGCAAACCCTCCTCTCTGCTGATGGAAGGAAAATCAAGGTTTCTGATCCAAAGAAAGAACTAAAGAATGAAGTTCAGTTGCTGGCCGATATTGTAGCCAAGGGACTGTTGACAAAGGCAGGATCTTTTGTTGCTCTTACTTTGGAGAAATTTCAAGCCATCTATGTTATCATGGCTGGACGAAGACTTAACTGGAAGCGCATTATCTTCAATATTTTAAAAAATATGTTCCATTCCACCAAGAAGTCAAAGGGATTTGCTGTTTAGCTGAGCTCTTTGATGAAAGTCAAAGGTCTGGTGGCTGATGATTCAGAGAGATCATCAAAGTTCAAATTTTTCAATGCCAAAAATGTTCAACCACCATAGACAAAGCTGGACATCTCTCCTGATCAGTTTGTGAAGATCAAGAAGGAGATTGGGAATCAGCAGTCTGCTCCCAAGTCAATTAAGAAGACCAAGACTCTGGCACAACTGAAGACTACCAAGAGGAAACTGATCGTCAGTGGATCAGATTCTGAGGAAACACCCTTTCAACTGATTACTAAGAAGCAAAAGGCTCAGAAGACAAAGCCAGTGGCTACGTTGGCATCTATCCCAGCTGAGAGATTGAAGCCATCAGATGCTGAATAGCCTATTCATGCTATTCCATTGAAAGCTATTCCAACTGATAAGAAGAAGGAATCATCAAAAGTTGCATCTCCTTTGATCCAAATCAATCGACCTTCGATTCTTGCTATTGCTCGACCCAAGGGAATCGTAATTCAGGAACGAGTGGACACTACTCACTCTGGACTGAACATTCCACATATTTTTACTGATAAGAATGAGAAAGGCAAATTGATTGAAGAGCTAAGGTCATCCAATGTTATTCAGACTCATATTGACCTTTTATGGGTACAGGTCAATAATGCTTTTTCTGAATCAAAACTGAAAGTTTTTGAAGCTTGGACGAGATTCAGAACGCACACATTTGCCAAACAGCTGAAAAAGAAGTCAAAGCTGAATACATTCATCAAGCTGGAGGCAACTGTTCTTAGAATGGTCAAGGCTGCTACAATAGTTCAGGCTTTGGGGAGAAAGAACTATTCTTTGATCAAATCAGAGCCAAGAAGTTGGGACAACTGATTGAGAAATTGAAAACCAACTCTATTCCCATAAAGTCCAACTGCCTCCAATGATCGAGCTGTGTTCACGCAGCTGGAAAATGATCTTATGGCTCTGCAATCACAGATCAAAATTTTGGGAGATGGATCAAGAAATAATCAATCATGAAAGCACTTCAGAAGATGAAGAAGATGATTCGCCATCTCAGCACAGAGAGCCATCCCCTGTACAAGCTGTTGCTACAAATGAAGATCCAGTTCAGGATGTGCCTCAATCTACTGCTGCTGATCATCAAATATATTCAAAAGCTGACTTGACACTCGCAAATATTGATGAAATCATTCAGTCAGTGGTGGAAGAATTTCAAGCAAATGTGCCTTCCACAGAATCAGTTGATCTCCCAACTGATCAAGCAGCTACAGATGTTCTTATCCCTGTCTCTTCTGAACAAGAGGTTCAAACTGATGTGTCTATTCAATCAAATGTTGAGCCAACTGAAGAAAATGTTGTCACTGAGGAAGCTCAATTGCATGTTGAAGAACCGTAGCAAGATTCAGTTGACCAACAGTCAGAACCATCAGTCACTGACCCTCCAACTGAAACTACCGCAGATCCGCAACTGAATCAGCAGGGCAGTCCATCTACTGCTCCTATTCAATCTTCTTCCTCTCTAGTTCAACAAGAAGTCAATGTGGAAGACGTGACAGAGATGACACATGAGGTAACAGAGGTTTTTGACCGAACTTTGGTTCCTAATCGAAACAAAGAACTAAAGCATGAAGTTCAGTTGCTGGCCGATATTGTAGCCAAGGAACTATTGACGAAGGCAGGATCTTTTGCTGCTCTTACTTTGTAGAAATTTCAAGCCATCTCTGTTATCATGGCTGGACGAAGACTTAACTGGAAGCGCCTTATCTTCAATATTTTGAAAAGTATGTTCCAGTCCACCAAGCAGTCCAAGGGATTTGCTGTTCAGCTGAGCTATTTGATGAAAGTCAAACGGCTGGTGGCTGATGATTCAGAGAGATCATCAAAGTTCAAAGTTTTCAATGCCAAAAATGTTCAACCACCAAAGACAAAGCTGGACATCTCTTCTGATCAGTTTGTGAAGATCAAGAAGGAGATTGGGAATCAGCAGGCTTCTCCCAAGTCAATTAAGAAGACCAAGACTCTGGCACAACTGAAGACTACCAAGAGGAAACTGATCGTCAGTGGATCAGATTCTGAGGAAACACCCTTTCAACTGATTACTAAGAAGCAAAAGACTCAGAAGACAAAGCCAGTGGCTACGTTGGCATCTATCCCAGCTGAGAGATTGAAGCCATCAGATGCTCAATAGCCTATTCATGCTATTCCATTGAAAGCTATTCCAACTGATAAGAAGAAGGAATCATCAAAATTTGCAGCTCCTTTGATCCAAATCAATCGACCTTCGATTCTTGTTGTTGCTCGACCCAAGGGAATCGTAATTCGGGATCGAGTGGACACTACTCACTCTGGACTGAACATTCCACATATTCTTACTGATGAGAATGGGAAAGGCAAATTGATTGAAGAGCTAAGGTCATCCAATGTTATTCAGACTCATATTGACCTTATATGGGAACAGGTCAATGCTTTTTCTGAATCAAAACTGAAAGTTTTTGAAGCTTGGACGAGATTCAGAACGCACCCATTTGCCAAACAGCTGAAAAAGAAGTCAAAGCTGAATACATTCATCAAGGTGGAGGCAACTGTTCTTAGAATGGTCAAGGCTGCTACAATAATTCAGGCTTTGGGGCGAAAGAACTATTTCTTTGATCAAATCAGAGCCAAGAAGTTGGGACAACTGATTGAGAAATTGAAAAACAACTCTATTCCCATAAGTCCAACTGCCTACAATGATCGAGCTGTTCTCACGCAGCTGGAAAATGATCTTATGGTTCTGCAATCACAGATAAAATTTTGGGAGATGGATCAAGAAATAATCAATCATGAAGGCACTTCAGAAGATGATTCGCCATCTCAGCACAGAGAGCCATCCCCTGTACAAGCTGTTGCTACAAATGAAGATCCAGTTCAAGATTTGCCTCAATCTACTGCTGCTGATCATCAAATATATTCAGAAGCTGACTTGACACTCGCAAATATTGATGAAATCATTCCGTCAGTGGTAGAAGAATTTCAAGCAAATGTGCCTTCCACAGAATCAGTTGATCTCCCAACTGATCAAGCAGCTACAGATGTTCTTATCCCTGTCTCTTCTGAACAAGAGGTTCAAACTGATGTGTCTATTCAATCAAATGTTGAGCCAACTGAAGAAAATGTTGTCACTGAGGAAGCTCAGTTGCATGTTGAAGAACCGTAGCAAGATTCAGTTGACCAACAGTCAGAACCATCAGTCACTGACCCTCCAACTGAAACTACCGCATATCCGCAACTGAATCAGCAGGGCAGTCCATCTACTGCTCCTGTTCAATCTTCTTCCTCTCCAGTTCAACAAGAAGTCAATGTGGAAGACGTGCCAGAGATGACACATGAGGTAACAGAGGTTTCTGACCGAACTTTGGTGATATTTGATCGATCTACCAAGGAACAGGAACCAGGGCCGTCTGGACCAGTATCTCCTCATCCATCATCAGACATGGAGTTGGTTCTTGAAGAAATTCAGGACATTCAACTCAACATGTCCAAAATAATGTAAGAAATCAAGGAGATTAAGAGCACTCAGCTTTCTCATTTTCTGAAGTTGAACTCCTCCAGTGAATTTAATTCAGGCAAACTGAAATCCATTCAAACAGCTGTGACTTCCATCTCCTTTGCAATCGACGAGCTCAAAAAGAACAGAGGCCTAGCTGAAAGTCTTTCTGTTACTCAAGACTCAATCAACAAGAGAGTTGAATCCATGGAACTATCTGTTTCAAAGAAAATCGATTTGCTGCAGACTACCGTATTGACTGCTGTCAAAGACATTGCAGCTGATGTTAGGGTTCTATCTCTCAAGGTCGATGTGCTTGACAAAAAGGGGGAAGCAGCTAGGTTAATGAAAGAATAAGAGAGGATACAGCTGAAGAGACATTCTTTTGTCATTTATTAGTTGAAGATTATTTGTTTTCTTTGTACCAATCTGTACATTAGAAATTATTTTATCTACAATGATTCAAAGAATTCTTTTACATCGAATGATCAGCTTATTTTATTTTGAGTTTTGTCAATCACCAAAAAGGGGGAAATTATTGGAAACTAAATTTCAGTTATTTGACAAACTAAGCTTCGAAACGTATTTGAATAACTGATCAAAGGAAACGAGCTTAACTGACTCAAATAATTACAACTGTTAGTTGTCTCTAGCTGAAGATTAATGCGTACCAGCTAAATATTATACATGTCTTCAGTTGAAGCAGAAATCTAACTGACTGATCAGTTGGGAACTGATCAGTTGAAACAAATCAGTTATGAGTTTTCTAGCAAAGTATCTTTCAGCTGATCCCTCAGCTTTACACATCATCAGTTGAGAACGACAACCGACAAATAGTACCACAGACTGCAACTAGTATTGGAACGCCGTATTTTAGAGATTGAAGTGTACGAATATCAGAGAATATCGATGTGGCAATCAACGGATATAAAGTTTCAAATAATATATAATATTATCGTTGAGAGGGAAGCCTATAAATAGGTGAAGAGAACAGCTGAGAAAACAACATGCGAACTACTATTCTATTCAAGCTTGTTGTTATTCTGCTAAAATCACAACTCGCATTCAGATATCAAAGCTCACTCTTATCATATTTATCAATAGTAATGAAGGCTACCTTTACGAGCTTGTTAACACCTTGAAATCTTTGTTAGATTTATACTCAAGTTGTGTTATATTCAGTCGCACTATAAAATCTTTTGTGAACTAAGAGTTTCAGTTTGGCAGTGTTAAGTCCAAACTGAAGTGGGTCAGTACAACGTGTGTATTTGATCAAAGTCTTTTAGTGATAATCCTATCTTTGTGATAGAAGGGGTGACGTAGGATTTATTTTATTCTCCGAACATACAGAAACATATCGTGTGTTTTTTCATTTCAGTTACTTTCAGTTATTCTATCTTTCAGTCAGTTTACTTCCGCTACTGTTTTCCCGTTAAACCGATTGTTATCGACTGACGAGATACCGTGTCTCAGTTTGTAACTAAACTGAACCTATTATTCGAAAAGAATATATAATCAGTGGGTGTTTATTCAACCCCTCCCCCTTCTAAACACTTATCACCTACTAACCGATCCTTTGACAGTTGAAGAGAGCTTTGAAAATGTGGCTGCTGCTATGTGGATCACCTTGTTTTGGAGCCTCTTCTCGTATCTATCCATTATCTGATTGGGTCTCTTCTCGAAAGACAGGTTCGATGTCAGTTGAAGTGGCTCATAGTTCAGCACATGTGAAGGATTTTTCATGTACTTCCGCACCATAGAGATATGGAACACATTATGAACTCCCGTCAGATTCGACGGTAATGTAACTTTGTATGCGAGTGTCCCAACTCTCTCTAAGATCTTGAACGTCCTATGAATCGATCACTGAGCTTGCTCTTCTTCCCGAATCTCATCACACCCTTCATCGTTGCGACCTTCACAAATACATGATCCCCTACTGAAAACTCCAGATCCTTGCACCGTTGATTTGCATAACTCTTTTGACGGCCCTGAGCAGTCTTCGGCGTATCCAGAATCCTAACCACTAACTCTGAAGTCTACCTGACAATATTTGTACCCAATTCTGCTATATCTCCTACCTCATCCCAATGTACTTTTGACCTACACTTCCTCCCATACAATTCCTCATATGGAGCCATACCGATCGATTCCTGATAACTGTTGTACATGAACTCCACAAAAGGTAACTTCGGCTCCCAGCTGCCCTGGAAGTCGATCATGCAAGCTCTGATTAGGTCTTCCAAAATCTGAATCACCCTCTCTAACTGTCCGTTGGTCTGAGTATGGAAGGCAGTACTGAATAGCATATTAGTACCCAATTCCTGATGCAGACTCTTCCAGAACACAGACGTGAACCTCGGATCCCTATCTGACACGATGGACACTGGGATCCCATGCAGTCTGAATATCTCTCTGATATAATGTTCTGCGTACTGAGTCATGGTGAAAATAATCTTGATCGGTAGAAAATGAGCTGACTTAGTGAGCCGATTGATTATCACCCAAATGGCATTATATCCTCCAGTCGCCCTCGGAAGGCCGTCACAAAGTCCATGGTAATGTTCTCCCATGTCCACTCAGGAATAGGGAGTGGTCTCAGCTTCCCTGAAGGTGCTCTGCTTTGACCCGCTGACACGTCAAACACTCGTAGGCGAACCTCAGAATATCTCTCTTCACGCCCGGCCACCAATAAAGAGGTTGAAGATCCTTATATATCTTCATACTCCCTGGATGGATGGAGTACAGGGTGTTGTGGGCCTCACTCAAGATATTGCTCTCAGGGAACCGTTGCTAGGAACCCACAGTCGATCACGATATCTGACTCTGTTGTCCACAAATATGTACAACATCTGGCCCTTAGCCTCATCCCTCTTTCTCAACTTCTGTAACTGCTCGTCAGAAGTCTGCCCTGCTCGGATCATGTCTCTAAATGTTGTTTGCACTGTCAGGGTAGAAAGATTAGAGGCGTTGTCCCTGGCATAAACGACAAGCACAAACCGCTGAATCTCTGTCTGCAACAGTCTTTGAACTGAAAACTGATTGATCACTGCAGTTTTCCTGCTCAAGGCATCTGCAACTACGTTAGCCTTACCCGAATGGTAGCTAATTTCGCAGTTATAATCTTTCACTAGCTCTAGCCACCTCCTTGTCTCATATTTAGCTCTTTCTGTGTGAAGAAGTACTTCGGGCTCTTTTGGTCAGTGAAAATCATGCACTTCTCCCCATACAGATAATTTCTCCAAATCTTCAAGGCGAATACCAGTGCCGCTAGCTCGAGGTCATGAGTCGGATAATTCTGCTCATGGACCTTCAACTGTCGGGACGCATAAGTTATAACTCCATCATGCTGCATCAACACTGCACCCAAACCGAGCTTTGAAGCATCTGTATATACCACAAACTCTCCTTGCCCTGATGCCTATGTCGTGGTCAACGCCTACTTCAACCTGTCAAATCTCTCCTGGCACTCCGATCCCCAAATAAATTTGGCATTCTTCTTCGTCAAGGCTGTAATAGGCATTTAATAGAAGAGAAGCCCTGAATGAACTTCCGGTAATAACCAGCCAATCCCAAGAAATACGGATCTCTGTCACAATCTTAGGCACTGGCCAACCTCAGACTGCCTCAACCTTTCTAGGATCGATCTCCACTCCATCTCGGGATACAATGTGACCCAAGAATGCCACTCTTTCATGCTTGAACTCGCAGTTACTGAACTTAGCATACAATCGTCTATCCTATAAAGTATGCAGTACGGTCCTCAGATGCTGACTGTGCTTCTCTCTGCTCTTCGAATAGATCTGGATGTACTCAATGAAAACTATGACAAACTGATGCAATAATGGCTGAAACACGCGATTCATTAGATTCATGAAGATCGCTGGCGCGTTATTCAGACCGAAGGGCATCACCAAAAACTCATAATGCCCATAACTTAAAAAATTGAGAGAAAAGTGAGACTTGCAGCTGAAGAGAGCTTCGAAAATGTGGCTGCTACTGTGGGGTGGGCGGCCGAATGGATTAGGGTATGGTTAGGGTTTGAGATGTAGTGTTTAAGTAGAAGTTAACACACCAATGGGCCCTAACTAAAAAATTAAAAGGGTTAAAAGATTTTCGGGCTCATTAAGAACTAAAATAAACCCATCATGCCTAAACACACTCCCGAAAAATATTTTGTTTTTGCATTTTTTTGAAAATATTGCCCGAACTCTCAAAATTCCTCTGAATCTATAAAATTTATGTACCGGTTTAAAATACGGCCCGACAAGTAAAAATACCCAAGGTCCAATTTCAAAATTCACACTTTAATACACTTTAAATTAAATAATTAAAATTAATTATTCAATAAAAATATTTTCCTGATTATCCCCGGTCTCCGTTACTCGCTCGTGCTAGTAATGCAACTTAAAACTCTAATGCGTGAAACCTTAACAAACAATGCAATAAACCTTATCCATTCAATAATCAAGAATTAAATGCATAAAAATCATTAAACACATATTTTTAAATAAAATCATAGATTGCATACAGTCAGATTGCGTATTTCAAATTTCCTAGACCTTACAATTTCACGTGAGGCCCGAGGCTGAAGAGGGCAGGGGGTGATCGTCAGTGCCATGAGGTTGCACGGACAATGTGCGGCTCCTGGCAGGTTTCTACGTCAAGGGAACATGAATTAACCGATCTTACACCTGAAGGAGAGGGATTCCGAAACTGTTCATGTATTGGACTGTGCAGTTAAGAGGGCTTAATAGATTTGATTTGTACTACTCATATAAAAAAATGTGCATCTTCTTTTCGTCAGCTCATCACATAAGAACTCCAAAGTTAAGCGTGCTTGACTTGGGGTACTTCAGGGATGGGTGACTCCCAGGGAAATTTCTTAGAGTGCATGTGAGTGAGGACATAAGCACGTTGGAAAGACTCGTCTTGGTACAGTGATGACAGTCGTCGAATCTGGGGCATTACAGTTGGTATCAGAGCCGAAACTCTCCTAGTACGGTGTGGTTCGGGGACGAACCAAGCTGAAGTTGGTGGGCATGTGAGGCCCGGGGCCAAAGTAAGTGGGGGGTGATAGCCGGTGCAATGAGGTTGCACGGACAATGAGCGGCTCTTGGCACGCTTCTAGGCAAAGGGAACATGAATTAACCGATCTTATACCAGAAGGAGAGGGATTCCGAAATTGTTCAGGTGTACGCTGTGCAGTTGAGGAGAGCTTAAAAGATTGATTTTTACTACTTATATCAAGAAGATGTATCTTCCTTTCGATAGTTCATCACATAAAAACTCCAAAATTAAGCGTGCTTGACTTGGAGAAATTTTGGGATGGGTGACCCACTGGAAAGCTTCCTAGGGTGCGTGTGAGTGAGTGAGGACATAAGTACGTCGGAAAGTCTCGTGTTGCTATAGTGAGGAAAGTCGTCGAGTCTGGGCATTACAGTTGATATCAGATCCGACCTATCCTAGTACGGTGTGGTTCGGGGACGAACCAAGCGGAAGCTGGTGGGCACGTGAGGGCGGGGGGTGATCGCCGGTGCCATGAGGTTGGACGGACCATGAGCGGCTCTTGGCAGGCTTCTATGCAAAGAGAACATGAATTAACCGATCTTACACCGGAAGGAGAGGGATTCCGAAACTGTTAAGGTATAGGCTGTGCAGTTGACGAGAGCTTAAAATTTTTGATTTGTACTACTCATATCAAGTAGATGCATCTTTTTTACGGTAGATCATCACATAAGATTTAAAAAGTTAAGTGCGCTTCACTTGGGGCAATTCTAGGATGGATGACTCCCTGGGAAGTTTCCTAAGGTGCGTGTGAGTAAGGACATAATCACGCGGGAAAGACTCATCTTGGTACAGTGAGGACAGTCGTCGAATCTGGTGAGTTACAGTTGGTATCAGATCCGACCTCTCCTAGTACGGTGTGGTCAGGGACAAACCAAGCGGAAGCTGGTGGGTGGGCACGTGAGGCCCGGGGCTGAAGAGGGCAGGGTGTGATCGTCGGTGCCATGAGGTTGCACGGACAATGAGCGGCTCCTGGCAGGCTTCTACGCGAATTGAACATGAATTAACTGATCTTACACCGGAAGGAGAGGGATTCTGAAACTGTTCAGGTATGAGACTGTGCAGTTGAGGAGTGATTAAAAGATTTGATTTGTACTATTCAGATCAAGAATGTTCATCTTTTTTTTTTTTTTTTGTATCTTATCACATAAGAACTCAAAAGTTAAGCTTGCTTGACTTAAGGCAATTCTGAGATAGGTGATCCCTAAAAAGTTTTCTAAGGTACGTATGAGTGAGGATATAAGCGCGCTGAAAAAAACTCGTTTTAGTACAGTGAGAACAGTCATTGAATTTGAGGCATTACGAGACTAACTAATGCGGTTTGTTAATGTAATTCCGAAATCAAATTATATATCTAACATAGAAAATTACACATCTATTTCTATTATTAAAGGGAAAATATGTGAAAATCAAAATTACATTACATCTAATGAATTCATTATCACCTTCAATTTAAAATTATAAATATAATTTATCAACTTCTTATGCTCAATGTTATTCCTGTTTGTTAATTCTTTATCTTCTTCAATTATTTGAATTAATTATCTTTATCAAATTTCATAACTAGCAATTCTCATTTTTATCAAATAGTATTTTACAAATACCACAAAATTTCTCCTTTTGCACCTATGTGTAGGCCTCTTTTATTATGCATAGTGAAACTATTTATTCTACGATACGTATAATGTATATTTTTTGTTTGAGAGTATTTTTTTTTATATCAATGATGGATGATAATTTTTTCTTTCGTTAAGTTTGGATATGATTGAAATAATTTTTATCTTGGTTATCATAATAAATATTTTTAATATTAAATATTATTTAGAATTATGAACATTAACAATTGTATCCACATAAACAAAAACTGAACTGTTTTGATTTTTATTATTTAAAGATTGAGAATAAATTATTTTCTGATGTAAAATTATCATGTTATTTTATATAAATTAAATTTTTTCAATTTTATAGTGTACAATTATCCCGGATTGGTTTGAGAGAAGAGTTTGAATTGGTTTATTTGGACTGGCAACAAATTATCATCGCCAACTTGATTAACCATTTCCATAAATATAGATACGGAATACCTTGCACGGACTTAAGCTTGGGATTTTTAAAAGAATGAGTCTCATGTGAGATCGTATCTTAATCTGTGAGATGGAATAACTCTATCGATTTCCACAATAAAAAGTAATTCTCTTAGCATAAAAAGTAATATTTTTTTATGACCCAAATAAGAGATCTGTCTCACAAATACGATACGTGAGACCGTCTCAAACAAGTTTTTACTTTTCTAAAATAGAATACAAAATGATAGCAAAACCTTGAAAGAAAAGGTTATTCAAGATAAATAGTTTTCTCGTCGATTTGATACAAGACTTTGAATTTGTTTATTATATGTCAATTTCTTATAACTACTTGAATTAACCATTTTTTTAAAAAAATTAATATATGAATTTTGTAATTTTTAGATATAAGAGAATATGCTTCATCAATATATTTGTTTTTTTTAATGAAAAAAATCTAAACCGAACAAAATAAAAATAACATGAAGAGCGTGAGGCCCCCTCGCTTTTTAGCGCGTCGAAAGATTTCATTTAGGATGATGAATGATAACCACATTCAGTGTATGTGCGCTGTCAGATCTTTTATTCACATGGGTAACCGAATAGACATACCACCCCTCCGTCAACTATCATCCCTTGTCCGTTTAAACGGCGACCACTGCAGGGACGTGTACGGGAACCGAGACATAACGGCGTTACTGCCAATCTTATCTTCTCAATTCCCTATGCACCTCTGAAAGCTCTCTCTCTCTATATTTGCGAAAATAGTACATGAACACATGTGTGTGAGTTTCGTACAAAAGTTTGCCATTTTTGGGCCCACCCCATCAACCCATTATTTTTTTAATAGATATCTGAATTTATTAGAAGAAAAATTACATTATTTCAATCCAAAACCCTAATGCACCACGTTAAAATATATGAAATATTTAATAATCATTATTTTTTCATTAAAAGATTAATAATATTATTTATTAAGAATAATATTATAATTTAAATTTAATAATTTGATTGATGTGAGATAAATAATTAATAGATGTTTAAATAATATGACCAAATAAACATGTGATTGAATAAGATAAATTATATTAATAATGTGCAAATTCAAACGATTTCTAATACTAAATTTATTCGATGATGCTCCGATCGAACTTTATTTCTTTAATAATATAATTTTTTTTGTTTCTATGCGAAGTGTTGTGGATGAATCTACTAGCCTTGGTGTTAATGCAGTAGGATAGAGTTCGAGATTACTTCGTACGTATTAGGTTGATTGGGTTGCCATTGATAAATTTTTATTCAAATGGAATATTTCGATTTCAGAAATGAATTTATTTCGAATCATTTGAATTCCATCGTAATTAATATTAAAAATATTTAATTTGATATAAATTTGATTTAAATTTCACTTCAATTTAATTATAGCTGAATTAAAATTTTGAAGTTCGATCATCTATCCGAATGTACAATCACCGGGATTTTAATTTCAATCTCGTATATATACGCATAATTGAAATTTGTTTGATTTAAAATATATAAATTTGAAATAATAAATTCAGTAAGTCTGGTTACACTTGGATGAATAAATTTTAAATCCATTTTTGGTTAGAGAAATAAGAATTTATCTCACAATCAAATCATAAATAATATATATAATTTTAAAAAATTAAAATTAAAATTGGAGTGAGCCTTCCTTATCCTATCAAAAAGTTAAACTTTATGGTTGTTTACTTTTTATCATCTTTTTGAAAAACACCGGGGAAAGTGATGGGAGAATATACATTTCTTGGGAATCCAGATCAACCTTGAGAAAATGACTCATGTTCGATTTTATTTCCTAGAAAATGAAAAAAAAAAAACTATCTCAGAACGCTCCATAAATGTGATCATCATATTCAAAAATAATAATAATTCAATTAAAACTAATCAAACAATTTTTCATGTTAAAAAATCAATTTTTTTTTTCACCAAAAATACACTTAGCTTCTAGATGAAATGAACTATAAATTATATTTTAGTAATTTAATAAATATTTTGAACACAAAAATATTTTTGAATACAGTTTCTAAAAATTAATTTTCAAATCATTCAAAAAAGCTGCCATCCATTGTCTTACTTTCTCAAAGCAAACCTTCGGGATGTTCAAAACAAAACGAAACATACGAAATTTGAATATTTGGTGATGATTTAAACTATATTTAAGGGAGTAAATTATAGTATCATCTCAATATTTAAATTGTTTTCAAAAATTAAGGAAATGTATTATAACTTATATTATTAATTAATCATTTGTACAAACAACATTATTTCTTTATAGTTGCCTTTATACTAATTTATGGCTATAATGATGCGACATGACTTTTCGCATTACCGATAGCATAAAAATACTAACAAAAAAGTGGAAAAAAAAATCGATATATTTCCAACGTCATATTCAAGACTGTTTGTTTGTTCGTGAGCTGCAAGATCCGATTATAGATTGAAATTTATCGTAAAACTTGAATCATACAAAGATGAAGCTAAAACGTTATATTCCATCACTTGCATGCACCGAACAGTTGGGATTATAACCTGGCTCATAGACGAAATTTCGATCTGATTGATCAAGATTTGATCGGGATATATGAGATGAAAGAAGCGTACTGTATGCTAATAATAATCGAATGGTTATTGCAGGCACTATCAGTGATACCTAGGGAATCATGGGGCGATGCTACTAGACGCTCTTACCATGGTTCGATGGGTTTAACCAAAAATATGATTTCTGACATTCTTATGATCTATTGTTGATACATAGAATGAGGCAAATAAGGGTAAGCCCGAATAAAGGATTATGTCCTGAATCACAAGTAGTTGTGAACCCACGGCTAGCTGTATCTCTGAACCATTGACGGTCACATAAGCACTGGATCGTTTGTTCCCGTTGAGAGAATAAATTCAAGAAGTTGAATTTATATTATGATATAGTAAGTTCAAGGAGTTGAACTTATGATAATTAAATTTTTGAGAGTATAAATTCAAGGAGTAAAATTTATAAAATTTGAGAATTTAATTATTAAACTCAAAAGTTGAGTTTATTAAATTTTGGAGGTGATAAATTCAAGGAGTTGAATTTATAATTTAAATATTAAATTCAAATATAGAATTTATAATGGATTTAATTTGTTAAACTCAAAAGTTGAGTTTATTAAATATTAAATAAATGGGCTTGTAGGAGTACAAGTCCAACATTCTAAATAATTAAAGTTATTAATGGACTTTGATTAATTAACTAAATTAGTTGGACTAGCCCAATTAATTAACCAAGCCCATTAATATTAATTATGAAATTTAGGTTAAAGCTCTTGTTTTTAAGGAAATAAAAGAGAATCCCATATACAATTACTCCAATTTTATTTTGGCCACTTTTCAAGAAAAAAAAATTGAGTCCTCTCTTAAATTTTTAATCTCCTCGTAAAAATTTCTTTCAATATTCTACTGCTATTTGAAAAAGTAACAAATCTTCTAGTCGTGGACTTGATAGAAAGAAACTCGAAGAAAGTTTGTAGAGAATTTATCAAGAACTATCTCCGCTAATCCCGTAATAGTTGGAGCCTTGAGAAATTTTCATCGAAGGTATAAATTTTAACATCCTATATATTTTTCATTATAATAAAGCATATGAGTGACCAAAACAAATATATTTTGATTGTAGAAATAAAATAAAAATTTTAAAACTTCCGCTGCATTTGGGCACGAGAAAACCTAGATCCAACAGTGGTATCAGAGCCAAAGCTTTTCTAAATTGTATGGTTTTGTTATTGAATAATTTGTTTCTAACCACACAAGAAAATTTTTCCGAATATTGTAGCACCATTAAAATTATTTTTCCAGAAAACAAAAAAATAATTTTCGGATCTGCCTGGAAATGTTCCTGGCAGACCGTGCGCAGCGCAGCGTGCGGAGCGTTCGCACGCTGCACGCGGCGCCACGCGCACAGGCTGCTGCCACTGCATGAAACGTTCGGGCAGCGCGGGCGACTGCCCGGGAATATCTCGAGAACCGTGCTGGATGATGTGCTTGAATTGTTTGGGCCTAGGGTGTAAGTTTCTGATTTTTCAAATTTTTGGGTAAAATTGATATTTTTTAAAATTGGTTCAATTTTTATTTTTGAAAATTAATTCTTGGAAAATTAATAATTTTCTTGTTAAATAAATAATTAAAATATGATTTTAATTATGTATGGTAAAAATGAGTTTTACAAGAAATCCATTATTAATTTAATTGAAAATTCAATAAAGACATTTATTTAATTTAACTTATTAAATTCTTTAATAATTGTGGTGGTTAGTGATAAAATTATTAGATATATGATTTATCACTTAATTAAATTTTTTTAATTAATTGATGTTAATATTTGGTATTAAATGCATGAAGGTTGATCGAGAGTCTTGACCAATGTGTTAGGTGTATGTTAAGATATTTTACTGTTTTATTAATTTTGTTAATATTTGATATTATTTAAGTGAGCCTGGTTTATATCCCGTTCCCACCCCATGAGATGTATCTCTTATATGTCATGGCTATTTAAATGTAATTATTAGAAATAGTGGGAGATCAAGACTGAAAGATGGCGTGCCCGATGAACAAGATGAAGACATGTAAAATATTGGAAGCTCTTGTAATAGTTGCATTTGCATCCCTGCATTCACCTAGGTTTTGGAACTGAATCCATATTTGGCTAACATGGATCTAATAGTATTGGCAATCGATCATCCTTATCTGTTGTTGAATGTTATATTATGATATATGCGATATATAGCAATATGCATGTATGTATATTATTAAATAATATATTTGCATGAATTTTACAAACATACAAACATGACACATGATTTTTAAATCAAAATGATGAAACAATTTTAAAATTACAATCCTTCATTTTGAATATGATTCAAAATTTATATCAAACCAAAAAAATAAAAATTAAAAGAGTTTAATTTTTCCTTGCCTTCCATCAACCGTGGTTGCATGTTGATCGCTACCCGCGGACATTGTCTGGCTCATATTATTGGGAGGCCTGAACGCCGGAAAGCTTTGACTTCCACCGGACATATGTTGTGAATTGAGGAGAACTCCCATGACTTCGGCTCATATTATTGGAGGAACTCATGGCGACCATCCATTACAGTTCAATATTGATGGGTTGGTTTGACATGTGAAAATAAACAGCGTCATTGGGTCTTTATTAAACGTGAGACAAAACACACGGAGATTGCATAGGGATGTAATTGGATTCTACCTTTTAGAAATTATAATTGGCTGATATTATTCGAGATTATAATTGGCTAATTGGACTCTACGTGCCCAATAAGGAAATATGATTTCCTTTTTTCATCAGAGGGTAGTAGAAATGTCAAAATAATGGGAGGAAAATTTATAAAATGAAATCCATATTTTATATCTTTGAATTATTTTAAAATTATCAGTAACCATTATCTGTTTTCATTTTCAGTATATTTACGATGTCTACTCGTAACCTGCTTTCAATCATTCTCGATCAAAACAAATTGACTGGACCTAATTATCATGACTGGTCTCGAAATTTAAAGATTGTTCTGAACTCTGAAAGGATTGCGTATGTGCTTGATAAGAAGCCACCAAAGGAGGCAGCTCCTGATATCGGTAGGACCATGATCTTCAAGCTAGGAGTTACATGTTGGCTTCTATGTCCAATGAACTTCTGAGGAGGTTCGAGGAGGCAGTGAATGATATTGACATTCACCTTTGTTGCGTGTTTTCACTACCGCAAGTATACGTTGTCAAGTTTTAGTACTGGTTTGAGTACCGATATCGATCCCACGAAGAGTAAATATTTAAAATTGTATATTAAGTACCATATTTGACATAGCTCGAATTTATTTAGACAAATCAAATAGTTGGTTTAAAATCAATTCAAATAATATAACAATTCCTGTAATTTTAGCACGCAGTAGAAAATTCACTGAGGAAATAAATCTAGAGATATGATTTCGTCTGGCTTCCCCTTTGCTAAATTAACATTAACTAACATGTTATTAAATAGCATCGTATTTACTAACCAAGAACTCACAATTTTTTCTATTCCTTTTTTCAAGTGTTAAATAGAATTGTATTACCTATTACCGATTTTAATATGTCTATTCAAAATCAAGCAACACGTAATAAATGCAACCAAGGTCCTCTTATGGATTCGTCAGAGTTATACGTCTTTTGCACGTTATAAATATCTAACGATGTGACTTCTCCTGTCCTAATTTCAATCCCCTCTCTCGAGTGTTAGATCTTAATTATTTGATCAATCGAATTATGGCTAGTAATTCAACAGCATTAAGAACAAGAAATCACAAATAAATACGATGAAATAATTCAATGAAAATTCAAAACGTCGTTAACATAGGTTCAACCACGACTACGTCAATCTCTAGAAAATCGAATTAGTTCATACTCGAATTTAAATCAATACAAAACCTGTTTGTAATCATTCAAAACGTAAAATAAGAAACCGAATTAAGAACGTGTTGGCGAGGGATGAAAGTTCGTCTCCGTGTCCGGATCGAGCGTCTTCTATCTCTGTTCTTCGCGTCCCGTGCTCCGTGCGCTCTCAATTTTTCTCCTCTTCTCGAGTGCTATGACGGCTGCTTCTAAAATATTTTCGGAACCCCTAAAACGAACACGCCGAAGCCTATTTATTTCTGAAAGTTCGCGCCGCGCGCATATGCGCGACAAAGACTTGCGCATATGCGCGGGTCTCCGGTGCGTTGCCTTCGTCTTGCGCGCATATGCGCTCCTTGAGTGGCGCATGTGCGTGATGCTCTCTGTATTTCACTTCTTGTCCCTCGCGCACATGCGCGCCTTGAGTGGCGCATGTGCGCCGTGCTCTCTGCCAGTTGCGCGCATGTGCGCGGGGATAAGTCGCGCATGTGCGCGGGGCTTACTGCCCTCGGTGCTTGCTTGGTCACATTTATTCTCCAAAGCGCCATTTTAGTTCATTTTCACGCCCATGTCGTAGTCGTACCTAAATACCTCCAATCACACCAAAAATAACAAAAACGCATAATTCTACCCAAGAAAACTAACAATCTATATGAAGTATAAGAATAATTTAAGTGCATAAAATGCACTTATCAAATCCCCCCAAACTTAAACTTTTGCTAGTCCCGAGCAAAAATTAAAATGAATAAAACATTAACTAGTCTAGACTAAACACATCCTAAAGAAAGTAACTAAACGAACAAGAATTGTGGAATAAAAGGATAACCACTAGCCTCAGAGATTACCGTTTCCATGATATTGAATCAAACACATGTCAAATTACTCACAGTTCACGTGCGTGTGTGTTTTTCTATTCTCGTTTACCCACTCCAAATGCCAAGATAAGTTCATAACTTTTCATCTCATAAAATTTTGGACTCCTCGACACACATGTAATTAGCAAAATCATTGAGACACACATTTACCTTCACAAATCAACAGGACTTATAGGGTAACATTCAGCTAAACAAAGGGTATTATGAAGACAACAATTAACCAAATAAAATCCAATATCATGAGATGCGCACATGTAAACAATTGAAATCTATGTCTATCGATGGCATTTTTCTAGTGCCCATAGGCTTTGACAACTCTTCTCCACTAGTATATTGGGTACGTGTGACTCGGTTAATAGGACTTTTAAGCTTATAACGTTAGGCTATGGCTAATGGCTTCAAATGAAGGTAGGGAGTCAAAAGTGAGAGAAAACAAACCAATTTATTTTTCAACACGCGTCTCCTTCCTTTTGTTTCACTTCCACTTGCCTTGCCACAACATATTCACCATTTTATCCTCTTTTTCACATCACATGTCATACTCTTTTACTCTTTATTCAACTTTTTCTTTCTCCCTTTTTTTTACAACATCTTTTCTTCTTCTCATCTTTTCATCTTTTTCTTTTCGATGATATTCTTATATGCACACAAGAGAGAAGAACTTTTGTAGTGATACACAGGTTCGTTTTCTCTCAGTTTTCGGTAGGTACTAGTGTATATGCTCAAAAGTTGGTAGTTGATGTAGGATTTTAGAATTGATACGAATGGGGGATTTTGTGTGCCTTGGCACACTCCATTCGATTTTCATTAAGCTCAAACATGGGACACTAGTGTGTATATGATGTTATGGGTAGGCTTGAAAGGCTCAAACGTTCCAAAAATCACCTAAATCATCCCTAAGTCACACAGTACCCGTATCTCGCCTCGAAGAGTGCCAAACCAAGTTCTAGACTACTTTCAATTTACCAATCAACAGACACGGAATGATCATGCTTTTGGTTATTCAAACAGAACAAATCACACATCTCATTCTCATTTAGGCTCAAAGAGCTAACAAATGACAAAATTTTTTCAAGGAAAACAGGCCCAACATTTTTCAAAGACTGCCAGAATCATTTTTGTGTTAGTAAACATGCAACTCAATAACAAGTAATCAACATGCAGGTTTTGGAGTCCATTCATACATTTCAAAGGTAATTCCCCTGCAGCCAGAAAATTTGCTATATCTGCAAACCAAGGATGTGTAACATTTACCTTGAAGAGTTGTTCGTCTGGGAACGACTCAATGATAACTCCACCTTCAGTTCTTTCTTCCAGCTCTAGTCATGACAGGTGATCAGCCACCTGGTTCTCACAACCTTTCTTTTCTTTGACTTCATAGTCAAATTCTTGGAGTAGGAGTATCCATCGTATCAACCTGGGCTTGGCATCCTTTTTGGCAAACAAGTAGCGAAGAGCTGCATGGACAGTGAAAACAATTACCTTGGTGCCAATGAGATATGTTCTGAACTTGTCGAATGCAAACACCACTGCTAGCATTTCTTTCTCAGTAGTTGTGTAATTCTGTTGGGCTGCATTGAGTGTACGACTTGAATAGTAGATAGCTTTGAACATCTTGTCTCGTCTTTGTCCCAATGCTGCTCCCACAGCATAGTCGCTAGCATCGCACATGAGGTCAAAGGGCTCCTTCCAATCAGGCACTATCATGATGGATGCGGAAATCAGTGCTGTCTTGATCCTGTTAAACGCCTGCAAACAATCATCGTCAAAAGTAAATGTACAATCTTTCTCTAATAAATTACATAAAAGTCTAGTAATTTTAGAGAAATCTTTAATATAACGACGATAGAACCCGGCATGTCCCAAGTAACTTCGGATCCCTTTCACATTCTTCGGCGGTGGGAGATTTTCAATTGCCACAACTTTGGCTCTGTCCACTTCTATCCCTCTATCCGAAATTTTATGCCCAAGCACAATACCTTCTGAAACCATGAAGTGACATTTTTCCCAATTCAACACCAGATTCTTTGCTTGACATCTCTGCAAAACAAGCGTTCGATTATGTAAACAATGATCAAAAGATGAACCAAATACCGAGATATCATCCATAAAAACTTCCATTATTTCCTCGACCATGTCAGAAAATATGGCCGTCATACACCTCTGAAAAATAGCAGGTGCATTGCAAAAACCAAATGGCATTCTCCTGAAAGCGAATGTACCGTAGGGGCAAGTGAAGGTAGTCTTCTCCTGATCTTCCGGTGCTATGACAATTTGATTGTAACCGGAATAACCATCTAGAAAGCAATAATAATGAAAATCACCTACTCTATCAAACATCTGGTCAATAAAGGGAAGGGGGAAGTGATCTTTCCTAGTCGCATCATTCAATTTCCTGTAGTCTATACACACTCGCCAAACAATCACTGGACGAGTTGAAATCAATTCGTTATTCTCATTTCTAACTACAGTTATACCTCCCTTTTTAGGCACTACTTGTACTGGTGAAACCCAAGAACTATCAGATATAGCATAAATGCTCCCCCAAACTGATTCTGTTGAACCATGTTTATCAATGCAGGCTTGAGCTCAAAGTTGTTTGCATTAATTCCTCGTGCTATACCCGAATAATGAGCATTCAATACCGGCCTAAAATGATCTCTGATGGGTATTGTAGGGGGTGGATTTTCATTGTCTCTGTTTTCAGCCATTGCTCGATGCTCTTCTCTTCTTGCCTTTCTTAATCTTCTTGCGGTTCTTTCGATTTCAGGATAAAAAATAAGCAAGTCAAGATTTTTCGATCTTCGCATGCACTGTCAAACAAAGACAATAAACAATTCAATGTTTAATGTAGTATAATAAAAACAGCTCTAAATTAAAATCTAGACTAATTGGTAACAGTATTAATATAAATTCAAAATAAACACTGCCCGGCAACGGCGCCAAAAACTTGTTGCGTGTTTTCTTAATTGCTTGCAAGTGCACAACGTCAAGTTATAGTAAAATGTAATTTTTTTGAGTACAAGTGTCGATCCCAAGAGGAATGTATTTCTAAATTTATATTAATGCTTGTAATTGAAATAGTCTCGAATTTATTTAGAATAATCAATTGACAGATTTGTTTATACCAGTATCTAGATTTGAAACTAAATTAAATTATATTACCAAAAAGTAGAGAACAATAATGGAATAAAATATCTAGAGGTTTGACTTCACGCAACT
This sequence comes from Primulina eburnea, assembly GCF_022965805.1. Taxonomy (NCBI): domain Eukaryota; kingdom Viridiplantae; phylum Streptophyta; class Magnoliopsida; order Lamiales; family Gesneriaceae; genus Primulina; species Primulina eburnea. The sequence continues at coordinate 14,700,727 of NC_133107.1, forward strand.
ATCCACCATGTGCTATTTTGTGTAGCTATATTATGATTGTCCTTCTTATTCATTAACCAAGAACTCTATAATTATCTAATCCCTCTCCCGAGTGCTAAGTAGATACTAATTATATAACAAAAGATTGTAACGTCCCCATCAACAATCTATAATTAAATAACACAATAAGCACTAAAATCTTTTAATGGCTTCAATAGCACTATATGTCCTCCCGAACTATATAAATACCATCGATGTATTTTTCCCTTTCTTTTTTATAAATTCCCTTTTCCAAGTGATAGTTTATAGACATACAAATCATTCAAGATATGGCCAATAAAATGAAAGCATTAAGATTGGAAAAATACAAATGAACAATAAGGAAACTTATATAGCATTAATCATAAATCCCAACACATGGTTTCTAGTTTTGTTCCATCATTCCTCTAGAAATAAGAATTAGTTCATGATAAAAATAACACAACACACAAATCTTAAACAAGACATAGTAAATAAAAATGAAATTAAAGAAAGAAGAGCTTAGAACAAAAGTTTTGGAGTTCAAATGAAGCTTTTGTCCAAAGATGTGCAAGAACTTTTCCAAGGATGAACTTGAACTTCAATCTCTTCTTTGTAGCCTCCACTCCTTGCCTTTGCTCTCCAAGATGCCCTAGATGATGAATAATGGAGGCTTTTTATAGTCCTAGACAAGTCTTGCACGCAAAACACCAAAGTCTTCAAGTCCCATGCGCAGCACACCAAAGTTTCATGATTTCCGGAATATGTCTGTGCACGACCGCGGGGGCGTGATAACAAGGCCGCGGGTGCGGTTGGCTTTCGGCAGAATTTTTCCTTTGCAGCGTGTGAGACCGCGGGTGCGGTCCCGCGGTCATGCTTCGGCATGTAGCGCAGGTGCAGTAATGTTTTGGAGCGCGGGTGCTGTCCTGCTTCGTTTTATTTTGTCCTTTGTACCTTCTAATTCATCATTATACTACTCCAAACTCTCATGTCTAAGCTTCCAAACTACAATAACAAAAACAACAACAAATCACATAAAATCTGCTCAAGAATCACAAATTCCAAGTTAAAAACAAGTAATAAAAGTACAATAAATTGCAGTTATCATATATGTTGATATGATATCTACTCCTCGAATATGTCATTCCAGATTGATATCGAAGGCTTCGAAGACAGATCAAAGCCAGAACCCGATAAAAGAAAGGTATAAATCAATGTTAACCGGGAAATACGACTCGAGTTAGATCTGAATTGAGTTTCCCAAAACTACATACTTGTTTGTTATTGTTTTAATACCTTTGTATTACTTGAATGTATTTTCTTATTCTATTGACTTATAGAATAGGAGAGAAAAGAAGATAGATATTGAGAACGAGTAATTAGCAGAGGTGCCAAGTCTTGGGCAGAGGTGCCTAGACATTGGATATCTGGTTATATCAATGTTGCTTAGGAGTAGATCGACTTCTATTGCAGATATTCGATATAATATACCAACATCCGGGAACCGGGATCTCTATACTAGATTATATCAGAGTCGAGTAAGAGATATGAGTTTGATGTACAGTTTTATATCATTTCATGTTTTCTGAAGTGATGCATGTTATTGATAACTGTTAGATGCTTTTGTGTATGTTTATATGAAATGCATGCATACTTGGTTTATACTGGGAATTATATTCTCACCGGAGTTATCCGACTGTTGTTGTGTTTGTATGTGTGCATGACAACAGGTGGGACATGATCAGGGTCAAGAAGAGGATGAGAGATTAAAATTAGCGTGAATATCCGGACCTAGAAGTAGAATAGGTTTAAGCACTGGATGTATAATTGTTGAACCTTAGTTTAATATGAATATATGTTGTACAAGACTTTACTTTACTCTTGATGTTTATATAAAATGGATTATTATATGTTCCGCACTTATTTTAAAAAAAATTTAGACCCAGTTTACTTAATTGATCCATTTATTCCCAAAGATGATTAAGAAATGAATTGGCGTCCGGGTTCCCACAATTCTGCCCCTCTGAAGAAGAGCAAGCCCAATAAGAAGCCATACAAGAAACCAAATCTGGGGCCTACAAAGCCTGAAAAGTCAGAACAAGTCTGTTTCCACTGCAACAAGCCTGGATATTGGAGGCGAAATTGCGAGGAATATCTTGCCCAGAAGCGTTCTGGCCATGGTATGTTTTATATTGAAGTTAATGTTTCTATTAATTCCTCTTCTTGGGTATTGGATACTGGATGTGGTTTTCATCTATGCAATGATTTGCAGGTGATGGGAAGAAGCAAGAGGCTTAGAGATGGTGAGACCTTTCTAAGACTAGGAAATGGAGCAAGTTGTTGCCACTGCCATTGGAGACGTTACTTTAATTTTGGACAATAATTTTAAGTTGTTTTTTAGAGACGTTTTATTTGTTCATGAATTGGTTAAAAACATTATTTCTATTTCTATGCTTGATAGGATGGTTATTCTTGTGTTATTGCTAAAGGTGTCTGCAATTTATACAAGAATGAATGATTGGAACTGGAGAATTAACAAACTATCTCTATAATTTAAAATTAAAGGATATTCCGTTTAACAATGTCCAAGCGCATATAAAAACAACAACAAACAAAAGAAAAATAGAAGATCCAAATCCCGCACAAATATGACATGCTAGGCTAGGTCATATTTATATTTCCCAAAGAAGGATGCACAAGTTAGTGGGCGAAGTCATGTTTGACTTGTCAGAAATAAATTCTCTACCTACTTGTGAGTCCTCTCTAAAAGGAAAGATGACTAAGACTCCATTCAATGGAAACATAGAACGTGCACATGGTATACTGGATTTGATCCACATGGACGTTTGTGGCCCGCTAAGTGTTAGCACAAAATTTCAGCATTCCTACTTCATTACCTTTACTGATGACCATTCGAAGTATGATTATGTTTATTTGATGAAACAGAGATCTGAAGCATTTGAAAAGTTTAAAGAATTCAGATTTGGAGTACAAAAACAGCTAGAAAGAAGTATTAAGACACTTCGATCAGATCGAGGTGGAGAATACTTAAGTGTTGAATTTTTGGGTTATCTAAAAGAGAATGAGATTCTCTCACAGTGGACTCCACCAGCAACACCAAAAATGAATGGTGTTTCTGAACGTCGAAATCGAACCTTGATGGACTTGGTTCGATCCATGATGGGATTCACTGAATTGCCTATATCGTTTTGGGGCGATGCGCTTGAAACTGCAGCAATGTTGTTGAATAATGTCCATACTAAAGTAGTGGATAAACACCATATGAGATATGGATGGAAAACACTCTCAAATATTCTTACATGAGAATATGGGGATATCCTGCTTATGTGAAAAAGACAGTGAGAGACAAATTGGATAGTAGATCTACTTTGTGCTACTTTATAGGATATCCAAAGAATTCTATTGAATATTATTTCTATCATCCTAATGAAGCAAAAGTGTTTGTTTCAAGAAACACCACCTTTTTGGAAAAAGAATTTCTATTAGATAGAAAAGGCAAGATGATAGAACTTGAAGAAATTCAAGATACTTCCTCAACTATAGAAGTTGAACTTATTTCCCAATAATCAGTAGTTGAAGTACAAGCTCCTACAAGTTCTGATAGGGTTATTAGACCACCTGCAAGATATACGCTTCTTAATGAACAAAGCCGTGATGAGCATTGTGTTGGATGTGATCCAATGAATTTCAATGAAGCAATATCAGATATTGATTCAACCAAATGGCTTGAAGCCATGAAGTCTGAAATGTACTCTATATATTCAAACCAAGTCTAGACATTGATGGATCCACCTGAGGGAATCGTTCCCATATGATGCAAATGGATCTACAAAAGAAAGCTTGGGGCCGGATGGGAAGGTAGTGACCTTCAAAGCAAGACTGGTTGCAAAAGGTTATACTCAAAGACAAGGAATTGACTATGAGGAAACATTTTCACCAGTTGCTATGTTTAAGTCCATTAGAATCCTACTAGCCATAACAGCATGATATGACTATGAGATATGGCAAATGGATGTAAAGACTACATTCCTCAATGGAGACATCAAAGAAAAAATTTATATGTCTCACCCCGAGGGATACACGTTAGTAGGAAGTGAGCATAAGGTATGCTAACTTCAGAGATCAATATATGGTCTCAAGCAGGCGTCAAGGAGTTGGAACCTCATATTTGATAGCACTATCAAAGAGTTTGATTTTGCTAAGAATCCTGAGGAACCATGCATGTACAAGAAAGTTAGTGGGAGTGCGTGACATTCCTAGTACTTTATGTTGATGACATCCTACTCATTGGGAATGATATAGGATTACTGCAATCGACTAAAATATGGTTAGCATGTAAATTCTCGATGAAGGACATGGGTGAAACATCCTATGTATTGGGAATACAAATCTATAGAGATAGATAAAAAGAATGCTAGGACTCAGCCAAGCCACTTATATCGATGCCATTCTGAAGCGATTATCTATGGAAGAGTCCAAGAGAGGATACTTACCAATGTGTCATGTTGTTACTCTATCTAAAGCTATGTGTCCCAAAATTGATGAAGAGATAGAGATGATGACACGTATTCCATACGCGTCAACCATTGGTAGTATCATGTATGGTATGATATCGACACGTCCTGATGTTTCTTACGCTCTGAGTGTTACAAGCAGATATCAGGCGAACCCTGGTGTAATGCATTGGAAGGCCGCGAAAGATATTCTTAAGTACTTGAGAATGACTAAGAACTTGTTCATGGTCTATGGGGGTGGAGAATTAAAATTGGAAGGCTACACTGGTTCTAGTTTTCAATGTGATGTAGATGATTCGAAATCGACCTCTGGTTTTGTATTCATGCTTAATGGTGCGGCTGTCTCTTGAAAAAGTTCCAATCAAGACACCGTTGCGGATTCCACCACTGAAGCTGAGTACAATGCTGCAGCCAAAGAGGCAGTTTGGATGATGAATTTTGTCCAAGAGTTGGGCGTTATTCCTAATGGAGTTGATCCAATCCCGGTGTACTGCGAAAACACTGGTGCTGTTGCGCAAGCAAAGGAAACAAGGTCTCATCAGCGATCCAAACATGTACTGAGGAAGTTCCACATCATCCGGGAGATTGTGGGAAGAGGTGATATATCAGTGTTCTAGACCTTACAATCCGTGTGTTTTCTCTTTACGTGTGGCTGATCCTTTTCTCATAAAAATGATCTCCTTTCATAAAAACGTGTGCGAGAGTTTTATCAAATAATTCAGATCCAGAAAAATCTAAAGAAATCTGCGTAATTTTTTACTTCTTATGCATGCTGGGGCATGCAAAATCCCCGTCCCAACGCACCCGTCGCGCAAAAATTGTCTTAGGCGCTCTAGAGTGGGAAAAAATCCCCACCCTAGCAGGGATGTCTCGCAAAAATTGTTTCTAGGCAGTCTAGGGTGGGAAAAAATCCCAGCCTTAGCGCGCTTATCTCACATAAAATTATTTTTGGCGTGCTAGGTTGGGTAGAAACCTCCGCCCCAGCGTGCCCACCTTGGCTTTCCTGTCCCTCTTTATTCATGTGCATGTGGGGGCGGACATTCCGTCCTAATGCGCCTTTCATGAATTAATCCATTTTTCTTGAACATATCACCTGTAAATCAACCCAAACAGATGAAAAACATTGCTTGTGCCTAACATGTTATAAAATTAACTAAATTTACACAAAATCTTACGACACAAGAATGAATTTGACGAAATGACACAATAAAAACACGCAAAAAAAACACTTATCATAAACCAAGGTTGATTAGGTGGATTTTGTCATTGCAAGAGTTTGATATTGAGATAACAGATAAAAAAGTTTGCAGAATGTAGTAGCATATAACTTTTCTAGACTTGCGCATATTAGCAATGAAAGTCTAGATAATGACATTGATGATTGGTTCTCTGGTGGTCAATTATTTCTTATGAAACACAAGAATGAATTTGACGAAATGACACAATAAAAACACTCAAAAAAACAATTATCATAAACCAAGGTTGATTAGGTGGATTTTGTCATTGCAAGAGTTTGATATTGAGATAACACATAAAAAAGTTTGTCGAATGTAGTAGCATATAACTTTTCTAGACTTGCGCATATTAGCAATGAACGTCTAGACAATGACATTGATGATTGGTTCTCTGGTGGTCAATGATTTCTTAGGATAAATTGTCCTTGGTATGAGACTTTTGCAAATTTCCTTATCATAGGAACACCTCCACCGAAGTTATCGTTTCACATACGAAAGAGCGAACTGTTATTTTTGGGAGGAACCGTTTTTTTAAGATCTGTATAGATTCTATGATTAGGAGATTTGTAGTTGAAACGACACCCAAGAAACATTTTGAACGTCAAAAATAAAAAAATTTAAACTTCGGATGTGCCTTGGGTTCGAGAAAACGGTACTCCAACACCACCAGCACAGCCCATGGACGAGGATGCAGATGATGAGGATTTGAGCAAAGAGTTATGGCTCTCATTGTGTGAGTATGTGTTGTTATGTTCTTTATTAGTTTATATATTGATCACAATGCATTCTTTAGGTTTGGGGGTGTATCAAAGTGAACCTATGATTCTGCAAGTTTAGTCGATTTTGGTTGTTGTACAAAATATATAATATATAAAATTATATATATTATATATAATTTTATTAGTGTCCAGAGTGTTAAGTTGTGGAAAATAGGTAATAGTCAGCCAATGATGAGCCATATGTGCGAAAATGAATTGAATCCAAGGTTTTGAGTCACTATCCATGCGAATATTCACTTATAAATTCACAATTCTATGCACTATTGTCATGACTACTGTTACGCCTGAAGTTAAGAAAATGTTTGTCCTTTGTGATATGGAATAGATGAATGTATTCCCAAACTTGCGTGATAATCACTTGACATTGATATCTATGTTTACCAACACATATATGATTTAGGTCGTCATTTGAATTAATTTTGGCCTATTTTCTTTGCGTATATTATCAATCGTTAGCCTTCTGAGCCTAAATGATAATGAGATGTGTGAACTTTTTTTTTATTTTTTGAATAGTTACGAAAACCATACATTTGTGACACTACACATGATTTGACTATATGTGTTGATTGTTGAATTGAGAGTAATCTAGAACTTGGTTTAGCAATCTTCGAAAAAAATATAGATATTATGTGACTTATGAATGATTTAGGCGATTTTTGGATCGTTTAAGTTTTAAGGAATTTTTGGAATGTTCCGAGGCACACGAGAGATCACATTCGTAGTATTTTTAAATTTCACATCAACTACCAAGTTTTTGTGTACACACTAAATCATGCCTGAACCAGAGAGAAATAAGTCATTTTTCATATTTAAGAACTCCTACATGCATATAAGAAAATGAAGGAGTGGGACAAAATAAAAGGGATTTGATCGAGCAAAACTTGCACAGTGAATAGTCCCAAAATTTGTTTTATAAATGAAAGCTCGATTTAAAATATCGCAAGTGCACGATAGTCAAGTTATAATAAACGTAAGTGAATACGAGTATCGATCCACAAGGACTGCGTTACAATATTCTTATTTTCACTTCAATTTCTTTAGCAACGATAGATTGAGTTGGTGATTAAACTAAAGTGAATTTAATAACTAAAATGATTAAAATGCAAGAACAAATAATCAAGAAGTCAATGATTAAATTGGATGTAAATCAAATGAGAAGCGAATTTGTTGGGAATTATCAGTTCACCTACCGCTCGTGTTCAAATAATTATACTCGACTTTTACTCGTGCATTCGACGGAATTCCCTAGACTAATTAATATACTCTGTCGAGCTATATTAATACTAATCATAAACATGCAGTAATCAAGTATCCTCAATTATTTAACAGTTCACGATTGCATTACGCTCTATGGAATCCGCTAGCTTTCATCCGGGTGAATTATCACTATCGACACGTACCCAATTCCGTATATCTACTAAAATTGTAAATCCGTGGTCTATGCTATTCGATCCTATTGTCAATTATTCTATCGAAATCATTAACAACATGAAATAATCAAAGGAAGTTAGCTAGACTTCAATTGAAATAAGAAAACACAAAAGCATAAACAAATCACTCATAAAAATGTCGATAAATAATGTTAAACAACGAGTACGGGGTAGGATCCCCTCAAATCCCAACAAATATAGAGTTTAGCCAACAAAATTCATAATAAAAATCAACAATCTATGCAAGAAATAAAACACTGAATATGAAAATACTAAAATATGACGACGGATGAAGGCTGCGACGCTTGGAATTCTCGAGTTCTTCGAAAGTCTCTCTTGCTACTAGCCTTCCTCCCAAGAAAAGTGATGGAAAATATCAGAATAGTCTCCAAATCGGCGCCTCTCTCGTGTATTAGGTTATGGTGTAAGATAGAGTCCACAAAACTTGGAAACAAATCTTCCCGGATTGCGTCGCTCGCTAGGGCGGTCAAGATTGTCCGCTGAGGCGAGTGATTCTCGAATTAAAATTCCTGGCCGTGTCTTTGGTCTCGCTGGGGCGGTCACTTTTGACCGCCCTAGCGAGAGCTTCGCGCAAAATATTCTCGTTCACATCGATGGATTCGCTGGGGCGGTCATTTTTGACCGCCCTAGCGAAGGACTCGCGCAGAAACTCCTCGGCTGGGCCAATATGCTCGCTGGGGCGGTCACTTTTGACCGCCCTAGCGAGACCTCTTCGATGCTATGCAAATAAAATCCCACTTTTTGGTCCACTTCCTACAAAACCACCACAAAATACACGAGATCAGCCAAATGCTAAATAATGCTAAATGAATGCTAAATTAAACTAAACAAACTAATATGATGCATGAATGCGACTCAAAACCAACACTAAAAACACGTAAAAACGAGTCCTATCAACCCCCTCATACTAACCTTTTGCTCGCCCTCGAGTAAAATAGGTTAAAGCACGAGATACTAAACAAACTCAACAAAAACAAACAAACTCAAACAAGAAAAACCAACACAAGTAAATGTCAATGGTGAGTCGACAACGGTTATGTTCATGCCTCAGTTTACTTTCTCACTACCAATCATAGTCAAGTCAAATCGCAAACGAATACTCATTTCTCATCTACACATAAATATCAACACTAGTTTGAACGTGTGTGTGTGTCGTGATGGGTCTAGTCATTCGTACGTCAAATAGATCAATTATCAAATCATGCGAGTCACTTAATTAGCACTTCAATACAAGTCTCACTAGCATGCATTCCCGTATCCATTTATCACTAGCCATAAAGTGAACTTTATTCAACTTTTAAGAGCAGATAGGGGTGTCGAAAGGAAGGGAAATAAGCTCAAGTGGCTAAAAAGTTGGGAGTACACCGATCATTTTCATTGTGCAATCGTCAAGACTTTTGCGTCTGACTTTCCTCGTCTCCTTACATCTCCAACTTTTAGCCTAGGAATAGAATTTCATTCCTTTTATTTAGGCTCCCCCTCACCTTACATCTCCTTATTTTCTTTTCTTCCTTTTTTTTTGAATGCACAATTTTCACACATGTACTCCCTAGGCTAAGAATGATATCACTTTGGATTATAGCCGGTTGGGAGTTTGATCTTTTAATTAGTGCATTGGAGAGGAGGTACAAGTAAAGTTCAAGGCAAATCAACTTTTCTCAATCAAGGTCACTATTAGCGACTTATTTTCACGGGTTTGCATGCTAAATCAACTCATAAATGGTGCCTTTCAAGTTAACGAAACAAAATTTTCAAATTTCACCATTATTCCTACAAAATCCTAGTCCCCACGCAAATGTGCTCAAAAGTTCAAATTTTGTACCAAACTTTATGCTTCAACAATTAAGAGTACCGTTCACGAAGTGACCCAATCAACATTTTTGTAAACTATCAATTCAAGATCATCATTGGCTTATAAACTATGTCTTCTCACCATAAACGACACCAACTAAAAGAAATGCAACGAAACTTAAAGAAATGCAATGAACTAAAACAAATAGCTAAACAACCAAAACAAACTACCCACCCCCTCATACTAGAGTTGTGCCATGTCCTCATAGCACAAAACGAAACAAAAACTAAAAACAAACATAAAAACGCATGAATGCAAATGCAAGGACTGAAATAAGCAAACAAATAAAAAAAAAAAGGGGAAACAGTAAACTCCCCTGATCAGAAGTCCTCCTCCTCGTCATGCTCAGGTGGTCGGACTCCCTCGTCAGCTGGTGGCGGCATAGGATAATGGTACTGGAACTGGAAGGGTGGCGGGTATGCGGGTACAGGAGGCCGGCCGGATGTGTCGATGCCCAAATGCGTGGAGATCCCCTGTACCAAGTACTCGACGTTCTGAATATGAGCTTGATTCACGGCATGATACTCAGTCTGATATGTGGCCCAAGCGCCCAATTCGTTGATGCGATCTCGCATGGCATGGCGGCGTGGCTGCGGAGGTGGCGGTGCATGTAATAAAGCCGGAGGTGGGTGAGCGGCGCCCCCATACTCGAAAAACACATCCTCGGGCAGCTCTGCCTGCCTCTTCTCCCTCTTGGATCGATAGAGAGCGTCATCAATGGCTCTCATCGGTGGTAGCCACTCATCATCATCAGCAAATATCACCCCCGCTCGGGCACATAACTCAGTCACGATCGTCGGAAAATAAAACGCCAAATTGCTGCTGTTTATGCACATGTTGAGCTGTCCAAAGATGAGTCTGCCCACATCAATCGCCATCCCAGTGTGGATGGCATACAGAACAACCGCCCGCTCACGCTGGACATCACTCGTATGCCCGACCGGCATCAATCTCTTAGATAGAAACGCATACCACATCGCCGCCTCCACTCTCAAAAATTTTTCAAGAAAAACCGTATACGTCCCCGGTTGTTTCCACGTGGTGCCCGGATAACAGAGTGTGTGTATAATCGAATCATAATCCGGGTTAAGTACCCACGCCTGAAACTCAGAGTCATCCACCGACGGTAAACCCAGCAAGTCATTGATAGTTCTCGAATCATATGGGACTCGACGCCCCCGCACAGATGCCTTATGCTCACTCCCCTCCGGAGCATTCGCATAGAATTCACGCACAACCGGAATCACCGTGGCATTCGGTTGTGCTAAAAAATTACTCCACCCTCGTCCCTCTACTAATACGTCCGGAAAATAACGAAGAGCAGATGTAGTAAATCCTCGCTCAGGGATTGGTTTTCGATGTAGTTTAGCATGCTCAAACCGCTCCCGAGCTTTCTCATTAACAAAATTAGACGGAGTCGAACGAGAACTAGAGGCACCGTGAGTTACCTTAGACCGTTTAGGTGCCATGTCGAGATGGGAGTGCAAAGAGTTTGAAGTCGCCGGAAAATTTTCGAAGTTCGCCGGAGAAGCTCGCCGGAATCCTTGGAAGATGACCGGAGTAGAAGAAATTGTAGTGTAAACGCGTCCCGGTGGAGTGTAGCGTCCAAGATCAAGTCTTTTCCCTGAAAAGATCACAAAATAAGAAGAATTGAGCTTAAAAGAAGGAGGAGGCGCCGATAAATTTGAGAGAAAGGGGTAGGGTTCGAGTGGGGAAGAAAGAAAAGAGGCGCAGCTTTTTGTAAATATCGCGACTCGCTAGGGCGGTCAAAAGTTTCCGCCCTAGCGAGCGATTTTCGGTGACAGACTGTTTTAAAAAAATATGAGGGCGCGCTGGGGCGGTCAAAAGTGACCGCCCTAGCGAGAAATGTTCGCCAGGAAAACTAATTTTGAAAAAATTCACTCGCTGGGGCGGTCAAAAGTGACCGCCCTAGCGAGACATGTTCGCCAGGAAAACTAATTTTGAAAAAATTTACTCGCTGGGGCGGTCAAAAGTGACCGCCCGAGCGAGGCTTTTTCGGTGGCTATGTTTTTGAAAAAAAATGACGTCTCGCTGGGGCGGTCGGTTATGACCGCCCTAGCGAGATACTCTCGAAAAAGAAAACAAATAAATAAAGACGATGAATGCAATGCCATGCAACTACCTAAATGCAATGATACGAATGCTAAAAAAAAAAAATCTAATTAAAATCAAAATAAGGAGTAGAGGTAGTTCTCAATTTATAGTCTAGAGCTCGACTTTTCACCCATGTCCTCAACGACTGTCATGGAGCCGAGTGACTCCAATTTGTGGCTCAATTGTGCCACCAATATAGTGCTTTAATCTTTGGGCGTTCACAGTAAACGTCCCTTCCTTGCCATCATGCAACACCACTGCACCTGATGGGAACACCTCGGCTATAATGAATGGTCCTGACCATCTTGACTTCAGCTTGCCCGGAAAGAGTCGTAAGCGAGAGTTGTATAACAACACTGCTTCACCCACTTTGAATTCTCTTCTTACAATGTGTTTATCATGGGCTCTTTTGGTGCGTTCCTTATAAGATAGGGCAAGATCATAAGCTGTACCTCAGAACTCATCCAACTGACTCAACTGCAGCAATCGTTTCTCACCTGCAAGAGCAAAATCAAAGTTTAGTGCCTTGGTCGCCCAATATGCTCTATGCTCTAATTCTACGGGTAGATGACATGCTTTACCAAAAAGTAACCTATATGGTGTAGTGCCTATAGGTGTTTTGAACGCAGTACGATAAGCCCACAAAGCATCATCTAACCGAATGGACCAGTCCTTTCGATTCACATTAACCGTCTTTTCTAAAATCCTCTTAATCTCTCGATTGGACACTTCAACTTGTCCACTAGTTTGGGGATGGTATAGAGTGGAAACTTTGTGGGTGACACCATATTTGCCCAACAGTTTATCAAAAATTTTATTGCAAAAATGGGTGCCACCATCACTTATGATTGCACGCGGTGTACCAAATCGATTAAAAATGTGTTTCTTTAAAAATTTTAACACCACTTGTGCATCATTCGTGGCACAAGTCTCTGCCTCCACCCATTTCGACACATACTCCACTGCCACCAAAATAAATTTCTTTCCAAAAGAAGCAGGAAAAGGACCCATAAAATCAATCCCCCACACATCAAATATTTCACACTCAATAATATTATTCAAAGGCATCTCATGACGGTTGGAAATATTACCTGTGCGTTGGCATCTATCACAATTGAGAACATACAAACGAGCATCCTTAAAAAGAGTTGGTCAATAGAAGCCACATTCAAGTACCTTAGATGCCGTCCGTATGGGTCCAAAGTGACCACCTACCTCACGGTCATGGCAGTAGTTCAGAATTTGACTGGTTTCCTCCTCCGCTACACATCTCCTTATCATGGCATCTGCACAGATTTTAAACAAAAACGGTTCCTCCCAAAAATAATATTTCACGTCAGAAAAGAATTTCTTTCTTTGGTGAAATGATAAATTTGGGGGGGGGTGTGCCGGTGACAAGAAAATTGGCAAAATTGGCATACCAAGGGCACGCATTCACCTCAAACAATTGCTCATCAGGGAACCAGTCATCTATATCAGCATCAACGCCATTAATTCTAACATCCTCAAGCCTAGACAGATGATCAGCAACCACATTTTCTACACCCTTTTTATCTCGAATCTCGAGATCAAATTCTTGCAATAGTAAAATCCACCTAATTAACCTAGGTTTCGCATCTTTCTTAGCAAGCAAGTATTTTAGGGCAGAATGATCTGTATACACAATCACTTTAGACAGAACAAGATATGAATGAAATTTCTCGAAAGCAAATACTATAGCAAGTAATTCCTTTTCAGTAGTAGCGTAATTCAATTGAGCATCATTTAAAGTCTTACTTGCGTAGTAGATGGTATGAAATACCTTGTTCTTCCTTTGACCCAGCACCGCACCAACAGCTGTATCACTAGCATCGCACATCACCTCAAACGGTAGCTCCCAATCAGGGGCAGTCAGAACAGGTGCTGTCACCAAACTCTCCTTGAGTATCTCGAATGCCTGCAGACAAGTAGAATCAAAATTAAACTCAACATCTTTCATCAATAGAGAGGACAAGGGCTTAGCGATTTTAGAAAAATCTTTAATGAAACGCCTATAAAAACCAGCATGCCCCAAGAAACTGCGGACTCCCTTGATTGATGACGGAGGTGGTAGATTTTTGATTACTTCCACCTTGGCTTTGTCGACCTCCATTCCATTTTCTGACACCTTGTGCCCTAACACAATCCCCTCTTGCACCATGAAATGACACTTCTCCCAATTTAACACCAAATTGCTCTCTTCACATCTAATAAGCACCGAGTTCAAATTTTCTAGACATTCATTAAACGAAGAGCCAAAAATGGAGAAGTCATCCATAAAAACTTCAAGAAAATTCTCAATCATGTCATGAAAAATAGCGGTCATGCATCTTTGAAATGTAGCAGGTGCATTGCATAGACCAAAGGGCATACGTCTAAACGCAAAAGTACCATAAAGGCAAGTGAAAGTAGTTTTCTCTTGGTCCTCAGGTGCAATTGTGATTTGATTGTATCCCGAATATCCATCCAAAAAACAGTAAAATTCATGACCGGCTAATCGTTCAATCATTTGATCAATAAATGGCAGGGGGAAGTGATCTTTACGGGTTGCATCATTTAATTTCCTATAATCCATGCACACACGCCAACCCGTAACAGTTCTAGTGGGAATCAACTCATTTTTTTCATTGGTAATAACAGTAATCCCACCCTTTTTAGGCACACATTGCACAGGACTTACCCACGCACTATCAGAGATAGGATAGATAATACCTGCATCCAGAAGTTTGATCGTTTCAGCTTTTACTACCTCCTGCATCTTTGGATTGAGTCTCCTTTGAGGTTGTGCTAGGGGTGAGTATTTATCCTCCATCAGAATTTTGTGCATGCAGATCGAAGGACTTATCCCCTTGATGTCCGCAACTTTCCAAGCGAATGCTCCTCTATGCTCCTTAAGGACTTCTAAGAGCTTACTCTCCATATCATCTGTCAAAGAAGAAGAAATAATAACAGGCAGTTTATTATTTTCTCCTAGATATACGTACTTGAGATGTGGAGGTAGTGGTTTGAGCTCCAAAGTAGGTGGCTCCTCTAGGCTCGACTTTTGAGGCATTAAATCTTTTCTGTCTCCCAATTCCTCTAGTCGAAGCCTCACTTGCTTTCTCCAAGGTGGAATGGCATTCAAGTGAGCTACCATCTCCATCTTTTCCTCGTCTAACTCGTCCTCCTGCTTTTCCGTAGTGAGAGTGGCCTCCAATGGCTCTTGCAATCCATCCTGCACAAAATCACAAACGAGAGAATCTAAGACATCAACACGAAAACAACTATCATTGTGCATTGTGTGCTTGAGAGTATTAAAGACATCAAAAATAATTTCTTCTTCTCCAACTCTCAGTCTCAATTTTCCCTCGTCAACATCAATCAGTGCTTTCCCTGTAGCCATAAATGGTCTCCCTAGGATTAAAGGTATCTCTAAATCTTCCTCCATGTCAAGTACTACAAAATCTGCAGGAAAAATAAACTTATCCACTTTCACCAAAACATCTTCGATAATCCCACGTGGATACTTGACAGATCTGTCAGCCAGCTGCAATGACATCCTAGTTGGCTTGGGTTCACCCAATCCCAGTCTCCTAAACACAGAATAGGGCATCAAATTAATACTCGCACCAAGATCACATAGAGCTTTATGAAAATTAATATCACCAATAATGCAAGGTATAGAGAAACTCCCTGGATCTTTTTGCTTTGGAGGCATCTTATTTTGAACTAAAGCGGAGCAATTTTCAGTCAAGTTCACAGTCATATGATCTTCTAGCTTCCGCTTATTCGCCAAGATATCTTTCAAGAATTTTGCATAACTTGGCATATTCAATAAGGCATCAGCAAAAGGAATGTTAATATGCAGTTTTTTGAATACCTCAAGAAATTTACCAAATTGTGCATCTAACTTAGCTTTCTTCATTGCTGCGGGGAAAAGTGGAGGGATAACAATTTTATTCGGTGCAGTAGGTGTAAATGTAGAGTTAGAAGACTTACCTCCTTGATGTTCCACCTCATCCTCACCATGCTTGGTCCTTTCCTCATTAGACTCGAGTGCTCTTCCACTACGCAATTCCACAGCTTTCACCTGCTCTCTCGGGTTAGTCTCCGTGTTGCTTGGCAAAGTTCCTTGCTCCCTATTAGCAATTAACTTAGCCAACTGCCCAATTTGATTCTCTAACCCCTTTATGGATGCATCCTGATTCTGAAATCTCGTCTCGGTTGCTGAAATAAATTTAGTCATCATTTGCTCTAAATTTGACTTCTCCTCCCTAGGCGGTTCTGGCTTGAATCCTTGGTGCATCCCATGTGGTGGACCTCTTTGTTGGCGGTTTTGGTTGTTTTGACCTCCCCACGAAAAGTTTGGGTGATTCCTCCATCCCGGATTATAAGAGTTTGAATAAGGGTCATTTCTAGGACGGTTCTGGAATCCCACGTGTTTTGCTCCCTCAGGCACATAGAATGGATTGCCATCTTGGCAATCCTGCACGTCATGCTCACCTCCACACTTATCACAGAAAATCTCTTGCAGACGCATAGCCGATCCACTCGCACTCATCCCATCAATCTTTCTGTTCAAAGCCTCTAACTGTGCTGACACCGCAGACAAATCAGTAACTTGATTAACTCCAGCACCTCGTTTCTGCCTATCAGAATGAGGATGATAGCTACTAGCAGCCATCTCCTCCAATAATTCATATCCTTCCTCAGCCGTTTTTCTCAGCAAGTTACCACAGGCAGCAGCATCTATCATGGTACGGTTAGGAGTAAGCAGACCGTAGTAAAAAGTTTGAACAACTAACCCAAGAGGTAGCTCATGGTGTGGACATCTCCTCAATAAATCCTTGTATCGCTCCCACGCCTCGTAAAGTGACTCAAGCTCATATTGAGCAAAAGTAGTAATGTCGGCTCTCAGCTTCATAGTCTTCGACGGAGGAAAGTACTTGATCAGGAATGCCTTCGCCATATCCTCCCATGTAGTGATAGACCCTACAGGCAAACAGTTTAACCACGCCTTAGCTTTATCTCTTAGTGAAAATGAAAATAAACGCAAACGAACAGCATCATCAGACACAGCATTAAACTTAAATGTATCGCAAATTTCAAGAAAATCAGCTATATGAGAATTAGGGTCGTCAAGTGCACTTCCCCCAAATTGAACAGTGTTTTGAATCATCTGAATGATAGCTGGCTTGATCTCAAACTGGTTAGCTCGGATGACTGGTCTCACGATGCTTGGACGTGCTCCATCAAGAGACGGTTGTGCATAATCCATCATCGGTATACGGCGTGGCATCTCAATCCGTCTCTCATTTTGGCGGTCCGCCTCCTGCTCTTGTTCGTGCCTCTCCATTTGTTCCTTGAGTCTTTGCTGTTGTCTTCGGCGTCTAGCAGTGCGTTCGATCTCAGGGTCAAAAGGCTCAAGCTTAACTTCGAGTGATCTTCGCATGCACCACAAGAAAAATCTGCAACAGAATAGGAGTATCCACTAACAATAAAATAAATAATACTAAAGAATTTAAATGAAAAATAGAAAAATTGTGAATCAACAGTCCCCGGCAACGGCGCCAAAAACTTGATCGAGCAAAACTTGCACAGTGAATAGTCCCAAAATTTGTTTTATAAATGAAAGCTCGATTTAAAATATCGCAAATGCACGATAGTCAAGTTATAATAAACGTAAGTGAATACGAGTATCGATCCACAAGGACTGCGTTACAATATTCTTATTTTCACTTCAATTTCTTTAGCAACGATAGATTGAGTTGGTGATTAAATTAAAGTGAATTTAATAACTAAAATGATTAAAATGCAAGAACAAATAATCAAGAAGTCAATGATTAAATTGGATGTAAATCAAATGAGAAGCGAATTTGTTGGGAATTATCAGTTCACCTACCGCTCGTGTTCAAATAATTATACTCGACTTTTACTCGTGCATTCGACGGAATTCCCTAGACTAATTAATATACTCTGTCGAGCTATATTAATACTAATCATAAACATGCAGTAATCAAGTATCCTCAATTATTTAACAGTTCACGATTGCATTACGCTCTATGGAATCCGCTAGCTTTCATCCGGGTGAATTATCACTATCGACACGTACCCAATTCCGTATATCTACTAAAATTGTAAATCCGTGGTCTATGCTATTCGATCCTATTGTCAATTATTCTATCGAAATCATTAACAACATGAAATAATCAAAGGAAGTTAGCTAGACTTCAATTGAAATAAGAAAACACAAAAGCATAAACAAATCACTCATAAAAATGTCGATAAATAATGTTAAACAACGAGTACGGGGTAGGATCCCCTCAAATCCCAACAAATATAGAGTTTAGCCAACAAAATTCATAATAAAAATCAACAATCTATGCAAGAAATAAAACACTGAATATGAAAATACTAAAATATGACGACGGATGAAGGCTGCGACGCTTGGAATTCTCGAGTTCTTCGAAAGTCTCTCTTGCTACTAGCCTTCCTCCCAAGAAAAGTGATGGAAAATATCAGAATAGTCTCCAAATCGGCGCCTCTCTCGTGTATTAGGTTATGGTGTAAGATAGAGTCCACAAAACTTGGAAACAAATCTTCCCGGATTGCGTCGCTCGCTAGGGCGGTCAAGATTGTCCGCTGAGGCGAGTGATTCTCGAATTAAAATTCCTGGCCGTGTCTTTGGTCTCGCTGGGGCGGTCAAAAGCGAGAGCTTCGCGCAAAATATTCTCGTTCACATCGATGGATTCGCTGGGGCGGTCATTTTTGACCGCCCTAGCGAAGGACTCGCGCAGAAACTCCTCGGCTGGGCCAATATGCTCGCTGGGGCGGTCACTTTTGACCGCCCTAGCGAGACCTCTTCGATGCTATGCAAATAAAATCCCACTTTTTGGTCCACTTCCTACAAAACCACCACAAAATACACGAGATCAGCCAAATGCTAAATAATGCTAAATGAATGCTAAATTAAACTAAACAAACTAATATGATGCATGAATGCGACTCAAAACCAACACTAAAAACACGTAAAAACGAGTCCTATCAGGATTTGTCTAGGAAAAAAAGTTGCATGATTTATGGTATTGTGGTGTTGATGAAAAAAATAGAAAAGAGAATTGTGGTAAAAGATGATGACAATACAATAAAAGAAGAGGATTGAAAGATGAATTGCACTGAATGAAAGATTGTTTTCTTTATCTCATTTTTCAATCCACGTCCTTTATTGTAGTCATAAGCCGGAGCCTACCATTATAAGCATAAAAGACCTATTAACCAAGTCACATGTATCCAAAATACTAATGGAGAAGAGTTGTTAAAGATGAGCTTGTGGATACTTGAAAAACATAGTCGACAAATATGGAATATGATCATGTACACTTGCATATCTCATGACAATGGATCACACTTCGGTATATTTTTTTTAATACCTGCTAAGCCAAATGAGAACCAGAAAAGTTCTTTTGATCTATTTTAATGAATGTGTTTTGATTATGGTAAGTTTGACTGTAAGTCAAGGGGTCCAGGATTGTATGAAATGAAACGAATTGCATGGATTTATCTTGGTATTGGTCGGGGTAGATGTGATTGGAAAATCACACAACACGTGAATTCGAGTGATGTGGCATGTGTTTGGCTTAAATACCGTGGAAATCTGATCTCTGAGGCCAGCGATGATTCCTATATTCCACAACTTACGTGTTTATTTCAATGTTGTCTAGGTTGTTTTCAATCTAGCTTTTGATTATTTTGCTATTTTGTACTTAAATTATCCTAGGAATTAATTGCTATAGATCATGCTAGTATTGGGTAAAATTACGCGTTTTTTTGTTTTTTTAGTGTTATTACAGGAATCTAGGTAATTTGCGCATATCGGAGCCAAGTTGACATGTAATGGAATGAATCTTGGAAATGAAAGAAGTGTAGAAGAATTCAAGACAGTGGTACATGTGCACTAGCCCGAGATATGTAATCAATAGAATTATGATACAAAATTCAAGAGCGTTAAGAACGAGAAAATACCTTTTTTGGGAAAGGTGGTTGAAATTAGGATCGTAGAAAAACATCTTTGGGTGTTTATATTGTTTGGAAGACATATAACTTCGTTGGAACTGTGATAACAAGATTGTTTGCATATATTATTTTCTTGTATATTTGAATAGGAATGCTAAATGGTCGGTAATAGACAATATAATTCCATTTATAACTTGGGAGAGAGAATAAATAACTAGTGTTCTCGTTTATGAACAGATTGAGTTTAATTGTACAAATGTCAATAAAAATTAAATATAGTGGTGACCATGTGAAATCTCATCTCTAAATTAATTCATTCTCTCCTTGAATTTATTTAATTGTGTATTTGCGTTGTATTTTATTTATTTATTTATTTATTTATCAATAATTGAGAACATTATTGAATCTTCTAAATAAAGTTAGACTATTTTTACTTAATCATATAATGAAACTTGACTCCGTATGTCTCAGGACTAAGGGCAAGACACCATTATCACGAGTTATGTTGACATTAGAAAAAATTATGTATCAACGTAGAGAAAGTTCTCGAATATGATAATGAAAGTAAGAAAGATAGACAAAATTATGTTCGTATACTTTGACGAAGTAAACATAGAAATGTAAATATTGATTGATTTTGATCTAGGGATAAAGGATGAGGTCGGACGGGGCGACTCATTTATTTATAATTTGGAATTCAAGTTTATGATGGTCACAATTTTTAAGTTTTAATTAAAAGGGCAGCCACATGCATGCTCGATAAACCTTTATGCATAAATTCGTTCACACTTTTTACTCACGTATTGATGTATAAAAACCTACTTTAGACAAGTTAATTTAACTAGGCTAAAACTAATTAAGGACTGAGAAAGTCCATTTAAGAATTTAAAAAAACCCTTGGTCTATAATGGAAAATCTATAAATAAGAGGATCATGTCATTAATCAAAGTACATTCTTATTTTTGTCGTAGGCATTTTAAAACTGTTGTTAAAACCAGTATTGTTAAATGGTTCGCTCAAAGGCAACGGTTTTTCACCGTTGTCGTAGCTACAATTTGCGACGGTTTTTAAAACCGTGGCAAATGAAAAACAGTTGTGGTAGTTAAAATTTGCGACGGTTTTAATAACTGTCGCAAATGATATTTGCGACGGACAACATATATTAACCGTCGCTAATTAGCGACTGCTCTAGCTAAATGTAGCGACGGTTTAATACGAACCGTCGCTAAATGTAGCGATGGTATTCATGTGCAAAACAGTCTTTACTTAGCGATGGTTATACAACTCCGTCGCTAATATTTTAGGTAAAATAAAAAAAAATTAAGAATTTAATGAATCTGTGTTTTGAATTGATACAATCGTTTAAGAGATAAAAAAAATTTAAGTGTCGTGAAGTGATAAAATCGTGTAAGAGATAAAATATTTAATTGTTTTGAAGTGGTAAAAAAATCGGGTAAGAGATAAAAAATTTAATTGTTTTGAAGTGGTAAAAAAATCGTGTAAGAGATAAAAAATTTAATTGTTTTGAAGTGGTAAAAAAATCGTGTAAGAGATAAAATTTTTAAATGTTGTGAAGTGGTAAAATCGTGTAAGAGATAAAAATTTTAAGTGTTATGAAGTTGTAAAATCGTGTAAGTGAGAAAAATTTTAAGTGTTGTGAAGTGAAGTGGAAGAAAATTGAGCGAATTTACAGGTATTTATAGAGAATGGTGGAAGAAAATAGAGGGAATTTCAGGCGGGATGGAATTTTTTGAAATTAGCGACGGGTTTACTTAAACCGTCGCGAAATTATAAATCGGCGACGGTTTAATCTAAACTGTCGCTAGATTTAGCGACAGTTTATATGAAACGGTTGCCAAATGTAGCGACGGTTGTGTAAAACCCGTCGCTAGTTTTAAACATTTGACAGTTTTTCTATAACGGTCCGAAAATTCATGTTTGAAAATTTGCGGAAAAATTAAAATTTCTAAAATAATCAAAATTGTCTCATTCACGAACTAAATTGATAAATCAAGTTTAATGTTCAAAATTTGCAGCGGAAGAAATTATTTAAAGTAATCCAACACTGATAAAATGTTTGAGCATAAAAAAATGGCTAGTGCTGTAAATGAGGTCCTTGGGTGCCACTACTGCCGACCCTAGCTAGCTCACTGGTCCCAGCCCTCGGCCCCGACATCATCAGTACCTACAACAATCAAATCTAGTGAGCCTAAAGACTCATCATGCATATATCGTAAATAACGAGTAAATTATATAATAATATTTGCATGGGAGTAAAAATATCATGTCATTAGGCATAAAGTGAAAATAACTTGTCATGAGCAATTATAATACGTGCATAATTGAACTGAAAATCATAGTGAAAATGTTTGCTCCTTGGAGCCCTGTAATAAAGTAG